>NC_030821.1:77183335-77486366 GCF_001704415.2 Capra hircus | reverse complement strand
TCACCGGGTCCATGTTCCCCAGGATCCAGACCCACAGCCAGCTGTCCCTGGATATCCGGAATTCGGAGTACCTCACCACCATGCCCCCGCTGCCTGCAGAGTGCTTGGACATTGACGGAGACTGGAACACCCTGCCCGTTATCTTCGAGGACAGATATGTGGACTGCCCAGCCACAGGTGTGTCTTTTTAGTTTTGGAAAAACTCAAGAGTTGGAATTACCATTGGGTTCCCATCAGCTGCTCTGCTTACCTCCCAACAGCCATGGGAACAAATCAGTGAGGTGTTTTGTCAGTTCACGGAGGAAAAGCGGGAGCTAAGATTAAGCTTGTTGTTGGAAATGACTTCTCCCTGGTGAATGGTCAAATTCATGGAACTCAGGGACAGTTACAGGAAAGACCCGCTTCTGGACTCCTGGGGTGGGATGTGGGAGGGAGGTTCAAGAGGGAGGGGACATTGTGTATAGCTATGGCTGATTCATGTTGATGTACAGCAGAAACCAACACACTATTGTAAGGCAATTATCCACCAATTAAAACGTAAAAGTCTAGGTGACTTTTGAAAACAGTACAGCGTTTCAAACAAAACACGTTATTTGGTTTTCAGTTAGTTGTACCCTGACATCTAGTGTCTACACTGTGCATGACAGCTTAAATGTGTATAAGCTCCAGAGATAGCAGCCAACCCAGCTGCTCAAAACAAGTGCAAAACATTGGCTTGTGTGTGTGTGTGAGTGCATACACACCTGCACATGTACGTGTGTGTATATATATATATATGCTAATATATGTTATATGTATGTTAATCTTCTTTATATTTATGTGGTTGAACTACAGAAAATTTCAACAGTTGGAAAAGATATTTAAAATAAGTGCCACTGTCTATCAGAATCCAACATGAGTAACTGACACCCTTTGTTATCATTTAGTTGTTTAGTCACGTCCGACTCTTTGCAGCCCCACGGACTGTATCCTATCAGGCTCCTCGGTCCATGGGATTTCCCAGGCAAGAATACTGGAGTGCATTGCCATGCCCTTCTCCAGGGGATCTTCCTGACCCAGGGATCGAACTTGCATCTCCTACATTGGCAGGTGGATTCTTTACCACTGAGCCACCAGGGAAGCCTTTCTTTCTTGTGAAATTTCAAGAATTTAGAGGTTATCTCTCAGGATCAAGGAAAAGAGTGCAGACAAACTCTTTATTATACAGTCAGGTAGATCATTTTTGAATGTGGATTCTGAAGAGTATAACACATTTTTCTTTCTTTCTTGTTTTCTTTCTGTAGGATGTAATTTGAATATTTACCCTAATTTTGATGTTCCAGCAACAAGTCCAGCAATAATAAACCTAAATAACAGAGAGGAGAACCTTGTTGTAAATAGAAAATCACCTCTGAGGGAAAACCTAGTCTTGGCCTCCATGAAACCACCCCCCACGGACTCTGATGAGGAGGTTCTTAGGTGTCCAGGGCCCAGTAAGAATGTCGCCACACCCAGTCATATGGACGTATGCTCTGAATCTCAGGTATATCTGACAGTTGGTGAATTCCAGAGCAAGGCAGGTGTGCCTGAAGTTGGCCATCAGACTGGCCCAAGGTCTGATGTTGGGGGGCATCCGCTGGCAGATGAGGACCTGCCCAGGAGGAGCCCTGGTCCAGAGGATGGCCAGGCCCCAGCACTGACCTACATTGACGTGAAATCTAGCAATAAGAACCCCTTCAGAGCAGAACCCACAGTGCTCACTGGTGCCCAGCATGAGAGTGGGTGCTCCAGAGACAAGCACGGATTAGGCAGAACTGAGCGAACCAAAGGGGTAGCAGGTGGAGGTCATCACAGTGCTGTCTCTTCAGAGAAAACCACCCTGCATGAGTTAAGTAGTCTAGGAAAGGGGGTAGACCAAGGGAGCAAGGTGGTGCTGCTGAGTCTGAAGGTCACCCCCTCAGAGCCCTGCGAGCCCCTGAACTCTTCTTTGAGGGACCCCTTGGACATCAAGGGTTCGCCAAAGGACCCTCAGGCAGAGGAGAAGGAGGACGTGTGTGTCCTCTCTGGGGTCATCAAGAGATCTGCTTCCATCATCTCCGACTCAGGCATTGAGAGCGAGCCAAGCTCCGTTGCCTGGTCCGAGGCTCGCAGCAGAACCCTGGAGCTACCCGGTGACAGGGACTTCTTGCACCAGCTGGTCCGAAGACACGCCCTGCACAGAAACTCCCTGGAGGGGGGGCACACCGAGAGCAACACGAGCTTGCCGAGCGGGATCCAGGCCTCCCTCACGTCCATTAGCTCTTTGCCTTTCGAGGAGGAGGAGCGGGAACTGGCACTCACGAAGCTGACCAAGTCAGTGTCCGCGCCCCAGATCAGTAGCCCCGAGGAGTCTGCTGAAGATGCGGACTCCACACGGCATAGGGGAGGTCCCTCTGAAACTTCAGCCGTGCCCACCGAGAGCACCAGCCCCTCAGGACGCTGCCTTCGACCCAGCGATGGCCCCGCAATCCAGGAAGCCGGGGTCAACCATGCCCTTGTGGAGGAAGTCTCAGATGCTGACAACCTGCAGGGCCCCGGTTACATAGATATCCCCAAAGGTCAAGAGGATCGGTTTGACCCCCAAGGCCCCTGTTGTCTGGATGGCAGGACTGACAACCCTCCAGATGTTGAAACCAAAGGTCTGGGTTTAAAAATACCACGCCTCCTCGGACTTGCATCACCTGGGCACAGAGCTTTGCCCAGAGAACTTGTGGAGACTCCAAAAGGCGTGCCTGGAGACCCCGATGCAGGGACAAGAGCTCCTCTCGACAGCAGCATGTTGGATGTTGAGAGTTTCACCCACCCCAAGGTGCCTGAAGTGAGCTGTGCACCATGCATCGATGTGGATTCTGCAGGTGAGCAAAGCAGCTCCCTTGGTGTCATGGAGGATACAGCACCGAGCAGAGGGGCTGACACCTTCCCAGAGGATGACCATGAAGCAGGCACGGGCTCTGCCGTGACTCAGTCCATTCCCTCCCCGGTTACGGGGAACCAGGAGCCCAGGCCAGGCACCTCCATCATGCTGTCCCACGTGACCTCTGCAGAGACCTTCTCTCTGGACAGCCTGAAAGCTGTCGAGGTCGTCAACCTGTCTGTGTCTTGCACTGCCACCTGTCTCCCTTTCTCGTCTGTGCCCAAGGAGACCCCTGCCAGGGCTGGATTCTCTTCCAAACAGACCCCATTCCCCATCACTCATCAACCTCTGGGTTCCTTTGGAGTCGTTCCTAACCATTCCAGAAAGCTGGAGGAGGAAGTCAGCGAAAGGATGTTCAGGTAGGTTTGCTGATGGCTAACCTATCCCAGCATCATCTTTCAGGCTTTCCCACATATTTCTCAGTTTCATGCATACTGTTGCAGGATTGCGTACCAGGTATTTTCTGATTTAAATAAAGTAAGATGCTCCTATTGTACAAGTCAGGAATGTAGAATAGTAAAAGGAAGTAAAAATGATCAATAACCTCATCTCTCAAATATAGCCCATGTGTAAGTACTTCTATATTTTTTCCTATGTGCATTCTTATGTATGTATTGTTGTTCTTCTTTACTCACTAAGTCGTGTCCAACTCTTTGTGACTCCATGGACTACAGCCATCCAAGCTCCTCTGTCCATGGGATTTCCCAGGCAAGAACATTGGAGTGGGTTGCCATTTCCTTCTCCAATGTATATATTATTAATTTGCAAAAGTAAGATAATTTTTACAAACTCCAAGTTTTTTCCAGTTTCATATATTGGAAACATCTTTCTACGTTTATAAATCTGTTTTCCATTATCATTGTAGTGTTTAAATAATGTTCCATTGTATAAATGTACCATGAATTATTAACAAAATCCTTTAGAGATAAACTGTAAATGTTTTTTCAGTTTTTCTTATGATGAACGACCTCTGTCTTTGCACAATTCCTTTAAGAGCCATTTGAGAATAGGACTAATTCATCAGACTTTCTTCCTAAATACCTCTTGTGTGATTATTAAGTTTATCATTCCTTTTGAAATGCCAGAATCCATCCCTTTATCCTTGTCTTGGGATTGTATTCACAGTAGTCCTTCCCCTATAAACTATGCATTTGATTAAATATAGTATTGAATCATTTAACCAAAATATCCCATTTCACTCACTTGTTCAAAAAAGCGTTGAACAGTTACATATTAACAATATCTCCGAAAGAAATGGCACAGACAGGTAAATTTTGGATCCCATGTTTTCTGAAGGCTATTCAATACCTATTATATGCCCATGTCATCAGTTTCATTAATACATGGCAGACACTGTCCAGTACTGGCTAGTGTTCTGGGCTCTCAGTCTAAGAAGGAGGTGGAGAGATGACAGAAGCAGATGAGAGCAGCTGAGTACACGGGGTGGTTCATGTGTGCACGGCTGAGCCAGATAAAGCAGGACCTAATTTTTCTGTGGAGCAGTCAGTGTGGATGGAAATGGATGGTGGCCAGGAGAAGCTCTTTAGAGATGACGCCTAAGTGGAGGAGAAACTATGAGACACCATGTTGATGACAATGATGGTGATGATGATAAGGCTGGTAATAGATTTCATCTTTTTATTTCACTATTTACTCTGTTCCAAGTACTATTTTAAGCATTTTGCATTGATTATATCACTTCATACACAAAACAGAGACACATTTATGAATTCAATGAGGGTGTGATTCCTCTCAGTTTTCACAAATGAGGAAACAATGCTGGGCGGTTACTAGTTGGCCCACAGGTGGTGGTTGTTGCTGTTTAGTCACTAAGTTGTGTCTAACTCTTCACCACCCCAGGGACTGTAGCCCACCAGGATCTTCCATCCATGGGATTTCCCAGGCAAGAACACTGGAGTGGGTTGCTGTTTCCTTCTCCAGGGGATCTTCCCAACCCAGGGATGGAACCCACGTCTCCTGCATTGACAGGCAGATTCTTTACTACTGAGCCACTAGGGAAACCCCCAGGTAGCAAGTGTCAAAGCTGAGATTGTGACCTTGGGGTTCTGACTCCTGTGTTCATGCTTTCAATCACCACCTGGCCAGGTAGCCAGGCAAAGAAGATGATAACTAGGTGGGAAAGGCATTTCAGGCAGATAGACCCGAATGCAGAACTCATGGAAGTAAAGATAAGAGACATAATTCATGCAGGGAATGAAATATCTTCTCCAACTGTTCTTTCTGGGGGCTGGGGGATGATGCTGGAGAAGTAGGTGGAGGCCAGGGTAATAAACTTTCATTCCTGGAACACTGCTTAAAGATTGTATGGGTCCTTGAAGCTGGATAGAATCTCTGAGGTTCTGTTCATTGCAGGAACCACATTTGCAGAAACCAACTAAAGCTAGCCTTTGTTTTTCCTGGATTGCTTTCTTGCCTCCTTCAGAACCAAGCCTCCTTCACTAGCCTCTCCCTTGAGGTACCATATTCAGCCTTTGCCGCTTGGCAGAGACTTCCTTATAGATGTTCATCACTCCTGCTTCTCAGCTCAACTCATCCCCTGTTCAACGTGGAGCACACAGCTCGGCTTGTGATTAATTGGTGTATTCTCCAGTTTTTATCAGGCCAAAGAGAAATTTAAAAAAGAGCTGAAGATTGATGGATTTCTGTACAGTGACTTATCTGTACTAGCTTCTGACATACCGTATTTCCCACCAGAGGAAGAGGAAGAAAATTTGGAAGATGGGATTCACCTGGTAGTCTGTGTCCATGGCCTGGATGGTGAGTTCTAACAGGTTTCCTCCTCAAAATGTGATATAGACACATTATCACATTTATGGTTGACTCTAGGTCAGGGACTTGTTCAACAAATGTTCCATAGGCGACTGAGGAATGAGAGTAAGTGTACTGGATCTAGGAAAATGGCATGGCCTTGCTCCCAGAGGAAAGATCTCTTTGGCCAAAAATACGTTTGAGTTAATGAAATACCCAAATGAATGAATTAATGCAATGGAGGGATAAATAAGTCATATCCACTTTATATGGGATCTAACAAATAACTAAGGGTCAGAGAAATGAAAGGGCTTCTCTAGGGCTTCGCTGTTGCTGAGCAGCAAAACCTGTGGTCGCATACTTCTTATGATAACCAAATAGGGAGTGGCGATGACTTCACTTCCATGACACACTCTTGTTAATATCCTTAATTTTTCTCACTCTTGGGGCTAATGCATTTAATTGTCTGTATCCAGTCCTGGCTATATGCATTGCATACCAGAACGCTGAGTCAATAGGTCTATTTGGTGAAGTGTCCAAGAATCCAGTGGCAGATCACCCATTGCAGATGATTATGGCGGTGGTGGTAGTGATGATGAAGACCAGGTTGTATACGTCACTCACCATGGTCCCAGAGCCTTCTTAGATGCTTAATATATATTAATGTTGTTGATCCTGACAAGAGCCCTGCAGAGTAGCTGCTATTATCTGCCCTCTTTATAAAGGGGGAAACTGAGTAAGAGGGCAGCTAAGTAACTTGTATAAGGTCCCACAGCTACTGCAGTTGACTCGCCATGGTGGTCTAGTGGTTGAGACTTTGCCTTCTAGTGCAGGAGCTGGGGTTTCAATCCCTGGTCACGGAACTAAATCCGACCTGCCTCATGGCCAAAAAACCAAAACATAAAACAGGAACAAATTCAACAAATTGTAGCAAATTCAATAAAGACTTTAAAATTGGTCCACATCGAACAAAAAAAAAAAAGTTATCAATGCGGGAGGGAATATATATATGTATTTGCAGCTGATCTGTGCTGTTACAGCAGAAACCAACACAACATTGTAAAGTAATTATCCTCCAATTAAAATAAATAAATTTAAATTTTAAAAAATGTAGGAATGGAAAAAAAAATAAATTTAAAAAAACAGCTATAAGGCTGGGTTTTGCTGCTTATCAACAGCACTTGCAGAATGTCCTGCATAAACAGAACTGTCGAAGAAGGGGGAGGCAGCGTGTCTCCAACTGTTCCTGGACCGGCATGTTCACAAGCCAGAAACTGATAGATCGGGGAATAATCCCAGTGAGAGAGGGCTGCCAGGGTGGCCCTGAGCCTGTGTGGGTGGGAGGAGGGGGCAGCACAGGGACCAGTGGACTGGACATGTGTTAGTTGCTTTTCTTATGGACTTAATGAAAAATGAGAAATAGGAAGGAGAGGAGAGAAATAAGAAATAAATGCTTAGTGTGTCAGATGTCACATGATTCAATGTGGGTCTATGTGGGGTCATCTCTCCTCTTTAGGGAACAGTGCAGACCTCCGGCTGGTAAAGACTTTCATAGAACTGGGGCTCCCTGGAGGAAAACTGGATTTCCTCATGTCTGAGAAGAATCAGGTATGACAACAAAAACATCTGAACTGAAACAACCCCTGACTTACGTCTTAGATGAGCCTCCTAAAGTCACTGTGATGGTTGTGGCCACACAGGTGGGAGGGAGCTTTGCCAGGTGACCCTGGCCAGGTGCTCAGGTCTGGAGAGCTCCTTTTCCTTGGGGAGGAGGAAATAGTAAGGAGGGGGAACATGTGAGTCAGGTGACTGGCCCTCTCGACCTCACAGGTCGTAGGTTGGCTGACAGCTTTGGAGCATAAATAATAGGGCATCTGCGGGTCTGTCTGGGGAAGAGGTTTGTCACTGGTGTTGGTGTAACCGGTGGAGCTGGATCATGACCTTTTCATCACCAGAGGGAAACTATGGAGCCTTTGCCATTTCAGGGCCGGAGCTTTGTTGGGGTGTCAAGGTAGACGAGACTTGCAAGAGTCCATGACCAAGAGGTGGGGTTGGGTGTTGTCACTGATTCCCAGCCCAGGGGACTTGAGATGGATGACGCTAAGTATCCTCTGGAGGCAGAGAACGGCTTGTAACTGGAGGGTCTCATGGCCATGGAACATGGGAGCCATACAGAGAATAGTCAACAAGCGAACACTGGATGTTAGTCTCATTGCTCCCCTCTTAGTGGTCGGTCCTTTCGCCTTTTCTCTGACACCTGCTCTGTACAAGGCCATGTACTCTGCAGGGTGAAGAGACAGACATGTGAAGAAGAGGAAAGAGAATATAATTTCAAGCGTCTTCGATGCTTTGCACCTGTTTGCTCTTTTAATCTTCACAACCTTTCTTTGAAGCGTGGACCCTGTTGTTTCCCCAAGGAAGAGGGAACCCATAGTCAGTCCAATCTGGAAAGCCCCAGTTGAGGGCTTTTTTTCTTGATGCTGAATCCTAATTTGTAGCCCGAAGGTCAGGCATGGGCATAGCCCCAGGATGTGCCCTGAGGCTTGGTGGAGGAAAACGGGCTTGTGCGCAGAGCCTGGCCTTGTTGCAACTGCCCCCTCGGTACCCGTTTCGTCTCTCTCCTTCCAGATGGACACTTTTGCGGATTTTGATACCATGACGGATCGGTTACTGGATGAAATCATTCAGCACATCCAGTTGTACAACCTCTCCATATCGAGAATTAGGTAAAAGGAAACCACAGGTAGTTAATGCTGGGGGGAGCGGTGCCATTTTTAAGTGTTTGCTGTGTATGAGTTCAGCACGATGCCATCAGAATATCAGGCTGGGATTAGTTAACTTAGGGCTTTCAAGGGACTAGATTACTTTCAGAGCAGCTGTGGGTCCCAGGCCTGCTTGACACATCCATGTCTGGCAGAGCTGCTGTGTAGGAGCCTACAGCTTGTGCAGCTCAGTACAAAGAGAACTGGGCTTAAATATGTGTGTTCCCTGTGCTCAGTCGTGTCTAACTCTTTGTGATCCTTGGGACCCAGGATTTTTTCAGGCAAGAATACTGGAGTGGGTAGCCATTCCCTTCTCCAGGGATCTTCCCGACCCAGACATCAAACCTGCGTCCCTGCATTTCCTACATTGCAGGCAGATTCTTTACCTGCTGAGCCATCGGGGAAAGCCTTAAACAAATACTCTAGGTTTTAAATCCTTATTCTTTTGACAGTTACAAGTTTGTGTCCGCATTCTACCATGAACAAGCTTTCTACATCTCTCATCCTCTGTTTCCCCATCTATTAAGTGGGACCAGCCCGAGGGGGTTCATTAGCTGCCACATAAAAGGGCTTCATTCAGCACTAATTGTGACCTTACAGTGTATTAGACAACTGGGTGTCAATGTTGAAAGGATTAAGGGGATAGTCCATAGCATGTCCCTCAGGTACTTGCCAATGTGGAAACATCTGGAAATGAGTCCTCGATATCCACGATCCCATTTAGGCCTTGGGGATGATCTATCACTTCTTTATTTCACAAATGAGGATTCAGAGGCCTACAGAGTTAGGTAAAAATAGAAGGACATGGGAATTCCCTGGAGGCCCAGTGGTTAGGGCTCCATACTCACTGCCAGGGCCTGGGTTCGATCTCTAGTCAGGGAACTAAAATCCCACAAGCTGCACAGCACAGTCAGACAGACAGACTATCAACAAACTGAAAAATTCATGGGAATTCCCTGGTGGTCTATTTGTTAGGACTTGGTGCCTTCACTGCCAAAGACCTGGGTTCAATCCCTGGTTGGGTTACTAAGATCCTGCAAGCCCCGCAGTGCAGACAAAATTAATAATGATAATGCCAAAAAGTAAGGATACCAGGGCTTCCCTGGTGGTTCAGATGGTAAAGAATCTGCCTGCAGTGCAGGAGACCCAGGTTTGATCCCTCAGTTGGGAAGATCCCTGGAGAAGGGAATGGCAACCGACTCTAGTATTCTTGCCTGGAGAATCCCATGAACAGAGGAGCCTGGTAGGCTATAGTCCACGGAGTCGCAAACAGTCGGACAGGACTGAGCAACTAACACTTTCACGTAAACTTTTCAAGAGGATACCCATGAAAACAGCTAGGGAGCACTGACTCTCATCTAGTTGGGTTTCTACAAATAACTATTTAAGCTGAAAGTGCTGATGTGTGAGATCCACAGATCTCAGAGCAGTGGAGCAGCCGGAGCAGAGCGTGTGTGGGGGGCTGAGTGGGGTGACGGAGGGCGGAGTGGTCCTGGAGAGGCAGGTGGAAGTGGGCCAGGCTGAGAAGCCGGGACTTGACCCTATGAATGACCAGGAGGGTTCATGCCCCATGTGTATTCCAGAAAGGACCCCCAAGTCCCCCGAGAGAGGCGTAGAGACCAGAACTGGGTGGAGGGGCTGCTCTAATAACACACAGTGGGACGGTGTCCATACTTGTGATCACACTGGGCCCAGGGTCTCCATCACAAAGGCTCCATCCTGGGCTCCACGTATCCAGCATTTGGAAACCCAATGGGGATGAATTATTGCTCCCCTCACTTCACCCCGCATGTCCCCCTAAATCCTAAGGGAGCTGGAGGCTGGCTCACACCTCGGTTCACCTGGTGCAGCATCTTCTGGGCTGCTGCTGTCCTCGCTCGCTCACGTGGACCCTTCCCATCTCTCCGTAGCTTCATCGGCCATTCTCTCGGCAACATCATCATCCGATCGGTCCTCACGCGGCCTCGGTTCCGGTATTACCTCAACAAACTCCACACCTTCCTGTCACTGTCTGGGCCCCACCTGGGGACCCTGTACAACAATAGTGCCCTGGTCAGCACAGGTAAGATGCCACCAGCATCGGCACTCCTCAGCATCATGCAGGGCCCAGGGGAGGGAAAAGCAGAGATGGAGGCTCTTCCTGATGGAGCCTCCTGGCTTTGGAGCCAGCCTCTTCAAAGTGGTGGCGCTGGCTGTCTGACACTGTCCCCGCACCCATACCTGCCTGCCCTCAGGGCGGACTGGGCTGCTTGATGTCCTCACAGGAGGTGACTCAGATCCGTTTGCTTTCACGTTATTACAGAACATAAGCTGGGAACATGGGCTATTCTAGACATCAATATATAAGAAATGAAGTTCTTTCCTTTGTCAAGCTGTCTTCCCTCACAATCCAAGGAAGCCAGTTTTGAACAGAAACAAATGATTTAGACCACATTTTCCCCAATAGTAATTTTGCAATGCTAGTGAAATGTCTCTCTGAAAAATGAGACATTCCCAATAATCCTTCTCATCTAGCATATTTAGAGTGATTCTGCATGGCTCGCTCTCCTTATATTTGCATTCATGCACATTTGCGTGGCAGTAAGTTTTCCCAGGTGGCTCAGGGGTAAAGAACCCGCCTGCCAATGCAGGAGACATGGGTTTGATCCCTGTGTTGGAAAGATCCCTGGAGTAGGAAATGGCAGACCACTCCAGTATTCTTGCTTGGAAAATCCCACAGTGAGAGGAGTCTGGCAGGCTACAGTCCATGCGGTCACAAAGAGTCAGACACAACTGAGCATGCACATCGTCACGTCACTCATAATATGTACACACCCTGTGTCTTACTTATTTCCTTGTATTTTTATCAAATTCGTGTATTTGTGCATGTGACATAATACTCATCCATGTTATTGTCAGCATAACCAGAGTAAATAGCTGGACTTCAAAATGAAAGGTTGATTTTCACTTTTCTGTATCCTAAATGGATCTGTTCAGTTCAGTTACTCACTCATGTCCGACTCTTTGCAACCCCATGGACTGCAGCACACCAGGCTTCCCTGTCCATCACCAAATCCCAGAGCTTGCTCAAACTCATGTGCATTGAGTCAGTGATGCCGTCCAACCATCCTATCCTTTGGCATCCCCTTCTCCCCCTGCCTTCAGTCTTTCCCAGCATCAGGGTCTTTTCCAATGAGTCAGTTCTTCACATTAGGTAGCCAAAGTATTGGAGCTTCAGCTTTAGCATCAGTTCTTCCAATGACTATTCAGGACTGATTTCCTTTAGAATGGACTGGGTGGATCTCCTTGCAGTCCAAAGGACTCTCAAGAGTCTTCTCTAACACTACAGTTCAAAAGCATCAATTCTTCTGCACTCAGCTTTCTTTATAGTCCAACTCTCACATCCATACATGACTACAGGAAAAAACATAGCTTTGACTAGATGGACCTTTGTTGGCAAAGTAATGTCTCTGCTTTTTAATATGCTGTTTAGGTTGGTCATAGCTTTTCTTCCAAGGAGCAAGAGTCTTTTAATTTCATGGCTGTAATCATCATCTGCAGTGATTTTGGAGGCCAAGAAAATAAAGTTTGTCATTGTTTCCATTGTTCCTCCACCTATTTGCCATGAAGTGATGGTCTGGATGTCATGATCTTAGTGTTCTGAATGTTGAGTTTTAAGGCAGCTTTTTCACTCTCCTCTTTCGTCAAGAGATTCTTTAGTTTCTCTTTGCTTTCTGCCATAGCGGTGGAGTCATCTGCATACTGAGGTTATTGATATTTCTCCCAGCAATCTTGTTTCCAGCTTGTGCTTCATCCAGCCCAGCATTTCGCATGATGTACTCTGCATATAAGTTAAATAAGCAGGATGACATTATACAGCCTTGACATATTCCTTTGTCAATTTGGAACCAGTCTGTTGTTCCATGTTCAGTTCTAACTGTTGCTTCTTGTCCTGCATACAGGTTTCTCAGGAGGCAGGTCAGGTGGTCTGGTATTCCCATCTCTTTAAGAATTTTCCACAGTTTGCTGTGATCCACACAGTCAAAGGCTTTGGTGTAGTCAATAAAGCAGAAGTAAATGTTTTTCTAGAACTCTCTTTCTTTTTTTATGATCCAGTGGATGTTGGCAATTTGATCTCTGGTTTCTCTGCCTTTTCTAAATCCACCTTGAACATCTAGAAGTTCTTAGTTCATATACTGTTGAAATCTGGCTTGGAGAATTTTGAGCATTACTTTACTAGTGTGTGAGATGAGTGCAACTGTGCGGTAGTTTGAGCATTCTTTGGCATTGCCTTTCTTTGGGATTGGAATGAAAACTGACCTTTTCTGAGCCTGTGGCCACTGCTGAGTTTTCCAAATTTGCTGGCATATTGAGCGCAACACTTTCACAGCATCATCTTTTAGGATTTGAAACAGCTCCACTGGAATTCCATCACCTCCACTAGCTTTATTCCCAGTGTTGCTTCCGAAGGCCCACTTGACTTTGCACTCCAGGATGTTTGGCTCTCATTAAGATCTCTTTTGTATAGTTCTGTGTATTCTTGCCGCCTTTTCTTAACATCTTCTGCTTCTCTTAAATCCGTACCATTTCTGTCCTTTATTGTGCCCATCTTTGCATGAAATGTTCCCTTGGTATCTCTGATTTTTTTAAAGAGATCTCTAGTCTTTCCCATTCTATTGTTTTCCTCTATTTCTTTTCACTGATCACTGAGGAAGGCTTTCTTATCTCTCCTTGGTATTCCTTGGAACTCTGCATTCAGATGGGTATATGTTTCCTTTTCGCCTTTGACTTTCACGTCTCTTCTTTTCTCAACTATTTCTAAGGCCTCCTCAGACAACCATTTTGCCTTTTTGCATTTCTTTTTCTTGGGGATGATCTTGATCACTGCCTCCCGTACAGTGTCACAAACCTCTGTCCATAGTTCTTCAGGCACTCTGTCTATCAAATCTAATCCTTTGAATCTATTTGTCACTTCCACTATATAATTGTAATGAATTTGATTAAGGTTATACTTGAATGGTCTGGTGGTTTTCCCTACTTTCTTCAATTTAACTCTGAATTTGGCAATAAGGAGTTCATGATCTGAGCCACAGTAAGTTCCCAGTCTTGTTTTTGCTGACTATATAGAGCTTCTCCATCTTTGGCTGCAAAGAATATAATCAATCTGATTTTGGTATTGACCATATGGTGATGTCCATGTGTAGAATCGTCTCTTGTGTTGTTGGAAGAGGGTGTTTGCTATGACCAGTTTGTTCTCTTGGCAAAACTCTGTAAGGAGCGTCTATATGTGTGTGTGTGTGTGTGTGTGTGTGTGTATGTGTGTGTATATATATATATATATATATATATGTATGTATGTATGTATTTCACACTGTTTCCTTAGGCTAGATTTATGGAAAGGGATTGAAAAATCAAAGGGTTTGGTTAATTTCATGACTCCTGAAGCCTGTCTCATAAGATTTTATCTCTGCTTCCAGAATATAACAATACAAATGTACCTCGAACTTCCCGAGGATTTGCTAAATTGCACACACTCCTTTTTTAAGTTAACTAAAAGCCACAGTTGAATGTTAATTTTTCCCCTATTCTTTTTTGCTTTTTTTTTTTTTTTGGTTGGATGTGTTTGATATGGGTCCGGTTTGGTTGTCATCTTTCTAGGCTTGTGGCTCATGCAGAAACTGAAGAAATCTGGGTCACTTTTGCAGCTGACCTTCAGGGATAATGCTGATCTGCGCAAATGTTTCCTCTACCAACTAAGCCAAAAGACAGGTGAGTGGATTCCCCAGCTGCACCCTGAGGTGGCAATGAGTGGGAGCTGGAGAGCCAAACCTTGAGACCCAAATTAGATTCAAAGTTGCATTAATTCACTCACAGAAGGATGCCATCAGGAGCTGCAGTGTGACATAGCTTCCTCAGTTCACAGAGAGCCCAGCAGCTACCCAAGAACTAGCTGCCCCTTGACCGCCTCCCTCACAGCCTGGGGGCCAGAGGCAGGGGTCTGCAGTGTCCTCTACCCTAGAGTTGCAGCATCCACTTCCCACCAAGCTTTTAATGTCCCCAGGTCTGTGTGCCAACCAACAGCTCCTTTACCCAGGTGCAGATTCCCCTACCAAAAGGGCAGGTAGACACTGTCCATCTCTGTTGACAGGGCAGGGGGACATGGGAGTGCCTAAGATCACACCTTTACCCACACTTTCAATGAGGAAGCACATACAGGTGTTGAAGACTCTACCTGCCAACGGAGTGAGCAAAGCAGAGCAGTGACCTCATGTCACTGAGGGAGCAGAGAGGTTGACCAGTTGTCCCACTGAGTCCTTCCCAGCAAGCTGGCCTGGCCCAGGGTCTGTCCCATGGCTCACAATCTTCCATCAGTGTCAGAACACTGATTGTGATGCTATCTCTGCCTCCCTGGATGTGAGCCTGGTGTAGCCCTGGACAAGTTCCAGGGCTTGATAACCTTGGACAAGTTCCTTACCCATGTCTGTCTCTGTGTGCTACCATGATAGCTACACCCCCATGGGGAAGGGAGGGAAGCAGGCTTGGGCAGAGGAGCAGTTGGATCACAACGTGGCCCCTCCACAGTTATCCTGCAGAGGGAAGAGGTCTGGTATCTGCCCCCTGCGGATCACTGAGAGTTGGCCAACCCCAGCTTGTGGTCTTGGGCTGATATCTGGGATGAAAAGGCTCATTTCATTGGAGGCATCCCCCACAGGGTCCCTGGGCTGAAAGCAGTTTGATGGGGGACCTGGGTAGAGCACCACAGTGCCGGGATATCCCTGGTAAGCTCGGGGACTGAAAGAATAGGCTGTGATGCTTCAACTGGGATATCCCTCTGCCTCAGAGCAGGCTGATTCAAGGAGGTGAGGTGACCTGCAGAGCGATGAGGCTGTTTTCCTCCAGCAGGTGACGCTACTGGGGCTGGAACACAGGGAACCATGGGGTTGGGGAGGAGGAGCAGCAAATACTAGATTTATTTCCTTACGGACTCCTCACTGTTCCCAGCCCAGAAAGGCATTCTTGTCACTTACCTGTTATTTATCTTCCACTGCTCAGGGTCGTGATCTTCTTAGTTTCTGCGGCTGATGTAGTCAAAGCCGCCCCTCCGCCCTAACTTGCAGAGCTTCTTTCCCCCTCCTAGACCCAAAGAACCTCATTCAATGACTCCACTGGTGTGTCTGGTGTCTTCCTGCTTTTCCTTTCTCCCGGACAAGTTTGTGAAATGTGTACAAAGCAGAGGCTGTGGGTTGAAGCTGCCTGAGCAAAACAGCACCCACCCGGTTTATTGCAGGTCTGCAGTATTTTAAAAATGTTGTGCTGGTTGCTTCTCCCCAAGACCGCTACGTGCCCTTTCATTCAGCCAGGATCGAGATGTGTAAAACCGCCCTCAGAGACAGACACACAGGTAAGCCACATTCCCTTTCCTTTTTTCTCCTTTCTCTCCTTCCCTTCCTGTTTCTCCTCCATCTCCCTCTTCTTTTTCTTCTCCCCGCCCCCTTCTCCTCCTCCTTCTTTCCTCTTCCTTCTTCTTCATTTCCGTGACTTTCTGACTTGAAAAGCAAAAGGAAATCATGACGAAGGTAACTCTGCCTAGTAGGGCACATCAGATATTCTGCCAAGGACTAGGAGCCCAACACACACCTGGTGTTTTTCTTTAGATTCCACTGCTGAACTTTTGCCCCCACGTCTCATCCATCTTCCCTCCTCCCAGGCCCTGTTTACGCGGAAATGATCAACAACCTACTCCGCCCCCTGGTGGATGCCAAGGACTGCACTTTGATCAGACACAATGTGTTCCATGCCTTGCCCAACACTGCCAACACTCTGATTGGCCGAGCGGCTCACATCGCTGTGCTGGACTCCGAGCTCTTCCTGGAGAAGTTCTTCTTGGTGGCGGGACTCAACTACTTCAAGTAGTGGCTTTGAGCGCGCGGGCCTTGGGGAGCTCGCCAGAAACGTTTAAGATCCGTGAGAGCTCTGGCTGAGACATCCTTTTACAGACCTCTGTCATTCCAGGGTTGAGCTCAGAGAGGAAGGCGCTAGGGGTGGAGGGTGGGTGGGACCGGACATTCGAGGTGCTTCCCTTTTCGGAGAGTTTGGGAAAGCTGAATCAATAGTGTCAAAGACAACAGACTTTGCCCGAACCTGTCTAGCCACCTGGAGTCTCATTCAAGATGCTTTCTAGCAAAATTTGGAGAAAATAAAGAAACAGAATCCTTGGAGTTGGTGAGCCCACCTTCTTAACTCCCACTGGCTCACAGAGAGATGGCTCCAAGTTAACTAGGTTTGTTGGGTATGTGACTAGTTCATAGCTTTATCATTTTTGATGCACTCAAGCATTTCAGAACTCAGGTTAACCTCTGTGCAGAAGTGGAACATATTTGTGTAAATATAATCCTTAATTGATTCAAATGTGCCACTTGTTCAAGACCGTGTGAACCCATATTCTTATGCTTTCCTCATTTTTTCTCAACAAGGGACAAAGGAATGCTTCATAAACTTTGGTTTTATTTCTTAACAACAGCTGGTGGGGTGATTTGAGGTATAGAGTGATACTATCGGTAAATGCAAGTTTGTTGCAGAGAAAAAGTTAACTGGTGAACTGGCTGCTCCAACTACTCCTCCAGACTTTCTCTATGCATAACCCTGGTTCACACATTATTTTTTGTGATTGCTGACATCTCTGTCTGTAGTAGGGAAAACAGACTGAGATTAAACCTAGCAGAAGGTGGCCCTTAAATGAACACACACCTGGTGAAGCTCCTGCTGATACACGTCCAAAGAAATGCTATGTTAGCATTTGATGCACTCGCAAAAAAATTAAAACCATCCACATGGCCAGCTGCTTCTCCTCTCCATGAAAGGGGAAAGACATCTCAATGGAGGACTGCTGGATTTAAAACCTCAGGGGGGCTCTGAGAAGGGTGCTGGTTATCTTTCACTAGAAATGTCTTCTTGCCTTAGGAAAATAAAGGGCTAGGGAAGGTTACCATTGATTCACACACACACGCACTCACACATACACACACATACACACACGAGACAACAGGACAAATGTGAGATCAGAGAGAACAACAGCCAGGTTGGGGACTCAGATTGTTATCGGTAAGTGACTTAAGGGGACTTTTGAAAAATTACGGGGAGTGTTTAATGTGGTCCCAAAGACTGAGTGTGTGCTATGGGCTAACGGAAGCCTGCAGGATCATTTAGTTGTAATGAAGGAACACGTGAACAAGGACCATAGGGATCATTAACACAGGAGATGCATCTTCTGCAGACAGAAGCTCCTCCCACTTCTGCAAAAGTTGCTTCTGAAACTGTGGAAACTCGTCTGGAGCCAGACTCCTGGTCCCAGTGCCTGGATGATAACCTTAGTGATGCCCACCAATGCCATGGTAGTAAGCCAAGGAATTCTAGACTCAGCTGAGATTTTCAGTTCCTCAGGTATTAACAGTGTGACTTTGAAAACATAGTAGACCATGGCAATCAAGTCCAGGTAGACATCTTTGCAGGAGAGCAGACTGAGGCATTTCTAAAGAAAGGAAAAGCTGGAGAGGAAGTTGGAAAAACCTCCCACACAGGAGATTTCGGGTCTCTGTGGGTCTTCTTCGAAATCTCATTGTATCTTAGTCTTAACATGTATGGGATAAGTAATGCCTTGGGTCACTCTCCCACTGGGTATTTTTCCAAGCTCTTGATGGGCGTAGACTCTGGTTACTTATGAACGTGACCAGTCTGCTGTATGACCCAGAGTGGGTGTGGTTCCCACAGCGCAGCCTACGAACTTGCAGTTCCTTACAAGTGCCCAAGTGCAGGGCGGGACCATGGTTTATAGCATCTTCTCCTTTTTGGCCAAATGAGGAGAATTTCACATTTGTTTTTCCTGTGCCCATCAGCAAAGTTTGTCATCCCCTGATCATTTGAAAGACCGTGCAGCCAGCAGCTATGAAGCCAGGGTGAATCAATGACCGTCGTCTTTTCCAATAACCAGATGCCATTTTTAACTTCAATATGCTGTCTGGACATAGAACTAATGGCAATAAACATCCAGCTGTGTGGTGCACCTCTTTTTTATAGGGGTGCTCTGCTGTCTTTGTAAACCCTCTCTGGCCTCTGAGCATCTATTATAATTGTGTAGAAAGTATACATCTCTATATTGTAAATAAGAGCGTCCAGTGTTGTGTGTCATGCCTCATTTGAAAGGCTTTTTTATGTCTCTTTCTATCGAAGTATAGACATATAATATATATATATATACATAAATATACATATAATGTAAAACAGGGTCATTCTATTATTGACTATAAAATTATAACAAAATGCCTGCCAAGATAATAATAATATGTCTTCATTCTCAACAAATTTTTGTTTTTGTCTTTATGATTTGTTACATTTCTCAGAACTAGTTTAGAAGTAAAAATGACTAATATTGAGATGAATGGAATTTGTTGTTCATGAGCCAGATACACCCAGAGAAACAAATGTGAAGCTCAAGTCACCTTGGGGCAAAAGTAATATCTCCATGGCAGGTTGAAATCAGCTGGAGTGCTGTGTACCTGGGGAGCAGGTGGGACAAGAATGGATTCCTATTGGTTCCTGGAGTCCACAGGTATTCACTGAACAACTTCCACCTGTGCCAGGTGGGAGCACAGGGCTAAAATGCAGAGTCTGTGTCCTTAGAGAATGCACGGAAGATCCAGCCTTGTTAGTAAAGCAAGGTATGATGAGGGCTTTGATGAAACACAGGCAGGATCAAGGGGATTCTAGAAGTCTAGTTTTCATTGCCTGGAGAATAAGAATGGGGCTTTCAAAGTGAGACCTGAAAAGCGTGATACTGACCTTACATAGCCTGTTACCACCAAGTACATGCATTCGTCAATTCATTTACTCAATCATTCATTCAACAAACACATCTCGAGGGCTTACTTTGTGCTGGGAATGTATTGGTAAGATTCAGTAATTCATAGTTTAGCAAGGAATACGGCCAATCGGATGGGAAGTTAGAGCAAGTGGGCCCCAGGGAAGTGGCAGGGATCTGATGGCGGCTTAGAAGAGGGACCCTGCGGATGTAGGGTGGTGTGTGATCAGAAAGGGCCTCGTGGAAGATTCCGTGTCTACACCCAGATGCCAGGCTGAAGAAGAGTTGGCTGGGTGGAGGGTGGGTTGTGGGGACCCTCAGGGAGTGAACAGGGTAAGGAAGAGGTTTCATATGAGAGAGAGCTGAGAGCCTTTGTTACACTGGACAGGCAGATAGAGTCAGTTTTGGTACAAGACAGGAAGTGTGGAAGTTAGCCACCATGGGGGATTGTCTTCTTATATCAGGAAGAAATTTCCATCATTAACACTAGTAGGGAAATTTCTGCTCAGTAAGGAGGGTCCCATGAGAAACCAGAGTTCACACCTGTAATCACATCTCTCTCTAGGATATTTTAACTGAAAGCATTATCTTAGGTATTTTGCTGTATGCTGCTGTTTAGTTGCTAAATCATGTCCAACTCTTTTGCAACCCCATGAACTGTGGCTCACCAGGCCCTCTGTCCATAGGATTTCCCAGGCAAGAATACTGCAGTGGGTTACCATTTCCTTCTCCCAGGAGTCTTTCCTTCCCAGGTAATGAACCTGTGTCTCCTGCACTGGTAGGCGAATTCTTTTCCATTGAGCCACCAGGGTGGCTATTCTTAGGTATTTATAAGCCCCCAGTTGAGGGCTTCCCTCGTGGCTCAGCTGGTTAAAAATCCACCTGGAATGAGGGAGACCTGGGTTTGATTCCCAGGTTGGGAAGATCCCCTGGAGAAGGGAAGAGCTACCCACTTCAGTGTTCTGGCCTGGAGAATTCCAGGGACTGTATAGTCCATGGGGTCGCAAAGAGCGGGACACAACTGAGCGACTTCCACTTTCACTTTCAAATGTAACTGACAGGACTTTTTTTTTTTTCTTTGGCTATGCTCTTTGCTTTTATGAGATCCCCTGGAGAATGGAATGGCTACCCACTCCAGTATTCTTTCCTGGAGAATTCCGTGGACAGAGGAGCCTGGTGGGCCATAGTCCATGGGCTTGCAAGGAGTTGGACACAACTGAGCAACTAACACTTTTGTTGCTTTGATTTCACAGAATTTACTGCTAAGCACTGGCAATAACCAGGCTGCCATGTGCAGCTGCACAAGCTGAATAAAAAGAAAGTGAGGTCATGGTACAGAACACATTGAGGAATGGTGTTGTCTTATGCTGTACTTCCAAGGAGTCCGTCTCAATATCCTTAGGAAGAATGAATGTTGTTCTCTAATTTATAGAGCCAAACACCATGTGCTGAAATCTGGATCCATTTTTTCCTTTTTTTTTTTTTCATTCACGTATTCTTTCCCTGTTTTATTATAAATCTCTTTTGTGTTGGCTGTCGTCCTAGGCTGTAGAGATATTAAGATACATCATGTAATTCTAAACACTAAAAGGATCTGGATCAACCATCAGACTTCATGTTTTATTTTTAGCTGGTAGTTTTAAAATTACAACCTTGAAATCTCAGAACTGGAAGAGGACCAAGGTGTTGTTTCATTCAGACTCTACCTGGTATTTAGCATCTGAGCTTTGTTCTCCCAACCTCCACTAACCACGTGAGTCTTCGTCCATGTATGTCTAAGTGCACTCTTTTGAAGTTACAGGCAGTAGTATATGCATGCGTGCCTGCATGCTTCTTTCAGGTAAAGGACTGCCCCACCAAGACTTTTCTAAACCTTCAAGGTGCCTTCCCAAATCGTCCTATGTCCCTTTCTCTTTTGACTTTTTTTTCAAAGCTTTTTATCCCCGAAGTACCTCTTTACCTTTATACATAATGCTAGAGATATTGCAATAGAAAGCACTGTGGAAAGTCTCGAAAAAAGCCGAACTTCTCCCAGTGCTTGTTTTATGTTGAATGGTAATAACACACCTTACTATTCAGTGGATCGAATTCTAAAAACCAGTTTTAATTTTAGGGAAAAAGGCTCCAGTGCCTTCTCTCAAACAAAGGAATGGTCTTACTGTATACAAGTACGCTTAGAACAGGTGTAAACATATGGCCGTGTGGGTCACGCTCTGTTTATATCTAAGCCAGGTCAGTTGATCTTTTCACAACTAAATTATCAAGTGTCTCCACTTGTGTGTGTCTTCATTTCATAGATGTGGTTATGATCGTATGACTGCAAGACATGATCCTCAAACCCGAAACTTTATGACTTAACACGGATTCAGAGACCTCTAGAGGTAAAAGAAATCCGGGCTCTCATTTATCTTCTTTTTAACATGTGAAGGAGTGAAGGAATGGAAATAATATGCAGCACTCCACTTTGGTTTGCTAGGTCATGTGCATCTATGAGTCCACCTAATCTTTAAAACTCATACAGCATGCAGATGGTATTGGGAGAAGTCAGGTAACTTGACTAAGGTCACACAACTTAGCCATGGTGGAGTCAAGATTCGAGCCCTGAGCTTCCCTGTTATCCTTCATGCTATTGAACGCATCCAACCCAGAGATGTTAATAGATCACAAAAGTCATATATCTGTTAAAAATCAATGCCAGGATTCTTCAAATCCTAAACCGTAATCTTATGAGCTTTCTCTCATAATATATTCCTGTTCAAGGCACCTACATAACTGATAAATGAGATGGCAAAGGAAAACATAATTCAATGATAAGGGTGATTTTATAAAGCACTGTCCATAAGCATAATGGGGTGATTGGTTGGCCTGTTGGCTCTTGATTAATCATCCGTCTTTCCCAATCACTGTGTCTCAAGTTTTCTTTCTCCTACCGGCCTGAAACCACTTTCCCCTAGACCACAATGCGTTCCATAACTGCCCAGGCCATACCCTTCCATCTATACCTCCTGCCTCTCTCTGCTTTCCCCACACTGGAGCGGTTCCTCACTTTCCTGTTGGAGTCAATTCCTTGTCCGTTGGTTGTGAACCGGGACCCAGTGGTTCCTGGCCTATAGATTCCTGCTTCTGCAGGATGTCTTACCATCAGAGCTCGGTTTTCTCACGTTTCCATGATCCCACTCTCTTCTCCTTCCTGTGTTCTGGTGGTTCTCCTCCATATGGACTCCTTAGAGCAGGAGTCATGTCTAATTTGCCAGTGTTTCCCATTACAGAGTCAGGGTTCAGTAAGGAAGTTCTGGACAGGGCCAGGTCTTTGAAAGCTTGCGTTTTCTTCTCTAGCATCTCATCCAACACACAGCAATGGATTCCCATAAAGAAACAGTTTGACCTCGGTTCCTGTTTGCCCTCTAGGCTTCTGGATTTGCAAGAGGAAAGTAGTTGTGTCTGAGAAGATCTCATTGTGGCAGTTTCCTGTAACGGGAAGAACCACTGTATCTCTGGGGTGTCCTTTCAAGCCAGCGGGCTAGTGCCCTCAGCTATAAAACAGATTTCCACGTGTCTACTTTGAAAGGTCGCTGTGGGGGTTGGAAGGGCATCTGGATGAGAAAGGGGTAACCAGAGAGGAACAATGCCCGAGCAGAGTAAGCACTGAGGGGATGGCTCAGAAATATTTTACAGCAAATGTTAGCTCTGAGGAATTTTCTTTATAAAAAATAACTCCACACCTTTTTACATTCGTACTTGATGGTGTGAGGGAGATCACCCTGTTTGAAACTTGAAGACTCAAACTTCCAGAAGTTAGAACATTCCATTGATTCCAAGAGCCTCCAAACTGGAGTTTTCCAGCTCAGTTCTATGAATAACTGGATGATCTAAGTAGTAAAACTATTTTCCTTCTCAGGGTATAATGTAAGCCATGGTTAAGTTGAGAGGAGGGGCTAAAACCTGACACCCAACTAAGAACAATATTACATCAAATTTAGGGTGTTCAGAAGTGTTAATTCTGTAAATGTCACTCAGAATCTTTTTATTGCATCAAACAAAAAAGACTTTTAGCACTTGGGCTAAATGTCCTTTAGTCCAAGGTTAAGCTTACTGCATATGGCAAAATATCCTGCTCCATTCTTCTTGCTCCAAGGAAGTTTCATAATAATCCAAATACTGAATTTAATAATGATCCTGATAACCTATGCACACATTACTATCTTTTGCTTGTTTGAAACTGTTTTTTTTTTTTAAAGGAAGCATCCCATTCTGTCCCACGAACTGTCTTGCTCCTATGTAACAAAATCAAAGTCTGATTTTCCCTTCATTCCTAATATTCCCAGAGCTTACACTTGACTGCATTTCTTTTTAAACAGTGTTTATTTAGTCTCTGCGGAGTTCTATGCTAGCTACAGGTGGCTACAGAAATTCATCAGACGAGACCCTGCCATACAAAAGTTTGTAATCTGAGGGGAGGAGAGGAGACCCACATACACAGAAGAATGTCCACTTAGAGTAATGAAGAAAAAGAGCAGATGAGAAACACCAAGAGCATTACCACCTCAGCATCTCTTAGAACAAGCCAAAGTGCTTCTACCAGGATGCCAGCATCCTGCCAGGGTCTGGAAGGAGGAAACTAGCCCAGAGGAGTTGCCGTAGTGGTATAAGCCGTGCCTCTCACGCAGGACCTCCAAGCTTCCTTGCTGACACTGACACCATCCCCAGGTCAGTGTCAAGGCAGGAAATTTGTCAAAGGAGATGTTCAGTGGTGCTGGTTTCAGCTCAGTCTGCCTAGAAGCACCACCTCCTGAATGGCATCTTATCAGTCTGTAGTACAAAGTCTCTGGATGCTCTGTGGCTAAACTGTTTATTCTACTTTTTTTTTTCAAGTTAATAGGCAAAAGTGTGAAAAGTGAAAGTGTCTTGTCTGACTGTGATCCCATGGAGTGCAGCCTGCTGGGCTCCTCTGTCATGGGATTCTCCAGGCAGGAATACGGGAGTGGGTTGCCATTCCCTTTGCCAGGGGTTCGTCCCAGTCCAGGGATCAAACCCGGGTATCCTGCCTTGCAGGCAGATTCTTTAACATCTGAGCCACCAGGGAAGCCCCTTAATAGGTGAAACAGATTATCAAATAAATAAATGGTCTACTGATTGTGTCCATAAACATTATCACACTCTAGCTTAACCAGGAGAACCAGCCTGTGGCTTTTTGTTTATCCATCATACAACGCAGGGCTCTGGAATTCATTTTGTTTTATTATGTTTTAATTTAGTTTTCAAATGTGACCTCCTATGCTGTAGAAGGTAAATAGAGGCAGGGTCTTCAGCACGGTCCCTTTCTCTGAAAATAGAACCTGAATGTATAGCTTGATGCCACTGTGAATTCCTAATGCATATTTATTCTGGTGAGAATGTATACAATAATTATAATCTCCCAAACATCCTTGGAAATTGTAAAATTACGGTGATGGGAATAACAAAGTCATCAGAACCAATATAATTCTACTACTTTTCTACATTTGCTTTTTGGTCAGCATTTTGTGTAGCTCGTGATGTGTATAATGATAACAACAATCATAATAAAAAAAAAATCCTTTGACTTTCTTTGGCCAGGACTTTGTGTTTATGAAATGTACATTAGCCTCTCTCTAGGGATGCACTTAGGGCTGAAGGGGTTATTTCTACATTTGGTCAGAGGACGTCTGGCAGGTGGAGGTTATTTCTGTTACTCACACAGCAAAAAGGGTACATGGCGTCTTGGGGTGGTTGAACAGAGCAGTGAGGAGATTCCAAACTGGCCTTTAGGAGGGTCAGGTCAGGACGTGGGCTGTGTCCTTCAGTGAGAGGGGACACCCAAGTCTTCATCCGTGTGCCCAGCGCACCCTGTGTACTTGGACAGTTTAACCATCAGAGCTGCTCACTCAGAACGCTTCTGGAGGAGCGAACTCTTGGACTCTGGGAGGTGGCTTGGCTGGAAGTGTCTGGATGATCAATATTCTGAGAGAAACAGAATTAAGATATTTAAGTCAACTACTGGGATTAAGTGTTCTAAGTATTTTAAGTGGATAATTTCCTTCTCTCCAAAAAGAGATGTTTTTTTGTTGTTGCCCTTTTTTTTGCTAGAAATCACAAGGACAAATAACACTTTTTTTTTTTTTCATTTCTTAAAGAAAAGAAGGAGCACTCCATGGAAAAAAGAACCCATTGTTTCCTGCTACATGGAAAGGCCCTTTACCATGAGCTCATGCCCACTGCCCACTTCCAGTAGAAACCGCCCATCAGCGTAGCTCCCGTTGGGCTGGCCCACTGATGATTCTCATGTCTAATAGTTAATAGTATTATTGATGCCTTCTCCTATTGTTGAGGGTTTGATTTTTCTCCCCTGTCAGATTGTATTCTTCTCGGAGGAATTTGTGAGTAAGAATAAAACAGAGATCGACCTTTCTAGATTTCCTCCTCATTTGCAAACAGTAGCCATAACCCCCAGCTGTCAAAAAGGATAGAACCCAAGGGATTCACTTGGGGAGCTGGGGTCCAGAATTCCTGCTCTTCGAAACTTACAGCAGAATACTTCTAGCATCATTTTCCCTCTTTGCACTTTTTCTTGCCCCTCCTGTTTGTATGTTAAGTGAATTTGTTTATTCCAAGAGTTTATGAAAGGCTCTGACGTGTGTCAGACAATGTGTAGGGAGGAGAATGGCGTGGCCATAGACCGAAGCATCTATTGCTCAGAGTTTTCAAAAAATGCAAAGAAGTGGCCAAGCTTTTCCCAGGACCTAGTATTCTTGCCCACCCTGGAACCAGTCCCTTCTTTCCTTATGACAGAGAGGCGTTGGCATTTTTAGAATGGGGACGTCCCTTAAAAATCAAGGGTTCAAGCACCTATTTCACAAATGAGGAAACTGAGACTCAGAAGGAGGCAGCTAAGCTGCTCTAGGGCCCAGGTGTTTGCCTGCTGGCCTCTAGAAGCCGTGACCCGGCCCCACCCTGGCTGCACTGTAGACTGTGGTCCCCTGTCTGTGTGGGGGGTTTCGGCCTGTTACAGCTGCTTCTCCACCAGGGGGTCACCCCACAGTTGGGTCTGGGGCTGCTTTTTTAACACTTTCTGCCCCAAGTTTCCTTTCTCTATCTTGTCCCTTAAAAAATGAACTTCTGAGAGACGGAGAGTGACTTTTACTCAGATATAAATCACAGGGGCCCTCTGAGCCCTTTTAATGGGAGACCAGATGTTGGATGAGTTCTCATTAAGTCCTGGGCTTATAGGCTGAGTGTTAATATTTGCCCTTTGAATTTATATCATTACTACTCCTGCCAGTAATATACTTTTCAATAAATTAAATTGAATTTTCCATTATAATAAATGGAAAAGGCTTTTGGCCATGTGTTGTTTTTTTTTCTTTTTTCCTATTTTTTCATGCTCTTTCCACAGTCACCCAGGCAGTGGAATTCATGGACTTTGGGCTTGGGACCTTATAGGGGGAAAAATTCACCCCTTACATTTGCAAAACTCTCACTTCACAAATTCGTCTTTAAAAAGGTAAATATGATATGTTGCCTTCAGTTTGTGACATTACAGTGAGTTCCATTGTTCTTGGAACAAAGGCTAAATGTCTTGTAAAACCTGACCTATTCCAGCCATCTATAAGCTCTGTCTCTTGCTTATTATTAAAGCCCTAGAACCTAGTGGAGAGCACTGATCATGGGGCTTTGAACTGCTCACCATTATCCGTTCACCCAGTTGGCAAATGCAATTATAAGATATTTTGCATTTTTAAATAATTGTATTTCTTTGACTGCACTGGGTCTTCGTTGCTGCACAGACTGTTCTGTAGCTGCGGTGAGCAGGGTCTGCACTCTAGTTGTGGGGCCCCGGCTTCTCACTGTGGTGGCTGCTCTTGTTGGGGAGCATCTCGTTGGGGCGGACGGTATTCACCGAGGACGACGTGACGACGTGATGTGCAAATGCACGGTGAAAGGATCCTTCTCCATCTAGTTAATGATCACATTCATCACCTCACGTATTCATTTCTTTTTAGGGTGAGAACTTTCAAGTTCTACTCTCCTAGCAAACTGCAAGCAGGCAACACAGTGTTATCAATTGTAGGAACCATGTTTCACATTAGATCCTCAAATCTTGCCATTCTTGTAACTGCAAGTTCGTATCCTTTTACCAGACTCTTCCTATTTTCCTCACCTCTCAACACCCCACAATCACTTTTTAATTCTGTTTCTACCGAGTCAGCATTTTTTCTAGATTCCACATATAAATGCTAGCTAGCATGAAGAAATTTTTTTCTCTGTCTGGTTTATTTCACTCAGCATAATGCCCTCCACTTTCATCCATGTTGCTTCAGATGACAGGATTTCCCTTTTTGTAAAGGTTGAAAAATGTTCCATTTTACATATATATTATCCATTCATTCATTTAAGGAGCACTTAGTTTATCTCCATGTCTTGACTATTGTGATCAATGCTGCAATGAATATGGGACTTCAGATATCTCCTTGAGATTTTTTTTTTATACCCAGAAGTTTGTATTGCTGAATCACATGGTAGTTCTATTTCTAATCTTTGAGGAAGCTCTGCACTGTTCTCCAGAGTGGTTTCACCTGTTTACATCCCCATCAACAGCGCACAGGGGTTCCCTTTTCTCCACATCCTCACCAACACTTATCTCTTGTCATTTTGATAGTAGCCAGACATGAATGAGAGCAAACTCCAGGAGATGGTGAAGGACAGGGAAGCCTAGTGTGCTGCAGTCCATGGTCCCAGAGTCAGACACGACTGAGCGACTGAACGACAACAAAAATTCTAACAATGTGAGGAGACACCTCACTGTGGTTTCGATTTGCATTCCCCTGACGTTTAGTGATGCTGAACACCTTTTCATGCATCTGTGGGCCTATACCTTCTATGGAAGAATGTCTGTTCAGGTCTTTGCTGATTTTTTAATATGGATAATTTAAAACTCAGCTGCTGCTGCTGCTGCTAAGTCACTTCAGTCGTGTCTGACTCTGTGTGACCCCATAGACGGCAGCCCACCAGGCTCCCCCGTCCCTGGGATTCTCCAGGCAAGAACACTGGAGTGGGTTGCCATTTCCTTCTCCAATGCATGAAAGTGAAAAGTGAAAGGGAAGTCGCTCTGTCATGTCCAACTCCTCGCGACCCCATGGACTGCAGCCCACCAGGCTCCTCTGTCCATGGGATTTTCCAGGCAAGAGTACTGGAGTGGGGTGCCATCGCCTTCTCCGAAAACTCAGCTAGAATATACCTTTTATGAAAGCCAGGATCTTTCTTGTCTGTTTTGCTCATCCCTATCCAGGGCATTTAGGTCAGTACACAGCACAAAGCCGACCCACACTAATCCCTCTGAGATACCTGAGGTGAGGCTGAGCCCTCTCCTTATTTTCTTACTGAATGTGGTGACCCTGTGCTAAGTTGCTTTAGTTGTGTCCGATTCTGCAGATCTAAGGACTGTAGCCCGCCAGGCTCCTCTGTCCTCGGGATTCTCCAGGCAAGAATACTGGAGTGGGTTGCCATGCCCTCCTCCAGGAGATCTTCCCGACCCAGGGGCTGAACCCAGGTCTCCTGCATTCCAGGTGGATTCTTTACCAGCTGAGCTACCAGGGAAGCCGCATGGTGGCCCTAACTAAACCAGTCTTATTCCTGAGCTTTTACAGCGTGCAGTTTCTGAGTCCCTGCATGTACAATTTTCCCCACTAGAGGGAAGAGTTCACTGCTTTTTCTTTTTCTTTGGTCCTTTAAATGACCTAGCACGATGCCTCTAACAGTATATGGTCATCATTTTCATCTCTATTTAGGGATATCACATAAGTAGTTCTCAATACCCACAAAATAAAATTGCCTAATATAATCTGACTATATTATTCTGCCAAAGTTAGAAAGTAATACAAATGAACTTTGAAACAAAAACCTAACATTTCTCTATCAAACAATTTTCTTCTTACAAAATGCTGTCACAGCAATAAAATGTTATTAAAAAATAATAAAATAAAAACCAAGGAAACACATTTATGTACCTATATCTGCATTAGTAGCAAATCAATCATTCTAAGCCCCTATGAAATAAATGTTAAAGAACACTTAGGGATGGTCAGTTTGAAGAGCACCAAATTACTGGCCATCTACTTCACTCTATCTGGTGGGTCTCTCTTGTCCATCACTGCTAAGTTGCTTCGGTCGTGTCCGGCTCTGTGCGACCCCATAGACAGCAGCCCACCAGGCTCCCCCGTCCCTGGGATTCTCCAGGCAAGAACACTGGAGTGGGTTGCCATTTCCTCCTCCAATGCATGAAGGTGAAAAGTGAAAGTGAAGTCGCTCAGCTGTGTCTGACTCTCAGCAGCCCCATGGACTGCAGCCTACCAGGCTCCTGCATCCATGGGATTTTCCAGGCAAGAGTACTGGAGTGGGGTGCCATTGCCTTCTCTGACACTAGGCGGGGCTAATGAGCTCTTATTGCCTCTGATCCCCTTGCAAAATCAGGCCAATTTCTACGTCCAGGCATAGTCCTTATCCTTGGACAGGAGACACATAATCAGCTGCCTCAGTTTTACTACAGTGGAGCTCAAACTTGCTGGATGATAAGAATCATTCTATGTGATTCTTAAAAATACACATACCTGACTTCCAGAAATATCCAATATGAGCTTTATCTCCTTCATCATGTAACCAGGCCTGGTGAATAATGTCCTTTTCCCTAACCCTGAGTATATGTAAATATCATTTCAGAGCTTAAAAAACAAAAATCCTAATGCCCACTCTTGTCCCCAGTTCAACCAGAGTCTCTGGGGGTGGAGCCCAGGTCATAAGTGGTTTTAAATCTCCACGGTTGATTCAGTGGGCAACCTGGATTGAGAATCACTGTGTCAGACTCTGATATGAGACTCAAGCCTGATAACTAGCGTTTTCATAGAGTCATTCCTTCCATCACTGATACCTTCATTCATTCGATTATCCATTCATCTAAAGTGCTTTGGAGTCAGACGGTTTTTGAAATTCAGCTGTGAGATCTCAAAAATGATTTACCTCTCTAAGCTTCGTGGGTCTCATGCAGACTTTGGAGACTAAGACACCCACCCACATCACTAGGCTGCTGTGACAGTTGGTTGAGAAAATACCTGAAAAGTAGCTGGTGGATAGTATGTATTCAATAAACAGTATCACTTTTCACTTTCCTGCATTGGAGAAGGAAATGGCAACCCACCCCAGTGTTCTTGCCTGGAGAATCCCAGGGACGGAGGAGCCTGGTGGGCTGCCGTCTATGGGGTCGCACAGAGTCGGACACGACTGAAGCGACTTAGCAGCAGCAGCAGCAGCAGCCACTAAGTCATTCAATCATTTCACAAAACATGTCGCCAGCACTGCGCTAGCCTCTGTGGTTGTGGTGGCCCTGACACACACGGGGATGGTATCCGTGCCTTTTCTGGTGCCCTGCAATTGTAAGCATCGAAGTACCCCACAGAATATTGTAAGGTACCGATGATAAAGAGCTCTCCATTCAAACTCTCTGATGGTCCTGTTAACTAAGGACCAAGGTAACGATCAGACCAACTGGTGTCTGGAGATCCCTTCTGGATGGGCAGGAGCTGTTGTGCAGGGTCTGTGAGTGGGGACTTTATTTGGGCTTCCCTGGACCAAGAGACCATTGGAACAGTGTGACTTGGGGAAACAGAATATCCATCAGAGCGAAGTATAGGGGTGGGCAAGTATAGGGGTGAGGCCACGGGGAGCGGGGTGAGGGGCAGCCAGAGTCCTCAAGACCCTCCCAGAATTCATAATGGAGAAGATTGTAAATACCTGAAACAAACACAATATTGTAAGTCAACTATGTTTCAATAAAAACATTTATAAATCTTGTTAAATCATGATGGAAGGCAACAAGGGGACTGGCAGGGGGCAGATCCATCCAAAGACACTATGAGGAAAAGAAGGTTCCAAATGGCCAGATCTTCAGGATTTTTTTAATTGAAAGGATAAATATGAATTTTAATGTGAAATCCTTCATTTCTCAAATGTTGATATAGATTTTAAGCCTGCTAGGCTCCAGTGTCCATGGAGTTCTCCAGGCAAGAATATTGGTGTAGGTAGCCATTCCCTTCTCCAGGGGATCTTCCTGACCCAGGAATCGAACTTGGGTCTCCTGCATTGCAGACAGATTCTTTACTGTCTGAGCCACCAGGGAAGCCCCAAACTTAAATATACCATAGCAAAAATGCTTTGGGCAATTAAGACCAATGGATTTAAAATGTAAAATAAGAAGGTAATTCTATCAAGGACTTTGCTAATTGAAAAATTCAAATAAACACTGCTGCTAAATGAGCCAAAACCCCAACATTTATCTCTATAAAAATTTCCAAAAGTGTTTGGTTTGACTTAAAACACTGCCCTTGTTGAGCTTCTTATGCTCAAAGGAGAGTGCTCTCAGAACAATATAACAATTGCATAGAGTCCTAAGAGAAGTGTCTTTTTTCTCATTGGTTCATGGAACTGTTTGTGCAGCTGTCTGACTGCCCCCAAAGTCTCTTCCCTTAGAGAATTAAGGGGACTTCCCTGGTGTCTCAGACGATAATGAACCTGCCTGCAGTGCAGGAGACCCAGCTTCGTTCCCTGCATTGGAAAGATCCCCTAGAGAAGCAAATAGCAACCCACTCCAGAAATCTTGCCTGGAGAATCCCATGGACAGAACAGCCTTTACATTTGGCGGCCCCACATTATAAGTTCAACACTCTCTGGATTTTATTTTGGATAACTATTCTCTATTAAGGGGCGATTTTCTTTCTCTGCCTGCCGTATTTTCTTGAACAATTTCACAAGATGTATTTATGGGATTATCCAATAAGATGACTAAGACTGCCAAATCTGTTTAGCAATTTAGCCAGCAGTTTTCTGTAATAACTTTCTTGGGTCCCTCTCTTTCCCTTTCTCTCTAGACCCGTACCAGTCCTAGATCTGTTCTTCCTTACTCTGAGCATCAGTGAACAGGCCAAAATCAACTGTTTGGGACAACATATTTTACTCCATTTTCCTGCAAAATCACACTAAATTCTGAGGGATTAGCACAATTGCTATGCCCATCAGACTCAACCCTGGGAGAATTTTCCAGCGGTAAATGTGTACCCTCCCCCTGGGCTGATTCCCTGCCCTGACTTCTTTCTCCTCTTCCACCTTCCCTACCACCTTGACATTCAGCTCCCCTGGCCCCGTGTGGAGTTTCACCTTTATCGTAACCAATTGCAGGGAGGCAATGTGACTGCCTGACCCTCGTCTACTCCATCAGTCCCCTGAGTGTCTGCCTTAACCCTGAAAACATCAATTCTCCCCCATTGCCTCCATGCAAGTGTGGTATTTCCTCTATAAAAAGTGAAGAAATTACCCAGAGTGGTGCAAGTTACACTTTGCATCTGTCTTAATACATGCTCTCAATTTCTCCTGTTCTTGTGAATCTATGCAACATGCTGTCTCTGTTCTCCCAAATCCCAGCTTATGTCCACGATAGCTACTAGGAAACAGTTGGTACCCTGCACAAGGGCCCTGCATCCTTCCCGGTGATGAGCAGAATCATTAAGTCACATGGAGAAGGAATGTTTCACCCTCTGCTGCCTCCTAGATGAATTGACGCCCACATTCCAGCTTCACACTTATCACCATGCCTGTTACACCTCTAGTCACCGCATGCTCACTCATTCATTCAAAATAACTTTACTAAGAACCTCTTCAGTGTCAGGTGCTGTGAACAGAGATGGAGATATTCAAATAATTAAGACAGGAGACTTGCCTTGAAAGCTCTTGTAATCGCGCAGAGAAGAGGAATGTGGAGGAAGATTAATTACAGAACAATGTGACGAGACAAGCCAGACAGATGTCAAAGGTACAAACAGCCCAGCGGAGGAGGTGGGACACTGGGTCTGGGGCAAGCAGGGACATCTCGCAGAGGGGGCCTGCTTAGATGTTGAATGATGACGAGGGCTTTGTTAGCTTAACAAGAAGAGAAGACACTGCAGGCAGAGGAGAGAGTCTGTGTAAACCTTGGGGGCAGGCGCTGCCTTTCTGTTCATGGACTCACTCAGCAATTGTTTATCAAGCACCTGGGGACACAGCTGTGGATAAAATGAAAAAAAAAAATCACCCCTGTCTTCATGGAATTCACACATTCCTAATGTTTCAGGCTTTAGACTAAGAAGATGGAAAAATGACATATGAAAGGGCCAAGGTATAAAATGGAGCTGTTGTATCCAGAGCCGGGTCACAGAGGGTCTGAAGGACAAGATGAGGATTTGGACACCACGCTGTATGTATAAGGGCGGGGTTTCCAACTTGAGGACTGGTGGCGTGTTTGGCTGGGAAGTTCTTCATTGAGATGGCTCACTTGTGAGCTGTAGGATGGTAGCAGCATTTCATCACTGTGTACCCCACTTCTGACGATCAAAATTGTCTGCTGATGTTGTGGGACAGGAGCAGGAGAGGGGAATCACCATGTACTGAGAGCCCCTAGAATCCGATGAGGTTCATTCTAAACAGGTCAAAAGACAGAGCAGTAGTCTCCCTAGAAAGCACAGACACATCTGGAAGGGAAGAGCGAGTCTTGGGGGGATTGTCATTTGCTGAGAAAAGACCCTGAGGAGAGGCTGGAAGGTTTCTATTGGGAAATATCCCAGAGTCTGGAGTGGATGGATGAGGGTAGACCTTTAGCTGAGGGAATTCCTCAAAGTCAAATAGGAAGAGATAGACATGCAAAGCTGATCACTCTAGATTGTATTCAATCCTCAGCTCTGGCCTGAAAATGATTTTTTAAATTAAATTTATTTATTTTTAATTGAAGGATAATTGCGTTACAACATTGGGTTGGTTTCTGCCATATGCCAACTTGAATCAGCCACAGGTGTGCGGATGTCCCCTCCCTCCTGAGCCTCCCTCCCAAGCCTCCCTCCCACCTCCCTCCTGTTTCCCAGAAAGGCACACCAAGGTATGCAGAGGTGAAGTGGCTGTGCCAAGACCACATGGGTAGTCATGGGGTCCTCCTAGGTCTTGCATGTCCAGGAATAAAGTGGCTGCATTTGGCTGGAGTGTTTGACCTCTTAGACCACGTGCAAGTCCAGTCAGGTTACGGGAAAGGGAAGGACTCTACAAGAGCTAAGGATTCCCTGATGAGACAGAACGGCAACCTCTCCCATGCTCTGGGGCTTCCCTGGTGGCTCAGTTGGTAAAGAATACACCTGCAGTGCAGGAGACCGGGGTTTGATTCCAGGGTCGGGAAGATCCCCGGGAGAAGGAAATGGCACCCCACTCCAGTATTCTTGCCTGGAGAATCCCAAGGACAAAGGAGCCTGGCAGGGCACCATTCTTGGAGTTGCAGACTCAGACATGACTGAGGGAGTAAACCACCACAACCCGTGCTTTGAGCGCACGTGTAAACTGAGAGAAAGAAATTGTGCCGGGCAGCTCAGTGGCGAGACGCCCCTCTCCCAAAGCCTCTCTCCAGCGTCCCCCAGCCTCCGCAGAACAGAGTGGACAAGGTCGGGAGGGTGAGGGAGGACCCCACCCCTGACTCCTCACAAAGCTTGTTTTCCAAACGTCTCTATAGGAAGCACCTGCTGCTAACTGTCTAATGAGGCACAGATTGAAAATAGCTAAACACTCTTGTAGTGAAACAGGGGTGATGGGACCCAGAAGTGCTGTGAAGAAATTCCTCTAATTGCAATTTTTAGCTATTATCAACATGGTCCCCATACTTCCAGAATAACTACTAGAGAGGTTTTTGTTTTTTTTTTTTTTCCTCTACACTCTCCAGGTCTTTTAGAAAATCAGATTTGGAGCAGTTACCCACTTCAGGACCAAGGACAAGTCTGCCTGTCTCTAGAATTTTAGTGTCACTCCTGAATATTCCTGCACAATCCTTTTTAGAGAGTGAATAATAAAGGCTTAGCATTAGGCAAACATTATTTCCACATTGGCCTTTTTAATATTAATATAATGATTGCTATTAACATTGATTGCTTACCACAGTCTAGATATTCTCCCAACTGTTTAACATGCATTGACAGTTACATTTAAAATTTCTGGGGTTTGTTGGGTGTCAGACATTGTGTTAAATGCTATGCACCTTAAATATATTATTTAATTTTTATAATGATTTTTGAATTACTGTCAAAACCCTATATACAAATGAAATGTAAGGTTGGAGATATTAAATGATTGGCCTAAATTTATATAAAAAAATAATTGGCCCGAAGTCATAACAATTGAAACTCCAGTGCTTTGGCTACCTGATACGAAGAACCAACTCATTGGAAAAGACCCTGATGCTGGGAAAGATTGAAGGCAGGAGGAGAAGGGGATGACAGAGGGTGAGATGATTGGATGGCATCACCAACACGATGGACATGAGTTTGAGTAAGCTCCAGTACTTGGTGATGGAGAGAGAGGCCTGGTGTGCTACAGTCCATGGGGTCACAAAGAGTCAGACATGACTGAGCAACTGAACTGAACTGAACTGAAAGTGACAACAACTGGAAGAATCAGAAATTCTAGGTCCAACTCATTTGACTCCAAACTCTGCCTAGCTTATCCTGGAAAGTTGCTTGAGGGTGACTCTGCGTATAGTTTATGTTTGTACCAATACCACAGTGTCATGAAGCTTTACTTCTTTACTTACTATAAAGCTACTGTAGCTTTATAGTAAGTCTTGAAAATGAAAGTTGCTCAGTCTGACTCTTGGCGACTCCATGGACTATACAGTCCATGGAATTCTCCAGGCCAGAATACTGGAGTGGGTAACCTTTTCCTTCTCCAGGGGAATCTTCCCAACCCAGGATCAAACCCCAGTCTCCCACATTGCAAGCGGATTCTTTGCCAGCTGAGCCACCAGGGAACTCTTATTGTCTACTAATAAATGATATACCCTTTTCCTTAAGTTTGCCCTTCCAGTGACTATCATTTTGAAACTCCACATACATTTAGAATCACCCTATCAATATGACTGAACTGAACTGAACTATCAATATTCAATTTAAAAATATGTGGTATTTTGTCACAATCACTTTATGGTTCAGTTTGAGGAAAACGGAAATACTTCTAACAGTGGGCCTTTCAACAGATTATCAGGGTGTATCTCTCCTTATATTTAGGTTTCATTTAATTGTTCTCTTTTGTATTTCGCAGTACGGTGAATACAGGTCTTATATGCCATTTGTTGTGCTCTGTGCTGTTAAGTCGCTTCTGTCGTGTCCGACTCTTTGCGACCCCATGGACTGTAGCCCGCCAGGCTCTTCTGTCCACGGGATTCTCCGGGCAAGAATACTGGAGCGGGTTGCTGTGCCCTCCTGCAGGGGACCTTCCTGACCCAGGGATTTTACCTGCATCTCCTGTGTCTCTTGGCAGGCAGGTTCTTTACCACTAGCGTCACATGCAAAGCACGTCACTTATTAGATTTACTGTTAAACATCTGACATTTTAATGATATTTAAGTGGCATTTTAAAAATGCTTATTTACATTTTTTGATGGAATATAAGCATGTAACTGAGTTTTGTATATTGATCTGCATCCAACAATTATCTAAATTCATTCTTCGATTCTAAATGGTGATTAGTCAACTTTGTTACATATTTTACTTCTGCAGTTATGTTAATTGTAAATAATATTGCTCTTTTCTTCCTTTCTGATCCATATATCTTATTTCATTTCTTTGTACTGGTGCAGAATTATTTCTTAATAATATCTATCAAGAAAGTTTGCCTCTATTCTTTGCTTAGAGTGTTTCTATTCTATTATCAAGAGATGATGACATTGATAAAATGATTTTCTTGCATCTACTGTGATGACAATATGATGGCTCTCCTTTATTCTGTTAATATTAAAACTCACATTGATTAATTTGCAATTATTAAGCCACCTTTGAATTTCTGAAATAAACCCAACTTGGTTGAAAGGTATTTGATGTTATATATCTATTACATATCTATATCTATTATATGTCTATTATATATCTATTAATATTTTACTTTTTTTTTCATTTTCTATCTGTGAGAGAGATTGATTAGTATTCTTCAGTTTTGCTATCCCCCTTTCTAGTTTCCATACTAAAGTTACGTCTAGGCTTCATAAAGCAAATTAGAGAATTTCTCCATTCTCCCATTTTCTGAGGGTGAAAAAGAAGCATGCTATTAGTGTATATATATATAATTTTCAAATGCCTGGAAGAGTTTATCAGTCTAGCCATCTTTTGCTGAGGATATTTTCATGTACATCTTTGAAGTATTTAATATGATTATTCAGATTTTGTTAATGTTACACTTTGTTTCAGTTTGTGGACACATTTGTTTTCATAGGAATTTGTCTTTTTTTAATCTGCATTTTCAAATATAGATTTATTAGTAAATAAATTTAGCAAATTTAGTCAGTAAATTTATTTGCTATATATTTTAATGTCTTTAAGATTTAGAATACTATGCCCTCTGGTTGTTCAGGATATTTCCTTATATTGTTTCTGTCTCACAAAATTTTTGCTAGGGCTTTTCAATTCTATTGGTCTCTTCAAAGAACCAACGGTGTGTTTTGTTGATTCACTCATGCACATGTACATAACCTTATAGGCTTCCCTGGTGTCTCCGTGGTAAAGAATTCACCTGCAGTGTAAGACACACAGGCAGTGCAGGAAACACAGGTTCCATCCCTGGGTTGGGAAGAACCCCCGGAGAAGGAAATGGAAACCCACTCCAGTATTCTTTGTGGAGAATTCCAAGGACAGAGGAATCTGCCTGGTTACAGTCCATGGGATCACAAAGAGTCAGACATGATTTAGAGATGAAACCACAACAACAACCTTATGTATTGTTTTTTTCTTATTCTGACAGTGTCTGAAGGATTGATCTATGGAGAAGTCCCTGTTTCAGTTCTGACTTCAGCAACTTGTGTCTCTTCTCTGTCTTTCATTATTCAATCTGACTAGCTGTTTATCATTTTTATTGATCATTTCAAAGAACCTTTTCTTTCTTCCATTGATTTTCTATTTTTTTCTCTTTGCAATTACATTTTTTTTCTCTTTATTTTTTCTTTCTTTCACTTGATTTGGTGCGTTTGCTTCCTGCCCCCAGTTTCTTAAGGTAGAAGCTCAGATCACTGGCAGAAGACCGTCATTCTCTCTAACATGAACATTTAATGTTACAAATGCCTCAAGTCCTGCTGTAGCTGTTTGCACATGTTTTACTATGTCATATTTTTGTTTCCACTCAATTTAAAATGTCTTCTAATTTTTCTTCTGATTCTCCATTTGACCCTTGAATTATTTATGTATATTCTTCAATTTCCAAATATTTGATGGTTTTTCTCCCAGATACTTTTCTGTTATCAGTTTCTTGTTTAAAGTCATGTGACCAAAGAATATACAGTTTATCCCACCCCAGGTTCCTATTCCCCTGAGAATGTGGTCTATGTTGGAGAATGATCCCCTGGGCATTAGGAAAAAAGATTCTGTTGGCATGAGATGTTCTATGAATCTCAAATGGATAAATGGTTCAACAATTTGTTAAGTTCTTCTACATCCTTACTGAGTCCCTCTGTTTGTTCTGATTACTAAGAGAGGAATATTGAAATCTCTAATGTTAATGGTGCATTTGCTTATTTTTAATTTTAGAGCTACTGGTTTTGCTTCATGTATTTTGAAGCTGTATTGGTAGATGGGTATAAAATTAGATTTGTTATGTCCTCTTGGAAAATAACTCCTTTATCATTTAGTATTGTTCCTCTTTATTTTCAGTAAAATGCCCTGTTTTCAAGTCTTCTATGTATGAGATAAATGCTGCTGCACTAGAGAGCTTCTTTAATGAGAACTTGCACTGCTTGTCCTCTTCCATGCTGGAGAGTCCTATGGATTAAGGAGCCTGGCGGACCATAGTTCATAAGGTCGCAAAGAGTTGAAAACGACTGAAGCGACTTAGCACGTGCACACGCATGCCTTACTTGTAATCTATGTGTGTGTGTATGTATATACAAAATGTGCTTTTTTGTAGACAATATGTAGTTTGTCCTTTCTTTTTGCTTTCCAAACTGATCACATTGCCTGCCTTTTAATTGTGTTTGGAGTGCTTATTTTTAATATAAGTATTTATACTCTGGGGTTGGAACATTCCATCTTGTTAGTTGTTTCCCATTTGCTTCATCTGTCCTGTGTTTTTTTTTTTTCTTTCTCTTTTTGACTGTTTTTGGATTATTTGGATATCTTTATGTTTTATTTTGTGCCCACTGTTTGTATATTCCATATCTCTTTCTAATCTTCTCATGCCTTATTTGGGTTCAATATACACTTTTAATTAACAATATACCACTTCATATAAAGTGTTATAAACTCATAGCCTTACAATTATGGTTGCTGTTGTTTAGTTGCTCGGTCGTGTCCAGTTCTTTGTGACCCCATGAACTGTAGTTGCCAGGTTCCTTTGTCTATGGGGATTCTCCAGGCAAGAATACTGGACTGGGTTGCCATGCACTCCTCCAGGGGTTCATCTCGATTCAGAGATTGAACTCTGGTCTCTTGCACTGCAGGCAGATTCTTTACCATCTGAGCCACCAGGGAAGCCTGCTGGCCTTACAATAATGCCAGTTAAATCATCCTCTTCTTCTTCTTCTTTTTTTTAACAAGCAAGGCCTGAGAGTAGCACACGGTGCTTCTTCCAATCCTCCAGCGGCTAGAACTCAGAATCTCAGTGATACTCACCTATGAGGGAGCCTGAGGAACGGAATACACCTGGGTGTCCAGAAAGAAAAGGACAGGGTCTTAGATGAAGAGCTAGTAGTTTCTTTGTCAAAGGATATGTGAAATGTTCCCGATATGTTCCCGATACGTTATCCTGCCTTTTTTACCAGCCCTGCAAGAAATGGCACTATGTAGATTGAGATAAAGTTTCAGCACCCAGATAAACCAAATGGTTACATGTCTTTAAGGATAAATATATCCTTGGAATTGGAGACTAAGAAAAATTTCAGGAACCAGGCAGTGCTGGAAAGAGTGTGAGGAACAGAAAAAGGTGGGCTTGCATTGAAGTCATAGGTTGAAATGCTTTCTACCGGAGGATGATAAAGAGGCATGTGATAATTTGGCTTAGAAAAATTCACATAATCCATTTTTAGAGAATTATAAATGGAAAACATTCAGCGAGTAGGAAATTATGGGTTTCTGGATAACACTGCCACTTAGGAAACTCCTAAAGGAGTTGTACAAGCTTTAGAAGAAGAAAGACAGTTTTTAATAGCAAAATAGATCATTTTCAATTTTTTGAACAGCTCTCATGTGAAAGAATGTTCTGATTTGATCTCACTGAGAAAAATGTCCCAAATAAATTTCTCCTAATATGTTTTATTATCTTTACTAGGAGCGTGGTTAAGCACCATGGAAACCTGCAAGAGAGTACCAAGTCTTCTCTGCACTTCATTTTTGCAGTCATGCCTGACCTGGCTCCTGCTGCTCTTTACAGTGTCAGCCTGTAAGAGTCACAAACTGTCCCCCTGAAAAACGGTGCCATGGCCCCAATGTTTGTGTCTCCCCAAAATTCCTACGGTGAAAGCCGAATGATTCAAGTGATAGTGTTAGGAGCTGGGACCTTGAATGGTGTTTAGGGCGTGAAGGTGGAGCCTTCACAAATGGGATCGATGCCTTTATTAAAGAGTCTCTGTGGGTTCCCTCATCCCTTTCCACCGTGTGAGGAGACAATCAGAGGTATACCTCCTGGAAGAGGGCCCTCACCTGACCACGCTGGTGCCCTGATCTCAGACTTCTAGGCCCTGGCATTGGGAGAGGGAAATTTCTGTTGTTTTTTTAGCTGCCCACTTTATGATTTTTTGTTGTTGTTGTTGTTGTTGTTGTTGTTATAACAGCTCAAATGGACTAGGACAATGGATAAAGCCCCAACAAATGAGCAGCTGGCTTGATGCTGGATGTTAATGCATTTGGCAAACAGCAACAAACACTCTGCAAGATTCTGTAATGTATGGAGATATTTGAGATAATGTAACCAAAACATGAAAGTCATTTTCTGGCAAAATGGAAACCTGTATCCTGTCTTGTAAATGTTAATAGGAGGGAAGCAGCTTAGCCTCCATCTGGTACCTACCAAGCGCTGGGCACTTTTACAGGTAACTCACTGCAGCCTTTACAGCTGCAGATCATAATGGTGCTGGAGATTAGAAACAGTAATCTTCAGCATCAAGATTATTTTGTTTTATTGAATGCTGTAGTAGGAAGGGACTGTCATACAGCAGACATTACTACTCCCCAAAATAATTTGAGTATTCCATCTATTAAAAGGACTCCAAATTCTAGTGTGTGGAAAAAAGACCAAACAATGGACTTCAAGATGCAGAAAAAAAAAAAAAAATCTAGTTCTTGGTTCTGAAAGGATTTCTGTTCAGATGCTCTCTGTTATTTTGATATATAAAAAGGAGTGTGTCTGGATTTTGTATGAAGTATAGGACCAAGGAGAGAAACTCTTCTTGGGGCCATCAAGTATTTTATAGCATTGTGGTAATGAATGATTAAATAGATAGAGATAGCATAGTTCTCAATATAAACACCCAAATAAATTAGTGAGAGGAGACTCAAAGTTCAGCAATTAAAAATTTTAAAAGGAACATAATTCTCTATCTGGATCTATTCATTCTCCCTCTTGGAATGTAAATAAGACTGTTGAAAGATAGAATTGGTCCAATACAAGTTGCCTTGAATTTTTAATCCTAACTCAGATCTTTTTTTTTAATGGTTGCTTGAGAGGAACTGTTTGACCAAGTGACAAGTGGCTCTCTTTACACTGATCTGAGTTTTGATCTACTGTCCACCAGTTAGGAGTTTGAGGCTTTTGTCAATTTTATTAAACTTTTGGAGCCCCGATCTTATCTTGAAAACAACCGTCATAATTCCAATTTCAGATGTTTTTGTTTGTGAGAACTCAATGAAATCAAGAAGGCAGAGTGTTCAGCATGATGCTTGAAAGTCTTACTTAAGTCTGTAAACATACCAAAGATTGGGACCAGAACACAAGCTCCAGACTAGAGGAACAGCCAAGGGTATAGGAGGCCAAAACTTAGGGAACAAATAGCAAAGCAAATCTGATGAGACCTCTCTTAGTTTAAGTTGGATGGATCCCAGTTTGGTGGGAGCTGTGAGCCAGGTATTCAGTATGACACAAGATGCTTCTGCTGAGTCAATAAAATAAAAAGCAGGCAGGTGAATGGTTCACTCGACTGTGTTTTTCTGGAATGTGTAAGGTATTTCTCATTTGACCTAAATTTATATTTGGTTTCAAAAGACCTAATTTAAACTCCTGATCCCTCTATTTTTAAGCAAGTCAATCAACGTGTAAAGTACTCCATGCTATATTTGTTATATTAAGTTGGGGGAATCCAATGTGGAAATTGGTATAAAAAGAGTGTGATCACTATTTCTTTGCTCTAAACCTGCGCTATCAAACACGGTAGCAACATGTGATGATCAAGCAATTGAAATGTAGCTTGCTCTCACTGAGATGCTCTGTAAACGGATTTCAAAATTGTAGCACAAAAAAGTTGAAGAACATCAGGTTAATGGTTTTGATATTGAGTACATGTTAAAGTTTGGGACATGTTGAGTAAAATCAAATATATTGTTGAAATTAATGTTATTTGTTTCCTTTTGCTTGTTTAATGTGGCTACATTTAAAATTACCTTTATCGCTCATATGCGGAATCTAATTTTAAAAAAATGATACAAATGAACTTATTTGCAAAACCAGAAAGAGTCTTATGGCTATGGAAAACAAACTTATGGCTACCAAAGGGGAAATGTGGAAGGGAGGGATAAATCAGGAGTTTCCTTGATTGGCAGGACTTCAGGTCCTGCAAGTCACAGTAGCACCAAAGAGCCAGCTCCACAGTGAGTTCCTGAAGTCCAGTCTAGTAGATGGTTTCTTTGGCTCTCCCAACAATTCTATTACCTCCTTGCTAAGTCACTTCAGTCATGTCTGACTCTCTGCGACTCCATAGACGGCAGCCCACCAGGCTCCCCCGTCCCTGGGATTCTCCAGGCAAGAACACTGGAGTGGGTTGCCATTTTCTTCTGCAATGCATGAAAGTGAAAAGTGAAAGTGAAGTCGCTCAGTCATGTCCAACTCTTCGCAACCCCATGGACTGTAGCCTACCAGGCTCCTCTGTCCATGGGATTTTCCAGGCGAGAGTACTGGAGTGGGGTGCCATTGCCTTCTCCGATTACCTCCTCAATACTCTGTAAAAAATCCCCTGAAACTAGCCAGAGGAGATTCTGTTCTCTGTCAATGAACCCTGATCAATATAGCATTCAATATATATGCTTGTTGTTCAGTCACTCAGTTGTGTCCAACTTTTTGCCACCTCATGAACTGCAGCAGGCCAGGCTTGTCTGTCCTTCACTGTCTCCCACAGTTTGCTCAAACTCATGTCCATTATGTCAATGATGCTATCCAACTGTCTCAACTGTCTCATCTGTTGCCCCCTTCTCCTTCTGCCCTTAATCTTTTCCAGCATGGGGGTCTTTTTCAATGAGTCAGCTCTTTGCATCAGGTGGCCAAAGTATTGCTGAAGTATATGCTTAAAAACAGGAAAAAAAAAGAAGTATACACTTAAGAATAGTAAAAAAAAAAAAAGTATATGCCTGAAAAAAAAAAAAAAATTGGACCCAGAGATAAGCAGTGCTTGTTGAAGACTAACTTGTCTTTCATGGATTTTTTAACCTGATACTTCAGGTAAACATCCAATCAAAATAAAGTAAGAGTAGGCCAGCTCCCAAGCTTGCCCACTGATGCTACCTTAATTTGGAACACAACTGAACTCTTGTCTGTTGTAATCTGTGATGAGTCTTAGAGCCATTTGAAAAACAGAAGCAAAGGGAAGATGTGTAAAGGCAGCTCCTGCACAGTTTCTGAGTGTATATTCAGTTTGAACAAAATTTTTCAACAGGAAAAATTTGCATTTGTCTATTGCTGGGAGCCAGGGTGAGGAACTCCGCCCGTGGCAAAGGTCATGAGGAAGGAGGCTCGGCATACGCAAGGGCGGGATCGCGCCTCAGGAGACCCCCTGTTACCGAGCATCTATCCCCAAACCAGAGTCTGCCTGCTTTACTGTGTTATGCTTTCCACCTACTCTTCTAACATTAACAGGGGGCTGTTCCCCCACCACCTTTTTCTGGAAAAAGTTAATTTAGAGCTTTTTGATAATAAGTCTCCTGGGCATAATAAGAGTGTTTCAATCCAAAAACCCCTCTGATGGCTTTCTAGCCCGCCTGCCGGACTCTTACAGCTGCGCATGTGATTGTTTGCGGCCACCCGACCGACCGCAAGAGGCACAGGAAGCTTAAAACATCCTAGGAATGTAGGGGCTTCTGAGGAGTCAAAATAATTAGAATAGGACTGATTAAGGGTTTCATTTGTTGAGCCAATACTTGCTGCCAAGTTTTAGTATCTTTTATTTGTAGATATAGGGGTATATAGAAAAAACAGGTGGTAGCCCTGGTATTAGCAACATTTGATCTTTGAGTTAAGCACTTTCTTTGTTATAACCCACTGCACCTTTGTTCTACAGGAATGTAACTTTATTTAGGATTTTGAGGGTGATGAAGATTAAGGAAAAACACTTCAGGGGAAAATGAGTTTTCTGGTTGATAGACATTTACCTAGGAAGAGAGCCATAAAAATCTTAACAGGCCTCTGGGCCAGAAGATAATGTAAGACCTGAGACCTTTTGTATACGGGAAGGTATGCAAAAGGAAAGCCTGGTCTCAATAAGGGTCAGGACTGCTGCCCCTGCATAAATCTGCATATTCCATTATTTCTTCATGTACAACTTGGGGTATAAGCTGCTTTTGAAAATAGGGTCTTGGGTCTGGCACCGATGCTTGGCTCCCCCGTGTCGTTCTTTTCTCCCTTTTCTGGCTGAATTCCCATCTGGAGCATGGAGGCTCACTGAATATACTTATTTGCCCTGGCTTCTAAGACCCACGCAAGAGGGAGCCCAAGGCGGGGTGCCCTCCACTATTCAAGTGGGCACCGGTGGCCTACGCAGATGGTGCAAGTTCCTTGTCTTGGAACTTTATTGGTTTTCCATGTAAACCAAGTTATTCAGACTCTTTTCTCCATTAATTTTCCTACTACACTATTCTTCTCTAATCTCTCTTTATATTTCTAAATAAATAAGTTTTTCCTGGCTGACTCCATCCCTGCTTCGAATTCCCTGGATCCACCAGGGCTGGACCCCGGCACACATTTAAAAAGAAAATAATATCCGCATGTGAATGTGTAAGTGGCCTAGTCGTGCCTGACTCTTTGTGACCCCACGGACTCCATGGCATTCTCTAGGCCAGAATACTGCAGTGGGTAGCCTATCCCTTTTCCAGAGGATCTTCCTGACCCAGGAATCAAACCGATGTCTCCTGCATTGCAGGAGGATTCTTTACCAGCTGAGCTGTTAGGGGTTCCCTTGTGGCTCAGTTGGTAAAGAATATCTGCATACCTGTTGATAAATCTGGAATTAGCAATCTGTCTGTGAGCAGGACCGGTCCTAAGCAGCTTCTGTGATAAAACAGAAGCATGTCTGTCTGACTTTCTTCTACAAGGATCTTTCACTGTTCTTGTGCTAGTAGACATGGAAAGTATTAGATTCTGTTTCTAAGTGAGAATTACAGTGTGAAACTAATGGCTAATATCCCAGCTGGTCCTTGACGTACTTCATGGGAGAGGCAATCCTAGCTCTACCAAGCAGTAGCCCTCATGAAGTTAGCTATTGTCATTGTAGCCACGTTCCTTGAATTTGTAGTGTTATTTGCTGTGTTATTCAAGAATATGCCTTCACCTTGTCAACAACGCATACTTCCATAACACATAGTGATGCACTAAACCAGTGTGCATCCTACAGTAAATCCCAGCCCCGATGTCTTATAGGAGCCTCTCTGGCCGTTGTCATAAGTGAGTCCAATTTTGTGTGAGACCATGAAAACTCAGTGCTTTTTATGCTTGTGCTTATGACGGGAGGTCTGAGAAGGCACCTCTGAAGGTTTATTCCTACCACTCATTGTCATTTGTGTAGAGTCTTTGCAGGTTGAATCACTGAGGTGTTGCTTCTACACTTGTACTAGGCTGAGTAGCAACATGCCCTTTCCCCTAAGTGCAGTAGAAGTCATTCCCACTCCCAACATGTCTGTCTTCTGTCCTCCGTAGTATGTATTGCTTGAGCTCGCCACAACCTGGTAGATGGAAATCATCAGGATATTCTAGAAACCCTTTTGATTGCCATCTCTTCAGGACGTTACAACTACTGCAAACCTCAGGATTTTACAAAGCACTTTTTACAACCTCAGATGAAGGAGAAGTCAACACTAGTGACAGTCACAGGCTTCCATGGCCTGTACGTGATCATGGGCTTTGCTTTTATAATCATCCTGTTTCTTATACCAACTAAGATGTCACTGTATTTTTTTAATTATCAGTTTATCTTTGATGTTTTTTAGATATATTCTGGATTTTCCTATGTATCTTCACTTATTGATGAGGGCCTTGTTAGTAGTAGTTGCTAAAACTGACTTCCAGTCAGTTAGCTGTGGTAGAATAGGAAAAAGAATGACCAACTGTATATTATTAACATTATGTATTAATATATTATTAGTTTTATTGTTTGCAGACATCTAATTCTAACATTCAGAAAAATCATGTCCTTTTGAATGTCAGTTTGACTGTACAGGAGCACGGCAATGTTATTACATTAAATTGTTTAGTTTCCATTATGTTTCTCCTGTTTGATGTAGGTATCGGCCTTTGTTCTATCACTAGCAATGCAAGTAAAAAAATAAAATTAATTAGAGCTCCAATAGTATTTTTACTGTTAGCAATAAGTATAGCATAATGTGCGGCCTAGCAACAGCTAGTGAGCCTAGGTTTGTCTGGAACATTCTTGGATCCTGTGGGGAAAACATCCTGTGTGCGCCCCTTGATACCAGGCCTAGGGACCAAAATTCGCATGAAAGGCAATAGTGGAGCTGACCCCAATAAGGCGCCCAGACATGTCTGACACACTGCCGCAGCCTGCTCCTGCATGGGCAATGCCGCTATAACCTAGGAATGTCTTTGCAAGGTTCACAAATGGGATGCTAGATGCTTGGCCCTGCCTCTGAGCTCAGCCCTGGTGCTGAGTTTCGATCCTCTGAGCAGATTTGGAGGTCTCCCATTGTAGAAGCTAACCCATTCCTTCCAAATAGTTCAGTAGCTCAGTCGTGTCCGACTCTTTGCGACCCCATGAATCACAACACGCCAGGCCTCCCTGTTCATCACCATCTCCCAGAGTTCACTCAGATTCATGTCCATCGAGTCCGTGATGCCATCCAGGCATCTCATCCTCGGTTGTCCCCTTCTCCTACTGCCCCCAATCCCTCCTAGCATCAGAGTCTTTTCCAATGAGTCAACTCTTCACATGAGGTGGCCAAAGTACTGGAGTTTCAGCTTTAGCATCATTCCTTCCAAAGAAATCCCAGGGTTGATCTCCTTCAGAATGGACTGGTTGGATCTCCTTGCAGTCCAAGGGACTTCTCAAGAGTCTTCTCCAACACGACAGTTCAAAAGCATCAATTCTTCGGCACTCAGCCTTCTTCACAGTCCAATGGGAGACCTCTCACATCCATACATGACCACAGAAAAAACCATAGCCTTGACTAGATGGACCTTAGTCGGCAAAGTAATGTCTCTGCTTTTAAATATACTATCTAGGTTGGTCATAACTTTTCTTCCAAGGAGTAAGCGTCTTTTAATTTCATGGCTGCAATCACCATCTGCAGTGGTTTTGGAGCCCAGAAAAATGAAGTCTGACACTGTTTCCACTGTTTCCCCATCTATTTCCCATGAAGTGATGGGACCGGATGCCATGATCTTTGTTTTCTGAATGTTGAGCTTTAAGCCAACTTTTTCGCTCTCCTCTTTCCCTTTCATCAAGAGGCTTTTTAGCTCCTCTTCACTTTCTGTCATAAGGGTGGTATCATCTGCATATGTGAGGTTATTGATATTTCTCCCAGCAATCTTTATTCCAGCTTGTGTTTCTTCCAGTCCAGCGTTTCTCATGATGTATTCTGCATAGAAGTTAAATAAGCAGGGTGACAATATACAGCCTTGACGTCCTCCTTTTCCTATTTAGAACCAGTCTGTTGTCCCATGTCCAGTTCTAACTGTTGCTTCCTGACCTGCATACAGATTTCTCAAGAGTCAGGTTAGGTGGTCTGGTATTCCCATCTCTTTCAGAATTTTCCACAGTTTATTGTGATCCACACAGTCAAAGGTTTTGGCATAGTCAATAAAGCAAAAATAGATGTTTTTCTGGAACTCTCTTGCTTTTTCGATGATCCAGCGGATGTTGGCAATTTGATCTCTGGTTCCTCTGCCTTTTCTAAAACCAGCTTGAACATCTGGAAGTTCATGGTTCACGTATTGCTGAAGCCTGGCTTGGAGAATTTTGAGCATTACTTTCGAACGCACTCCGATTTGCTGCCTCTTCTTCCCCGAAGGAGGCTGGCTTTCCCAGCATCCTGCGAACTCTGCTTCCCAGCCTGTGGGAAAAGTGCTTCTTGGAGGTCTTTTCTCAGGGGCTGTTTCCACTGATCTGGGGCCGTGGTAACGGACCCACAATCACAGGGGAAGGCATAACCATACAGTGATTTCCCCATGGCCTGGTTTCTTCACTGCTGTGTTTTGTCTACATTTTGGGTGATTACTTCTTGGCATTTTTTGTAAAATAGTTGTATTTGTTTGTTTCTGGCTGTGCTGGGTCTTTGTTGCTGTGGAGCCTTTTGCTCTAGCTGCAGTGTGCAGGCTTCTCATTGCGGTGACGTCTCCTGTGCACGGGCTCTAGGGCTTGCAGGCTTCAGTAGTTCAAGCATGCGGGCGGGCTTAGTTGTTCTTCCGCACGTGGGATCTTCCCGAATCAGGGATGGAACCCATGTTGCCAGTGGACTCTTTACTGCTGAGCCACCAGGGAAGCCCACTTCTTGGCATCTCTGAATCTGCTGCTGGGCCACTGAGTTGTTGGTGTTGACAGTGGCCTTCACAGCAGGCTCATTCTTCAGAAGGAGAAACCCAGGGTTTCTGAGTTTTGCTGAATTCTGTGGACTTTTAAATATGTGTAGAGAACAAAGAGGGCTTCCCTTGTAGCTCAGTTGGTAAAGAATCTGCCTGCAGTGCAGGAGACCTGGGTTCAATCCCTGGGTTGGGAAGATCCCCTGGAGAAGGAAATGGCAACCCACTCCAGTATCATTGCCTGGAAAATCTGATGCACAGAGGAACCTGGTGAGCTGCAGTCCATGGGGTCGCAAAGAACTGGGAAGAGTTGGGCATGACTGAGCGACTAATACTTAGAGAACAAAGAAAACAAAGAAGACCAGCAATTTTGTGTGATTTGCCTTTAGGCTCCTAAGGACTCGGCTGGAATTTAAGATAAGAAAGTTGGATAACACTGAGCAGGGGCAAATTGTTCCTAGGGTTTTAAATAGATTTTGTAGTCTTTGTTATTTTATTCTCTTGAGTTCTTTATTGCCAACACAAAATGAGAAAGGTTCTGGCAAAGGGAAAGTTTCTTGACAGATGAATAGAAATGGACTGGGACACAGAGCGTTTGGTGAAAGTAATGCTTTTAATTTGGGGGACTATCCAAGTTAATGTTCTTTCCTTATAATTAGGTTTCCTAATATAAAATTCTTGTGTATATTAGGACGTTCTTGGTTTGGTTTAGAGCTAGAAGGATGTTTTCTCATATATTCTGGATTTCAGATTCCTCAACTTATTCATGGAAAAACTTTTTTTTTTTTTTGGTATTTAAAACTGCTTTGTGGGTTTATATGCTATCAGTAGGCATGAGGCAGGATGTAAAGGTCGGTAGTTCTGTGTAGTTAGACCTCAGTATGTGTTCACTTACCAACTCTGCAACTTTGAGCAAATTACCTAAACTCTCTATGCCTCGGTTTCCTTGCTTTTAATATCAAGATGATAATATATATACATACATATATATATGGATGATAACAGCACCTCCTTCACAAGGCTAAATTCCTCAGTTTTAGGAAAATGTGCCCATTAAAAGATGAGTGCTCAAGAAATACTAGTTTTGTATTATCAGAAGGTTATTTAGCAAGAGCGAGCATCCTGTGGAGGTGTCAAAGGTCGAGACATCTCTCCTGTGGCTCTGACTGTGCGCAGAAAGTAGACCCCAGTGCCTGCACTGCTGGGAGCAGGGCTTTAAGAAAATCTCCTGGAGCCCGTTTTACTTTTTCTCTCTCAACCTTTAAGGTCATTTGACTGAAATAAAAATAAATTGCAACAATTATCCTACAAAGAGAAACTACTCAGAATGGCAAACTATGCAGACGTTTCAAAAAATGATAAACACAGATTAACTTTAAGGAAAGAATATATTCACCAGGATGCTCTCCTTACCCTGCAGGCTCTATCCTTGCCTCTGCTGTGGAGGAAAGCAGAGCGTGGAGTCGAAAAGTGTACTAGATTTCTGCTTTGTTCTGCTAATTTCTGCAGTTTTTTTATTTTTTTCAAGATGAGGTTTGTGCAATGATGCAGTTTACAGGTCTGTCTGTTTTCACTGCTGTTGAAAGCATACACCTGGTGACTTCCCCGGCGGTCCAGTGGTTAAGACGCTGCTTCCAATGTAGGGGGCATGGGTGCCGTCCCTGCCAGGTTGAGGAACTAAGATCCTTCCTGCCAGGCTGTGAGGCCAAAAAAAGAAAAACAACAACAACAACAAAACACCTGATGTGCTGAGTTGTTCCCTCTGGTTAGGCTTCTAGTTTTTTCCTGAAGAGTTAGGAACTTTCACATAGCATTCTATGAAAACTTTTCGGCTTCCTCTTGTCTTTCCCTTTGGATATGAAAGCACACCCCTTGGTTTTTTCACCCCTTGGTTCCGCCACTGCTCCTTTATGTGGCTGGTGGGATGGGTGTGCAGTGGGGTCTCTGACCAGAACATTCTCAGTGGCCCCTCCCTGGGAGGTGGGTGGGAGTGTCAGCCCTCTCCTCCCCACCTCTGCCCGGGGCCAGGGAGGTGGGGCCAGCTCACCTCCCTCTTTCAGGATCCTCCGCCTCAGGCCCTTCCCTGGAACACCCCAGAAGTTGCATCTCCGGGTCGGACCCCTCAAAGTACTATGGAGGAAGCAAGTCCTTTTGGCTTCTAAGGCTGGCCCCGGAAGTCTGGATGGGTAACAGCCCTGCCTAGGAGTCTCAATATCCTCTTTTAAGGAGAAAGCCAGAGTCTCGTGGTTTCTGTGTTTGACTGTGATTGATGAAAAGAATGCTAATGAAGTCCCAAATAAAAGCAGTTAAGTCAGAGAGCTAAGATTGCAGACAGGGCTGGAATTACTCAGCGGCTCTCTAATGGGGTGAGGTGGGGGTGGAGGGAAGGCAATCAATTTAATGTGGTTTATTCCCTCAGAAGACACTGAGACCTGATCCTACAAGGGGTGGGTGAGCAAACCTCCCATCTGGCCCCCCTCTGGTTCCCACTTGACTCAGCTCCCCTGATATTCTGCTGATTCTCAGATGTGAGTTCCTGCATCTGTCCATTTAGCCTGCCAGCCTGCTCTATTCCCTGATAACAGGTGCCTGATAACAGGCACCCAGCCCTCCAGGTTCCCACATTTCCCAGCAGCCAGAAAGTTGGACGGGAGACCTTCACGCTCCCAGGTGCATTTTAGATCTATCCAGGAGCGCCCCCCTCACCACCACCCCCGCCACTTTGGTGTCCTGATACCGGTTACATAACCACCACAGTCCCGAGCTCTGACATCACCCGCTGAAGATTCTCACCAGCCTGGACAGCCAAGGGGACCTATGTGTGGCCCGGGATGATGGCGGGGGAATGAGCCTAACGGAAGAGCCAGGAACAGGTAAGGGCAGGGGGCACAGGTCAGAGTACAGCATGGTAACTGGTGGTGACCCAGAGAGGAAGGCGGAAGGATTTGGGTTTTTTAATTCCCCGAGTTCCCACAAGATTTCACTGTTGCCCCACGTTTCCCCTCCACCCTACATAGGGAATTTCTGATTAACTTCCTCAAAACTCCAAGGGCCAGAGGGCCTAACTTCCTCTTCACCCCACTTCCCCACCCTCAGAAGCAGCCTTCTGAGGGAGGCGCTCTCTTCTCCCTCACGTGTCCTATGTCATATGTGTCCTCCACTGCTAGTGTCCAGCTCCCAATTCCTGGCCTGTGGGGCGCTCAGGTCCCTTGCGACGGCTCAGACTTTCCCCACCAGCCTCCTCCCTTCCCATTTTTATTTCCCCGGTCACCACCCCGCCTCGGATGGTCTACTCTCTCAGCTTTCTCCACTACCTCATTCTTGCCTCTCCCTCTCCCAGAGCAGACAGAAGACGAGGGGATGAGAAGCAAAGGGGAAGGCAGGGGCGAGAGGAGGCGAGGAAGGGCAGTGCAGACAGGGGGCGCACGGCACCCGGGGTTCTCCCCTGCTTCTGGGGATTCTGAGTGGGAGGCGGAGGGCCGCCCACTCAGGGAGCTGCGGTGGGGCGTCCAACTGGGAATCTCGCAGGGGAGGAAGACGTGCAGACCCTGGGACCTCCGCGCGCCGCACTCGGGCCAGCCGCCTTCGCGACCGCAGCACTTCCGCGAGTCGCCCCCCAAGGGGCGGGGCGAAACAGGTGCGGTTGCCACGGCACCCGGGCCTGGGCATAAGAGGAGGGGGAGGGGAGGACGTGGCGCGGGGCGCGCGGGCGGGGCTCCTCCTTCCCTCTCCCAGTTCCCCGCGGCCCCCAGTGGCGGCGGCGCGCGCGCTCAAACGCGCGGCCGGGCCTTCTGAAGAGCGCACGGCTAGGCGCGCGTTCCACTGTGCAGAAGGGCACTCGGTCGGCCGTGCCGTGCGCCTGCGCAGTGCGGGCCGCTCCCCTCCCCCCCCCGCCCCCTCAGCCGGCCCGCCGGGCCCAGCCTCGGCTCCGCGTCCTGGCTCGGCTCTCAGCCGCCCCTTTACCCTGCAGCAGCTAGCCCGGTGTCCAGCAGCATGTTCAGCTGGGTCAGCAAGGATGCCCGCCGCAAGAAGGAGCCGGAGCTCTTCCAGACGGTGTCCGAGGGGCTGCGGCAGCTGTACGCGCAGAAGCTGCTGCCCCTGGAGGAGCACTGCCGCTTCCATGAGTTCCACTCGGCCGCGCTGGAGGACGCCGATTTCGACAACAAGCCCATGGTGCTCCTCGTGGGCCAGTACAGCACGGGCAAGACCACCTTCATCCAGCACCTGATGGAGCCAGGACTTCCCGGGGATGCGCATCGGGCCCGAGCCCACCATCGCGGTCATGCACGGCCCCACCGGGGGCGTGGTGCCCGGCAACGCGCTCGTCGTCCACCCGGCCCTTCCGCAAGCTCAACGCCTTCGGCAACGCCTTCCTCAACAGGTAGCCACCCCTCGACCCGGGGTGGGGGGAAGGGGCCGCCGGGGTCCCGACCTTCCAGTGACTACGGCCCCGGCTGTTCTTTGTCCGAAGCCTCCGCAAGACCCCTCAGCGACCACTCCCCGGAACTGGGTCCCCTGCCACTTTTCCAAAGCAAACCCTTACCAAGGGCGTCTGCGAGTAGGTATCGCCGGCTCCCGCGGATCTGTCTCCCCCGCCCCCCGAATTTCCCAGGTTATCGGTTTAACTCCCAACCTCCCACCCTGGCAGATCCCAGACTCCTCACATCCCTCAGATAGTCTTGGTTGCCACCTCCTTCCCTAAGGCTGGGCGCACCTATTTCATTCAGACCAACCCCCCTCACCCCCTCCCTTCAAGGGTCTGTTTCTTAAGTATCCTGGAAAAATACAGTGAAACTTTTAGCCATTCACTTTGCTGGTGTGTTGTGCTTCCCAGGAGACCGGTGGTTTGTGGAGGAAGGACCGGGGAGATCTGAAACCGATGGAAACCTGTTGCTTGAGTTGTTTCAGTCCGGTTTCTTTAGTGATTAGTGAGAGATGGAGTATTTCCTGCCATATCAGTAAACAAGGCTGTCAGAGCCATCAGCAGTTCCAGCCCTCCAAATGTGGATTTCTGAACTCCGAGGGCACCGGGGAAGAACAACGCCTGCAATAAGGCAGCCATGAAGTTGCACTATTCCTTACCGTGAGCACTGAGGAAACTCAGGATGTGAAAAAACGTAGGATACTGACCCCAGATAGCTGAGATGCGTGTGAGAGAAATGATTTTAGTGGGCCCAGACTCTTGCATCTTCCCATATGTAGAAAAATGCTAAATTCCTTGAGATATCTGGTTTTCATTAATTCACAAAAATAACTTTTGATGTTCAGACTACTTGCGCTTTGTTGCAAACCTATATAACCTGACACCCTACCCCCCCTTTCCCAGGGTTACTTGAGATTACTTTAAGCTTGAAGTCCTAAAAATTCCCACCAAAAAACCGTAACTCTCAACTTTTAGGTTGTGACTGTTTTGTAAGTTGATATTAGCAAGACTGTGTCTGTTAAGGGTTTACTTATTTGATGAAGAAAGCAAGCTCATGCCTGTCAGAATCAGCCTGTCTTCCTGGGTATCCTGAGGACATTGCTCTGGCAGGTGTGGAACCCTGCAGACAGCAGCAGGGGTACTTTGTGCCGACCTGGTCTGTTCTTGGACTCACGTGTGAGCAAGGAGGCGTCACACTAATACCCATTCACTTAACACTGGGATCTCAGACATTTTGGAAATGAAACAAAAAGGTTTACGTGAAGTCTCTTCTGGAATTTCTAGCTTCGGTAGAGAATCAAAACGCTGATCAAACTAGCCGGTTCTGTGACCAGTGATAACATTTCTGTAATGACAAGTGTCCCGGGACCTGCACCCTTGGGTCTGCTCTGCCTTCCTCGCTGCTGGCTGCAGCGTGCTCTTGCCTCTTACTTCAGATAGAGAAATGTAGGTTACTCATTTGTTTTTGGAAACGTGTCTGCACCCACATCTGTCCTCCACAGTGGCATTCGGGGAGGAGGTGACCCACCCACCTCCGTTTACTGGGGCCTGTCCCGTTCCAGTGCCTCAGAAACTGTTACAGGCTGCATGTGGGACAAAAGGGAATTGCAGCTTCACATTGCACACTTTTGTTGCTCAGGTTGGGGGAAGGCTGAGACTCCTTGGGAAGTCAGTGACAGACCCTCTGAAGTAAGTTGAAGTGATTTTGTTTGATCAAAGTAGCTGTATATACCTTAGCATTTATAAACCTGCCGCAGGATAATGTATTGAGATTCAATATGTATTTCTTCTGTTTTTTCCATTCGAAGATGGTGCCAGATCTTGGTGTTCCCTTGCCAGGATTTTGCTGGTGTGTTGTGCCAGCAGGATCCCCCAGGATTTTTTTTTTAAATTGGAATCAAAGGATGGAGTTGTTTGTTTATTTAATTTGGCTGCACTGAGTTTTAGTTGCAGCATGGGGGCTCTTTAGAAAGATCAAAAAGATTGTCTTTAGAAAGACAATCCTAACATCGTCCATCAGGTCAATGCCTGGACCCACTGTGGCAACCCTCACCTGGAGCACTGCCCTCTGTGAAACGACAACCATCCGTGCAGCCGCGCCGATGCTGAAAGAGAGAGTCAGTTCAGAAAGGCCATGTGCTGTAAGGATCCATTTATATGCCATTCTGGAAAAGGCAGGACTGTGGGATCAGCAAACATGGCTAGTGTTAGGACTGTTTGAGGTCAGCGTGTGTTTTGGTGATGGAACTCTTCTGTGTTCTCATTGTGGTGACAGTTATACACATCTGTGCCTGTTAAAACTCTTGGAACCATATATATGCATGCACACATGGGTCAATTTTTGTGTAAGCAGTTTTTTTTTTTTTTAAAGGGAGAGAGAGGTCATTTTTAAAAAACTTCTGCCTTTGGCCCTGTAATATAACCCCCTGGGGGACTTTCTGGGTAGACCAGCATTTAACACTCCAAACTCCCAATGCAGGAGGCCAGGGTTTGATCCCTGGTCAGGGAACTAAATCCTGCATGCTGCAATTAAATTTTTTTTTTTTAATGAAAATGCGTTTCTTGTAGACTACATATAGTTGGGTCATATTTTTTTAATCCACTCTAACAGACTCTTGATTGGTGTATTTAGACCATTCACATTGAAGTGGTTATTGATACAGTTGGATTAATATCTACTCTGTTTGTAAAGGAACCTTCCATTCATTGCACTTATTCTTTGCTACCTTTTTAAAATATACTCCACTCTTTTTTCTTGTCTTCTCTGACTTTAATGAGCATTTTATGTGATTTCATTTTCTCTCTTCTCTTAGCATATCAATTCTTCTTTTGAAAAAAAAATTATGGTTGGCCTGGAGTTTGCAATACACATTTGCAACTAATCTATGTCCACTTTCAAATTACTCTGTTTCACTTTGCAGATAGTGCAAGTACCTCTTAACAGAGTGTTCTCAGTTCCTCCTTCCTGTTCCTAATAACGTTGCAGTTGTTCATTTCACTCATTCATAAGCTATGATCACCAGCGCCTTGTTGCTGTTTTTATTTTGAACAGTTATATATTGAATCAGTTAATAATAGAAAACATGAGGGAATTTGCCAGTGGACTGGGGGTTAGGACTCCATGCTCTCAATGCTGAGGGTGTGGATTCAATCCCTGGTCCGGGAGCGAGGATCCCACAAGCCACGAGGCGTCGCCAAAAACAAAAAAGGAAAGAAAAAAGAATGAAATGCTTTCTTTTACCTTCATTTATTCTTTCTCTAATGCTTTCCCTTTTTAAATGTTGATCTGAATCTCTGACCTATTAGTATATATGATTTTCCTTTTCTCTGAAGAACCAAGTTTTCGCAAGGCAGGTCTCCTGGCAATGCATTCCTTCAGTTTTTGTCTGAGGAAGTCTTTATTTCTTCTTTCTTTGGATATACAGCCATAGGTGGGTGGCTTATTCATTCACCTCTTCAGACGTGTTACTTCATTCTCTTGCTCGTGGTTTCTGACAAGACAGATGTGATTCTTTACTTTGTTCCTCTACGAGTGAGGTGGTTTTCCCCCCTCGGGCTTTCCTTAAGGATTTGTCTTTGGTCTTCTGCAGTTTGAATATGATGTGCCTAGGTGTAGTCCTTTGGTGATATGTCCTGATTGGTTGTTCTCTGAAATTCCTGGATGTGTCCTCTGGGATCTGCCATTAATTTTGGAAAATCCTCAGCCTTTGTGACTTCAGGTGTTTCTTCTGTTCATTTCTTTGGTTCATCGTCTCATGTTTCAATTATGCGTATATTACACCTTTTTTAATTGTCTCACAATTCTTGAATATTCTATTCCTTTTTCTCCCCTTCCCCGTTAGTTTTTCTCTTTGTTTTTTAGTTGGAGACGTTTCTATGATATAAATTAATGCTTATTGAATTCTTTGCTCAGCCATGTCCCATCTAGTGATGAATGTATCAAAGGCATTCTTTGTTTCTGTTACTGTATTTTTGATTTCTGGCATTTATTTTTTCTTCTTTATTAGAGTTCCCATATCTCTGCTTATATTGCATGCATGCTCAGTTGCTTCAGTCATGTCTGACTCTGCAACCCCATAGACTATATAGCCTGCCAGGCTCCTCTGTCCATGGGATTTTCCCAGACCAAACCTGTATCTTCTGCATTGCAGGTGGATTCTTTACCACTGAGCTTCCGAGGAAGCCCCTGCTTATATTACCCACCGGTTTTTTAGTAGGTTGTCCACTTTTTTCCCTTTACAGCCCCTAGCATGTTAATCATAGTTAAACTCTCAGTCTAATAATTGCAAAATCTTTGCCATACCTGAGCCAAGTTCTCATGCCTGCTTTTTCTCAGGCCTCCTCAAGGTCTGCTTTTTCTTGCCCTTAGTTTGACTTGTAACTTTGTGTGGAAAGCTGGATTTGTGGTAGATGTCAGAGGCTTCAGAGGCTTCAGGTGTCTTCTGTTGTCTCCCTGTTGTCTCTGGGTTTTCCCAGAAACTCTATCTGAAACGGAGTCTGTGTCTGGCAGCGCCCGTGGAATAATGCCTGGCTTTTCTACCAGAGCCCCGAGCATGTGGTGGAGAGATGCTGGGTGAGGGAGGCATTCCTATGAGTTAGACTGTTTTTGTGGTCATGAGGTCCTGGGCTGTGCCCTTCAGAAGTTTCTTAGCTCCCACCCATCCTTTTTTTTTTTTTCATCCCAGTTGTAAGACAGGAAGGCTAGAAGAGGTTCCAATTGTCAAGGTGCTCTTTGCCCTTCCCCCATGTCTGATAAGGCTCTGTCTGATAAAGTAGTTTATTCTGAGGGAAGAAGCACCCTTTGGTGTGGATGTTTTTGAAAATGGTTATTTTTCTCTGGGTACATTTCTAAACTGTTAGTTTTCTTCTCTTCCCTGTCTAAATAGTGAAAGTGTAATTTTTTTTTTTTTTCTCAAGTCTTTATCATGAAGATCCCATGGGGCTCCTGGAAATAAAACTCATGTAAGCGTGTCATCCCCCTTCCCTCCCCCTAGCTCAGGAGTTTTAAGTTTCATCTCGCCACCTCTAGCCTCCAGCATTTGTCAACTACTGTTTATGTGGTTCTACCAGTTACTGGCTTTTGGAGGATTCTGCCCCAGGAAAGCTGTGAAAGCGAAAAAGCGGTTGTTCTGTTCATTTTTGCTTCGTGTTTTTTGTTGGACTATTTTTAGGTATATCTCAGTTCAATTCAGTCACTCAGTCATATCCAACTCTTTGTGACTCCATGGACTGCAGCACGCCAGACTTCCTTGTCCATCACCAACTCCTGGAGGCTGCTCAAACTCATGTCCATCGTGTCAGTGATGCCATCCAACCATCTCATCCACTGTGTCCCCTTCTCTTCCTGCCTTCAATCTTTCCCAGCATCAGGGTCTTTTCCAATGAGTCAGTTCTTCGCATCAGGTGGCCAAAGTATTGGAGCTTCAACTTCAGCATGAGTCCTTCCAATAAATATTCAGGACTGATTTCTTTTATGGATGGACTGGTTAGATCTCCTTGCAGTCCAGGGGACTCTGAAGAGTCTTCTCCAGCACCACAGTATATCAGTTATCAGCTTCAACACCACAGGGTATCAGTTCTTTGGCACTCAGCCTTCTTTATGCTCCAACTCTCACATCCATACCTGACCACTGGAAAAATCATAGCTTTGACTAGACAGACCTTTGTTGGCAAAGTAATGTCTCTGCTTTTTAATATGCTGTCTAGGTTGGTCATAGCTTTTCTTCCAAGGAGCAAGCATCTTTTAATTTCATGGCTGCAGTCATTTTGGAGCCCAAATGGGATTTGGGATCTGCAGGGATTTTGGAGCCCAAGAAAATAAAGTCTCTCACTGTTTCCATGGTTACCCCATCTATTTGCCATGAAGTGATGGGACCAGATGCCATAATCTTAGTGTTTTGAATGTTGAGTTTTAATCCAACTTTTTCACTCTCCTCTTTCACTTTCATCAAGAGGCTCTTTAGTTCTTCTTTGCTTTCTGCCGTAAGGGTGGTGTCATGTGCATATCTGAGGTTATTTATATTTCTCCTGGTAATCTTGATTCCAGCCTGTGCTTCATCTAGCCTGGCATTTTGCATAGTGTACTTTGCATATAAGTTATGTAAGCAGAGTGACAATATACAGCCTTGACATACTCCTTAGGTATATCTACATTTAGGCTTATTATATCTTCTTGGTAAGTGGACATTTTGAAATCATTTATTGCCCCTCTTTATCTCTGGTAATTTCCTTCCTGCAAAGTCTGCTTCTTCTGGTGTTAATACAGTCACTCTACAGAAAGAAATATTGTTTGTATGGCTTGTTTCACCCATCCTTCTACTAAAACACGAAGTAGATTTCCTGAAGAGAGCGTGGATTTGGGTCTGATAGTCCTCCTCTTTTAGTCTGTGCATTTAGACCATTTACATGTAATGAGACCATTTACATTTAATGTGACCATTAATATATTTGGATGTAAGTCTGTGTATCATAGCTTTGACTAGACGGACCTTTGTTGGCAAAGTAATGTCTCTGTTTTTGAATATGCTATCTAGGTTGGTCATCACTTTCCTTCCAAGGAGTAAGTGTCTTTTAATTTCATGGCTGCAATCACCATCTGCAGTGATTTTGGAGCCAAAAAAAAATAAAGTCTGACACTGTTTCCACTGTTCCCCCATCTATTTCCCATGAAGTGATGGGACCGGATGCCATGATCTTCGTTTTCTGAATGCTGAGCTTTAAGTCAAACTTTTCACTCTCCTCTTTAATAATTTTCATATATAACATAGAACAGTGTTTATTAATTGTTATTTATTGTGTTGTAGATTATATCCCTAGTACTTATTTATCTTACAACTGAAAGTTTGTACCTTTTAAAAAAAGTGTATTCATAGATAAGGTTTATTCCAGTATTTACATAAAAATGAGTTGATGTAGAACAGGAAAAGGTTTTTCCAAAGGGTTAAAATGTATCAAACAACAGAACTTGGTTCTTCCATTTAGTTTGAATTCAGTTGGCTGACTGCACCATTATTAATATCTACCCTCACTAATCATTTTCATCACACACAATATCAAAAGTCTTCTGGTGGCACTTCCTATTTCCCTGGCAGTCTCTTATCCTGGCCTCTGATCCTCCAGGCCAGCTGAGCATCCTTTGAGGAGAGCATGATGCGGCCAGCGTGTAAGGAGAGGAGACAGGCATCCTGGAAGAGACGAACTGGAAACGCTTCTGCGGCCTCTTGCAGGGCCAACAGGGCCTGGGTTTGCCAACTGAAGTCCACACCATGAGTGAATTTAACAGGTATTTCTCTTGCGGGTGAAGGAGCAGGGATGGGGGGAGGAGTGGAGAGGAGAAGGAGACTCAGGAGAAGATAGACTCTCTCTGCGAGTCCTGGTGCTTACTCTTGGGACCTAACTGGTGGCTGATGTCGGCTCCAGGGGGCTTAGAGACGGCGGGCATGGCTCTCCTGGTCTGGGCAGCTGTGGTGGGAGAGGAGGAGACAGTCTCTCAGGGCAGGGGAAGGGATGGGAGGCTGGTTGGATGAGAGAGTTGCAGGCAGCAGAAGGGGGTCTGTCTTAGCAGCAGGTGCGTGCCCTTCTGGAGCGCTCCGATTGATCGCCTGCTGGAGCGCATGTCTCCAGTGAGCCCGTGGACGGGAGGATGCGCCTGGACAGGGGCCGGCTGGCGGGTGGGCGGCGGGAGCCGGGCTGGCCGGGCACCCCTCGGTGTTTCGGGCTCGTGGCTCTGGTAGGCCGGTGACGGGCGTGCAGAGGGTGTTTCGGCCCCGGGGCTCCTTCTAGATCTGGGTTCCAGGGGCAGAGGCCGGGAGGGCCAGGTCTCCTCGGCCGGCCGCCTGACCCGGCTGGGTGGTGCTCTGAAAGTTTGTACCCTTTGACCAGATTGTTGCAATTCCCCTCCCAACACCCCTCTGCGTACTTCCAGTAACGACAAATCCTATCTCTTTTTCTATGAACTTGTTTATTTTTGGAGTATAATTGACTATAGCACTCTGTTAGTTCCCCGGTGCACAGCATAGTGATCGGACATTTCTGTACATTTCAAAATGATCGCCGTAAATCTAGTTACCATCTGTCAGCACGAAAGGTATTACTTTATTACTGACTATACTCCCCTACATTATTATTGACTGTATTGTTGATTATATTCTTAGTGTTCCATTTTAATCATTTTTATTGATGTTTTTCACCATGTATCTCTCTATTTTAGTAGTTGCTCTGGAGATTATAGTATTCATATTTAGCTTTTCTCTGTCTGCTTGGAAATAAGATTGTGCCATGTCAAGGGGAACATGGAAGCCACACCACCACTTAGTGCTATATCTTTGTGCATCAGAAACTGCTTCGGACAGTGTTGGAAATTTTGCTTTCTGCTGTCATAGGTATATACATACAGAATAGTCTCGGCACTTCCCTGGTGGTCCAGTGGCCAGGCCTCTGTGCTCCCAGTGCTCGGGGCCTGGGTTTGATCCTCGGTCAGGGAACTAGATCCCCCCTGCTGCATTGAAGATGGAAGGTCCCAAGTGCCACAGCTACATAAATACATAAAAATAAATATTTCTTAAATAAGTGTAAAAAGCTGGCTGCTTTGGCCACTTCTTTAAAATTAGGGACGCCCTGGCAGTCCAGCGATTAAGACTAGGCGCTCCCACTGCCGTGGGCAAGGGTTCCACCCCTGGTCGGGGAACCAAGATCCCACACGTTGGATGGCGCAGACCAAAAAACCACAAGTCTCATACTTACATAGTTATTTCCAGTACTACATGCCATTTCTAGTGCTCTTCCTTTATTCTGGAAATTTGTTTCCCTCTGGTATTATTCTCTTTGAATGGGAAGAATTTCCTTCAGCCTTTCTTTCAGAGTGGGTCTGCTAGAGAGCTCCCTTCTCGCTTTAGTGCAGATGGTACAGGAGGTGAGGATCCAGCGTAGCGCTGCTGATCAGTGAGTGTCCAGGGTGCCTGGTCACTGCTAAATTGCCTTGTGTGAACGTCACGGTTAGCGTACTGGAATTGCCTGGTTTCAGTCACAGGACATGCTCGCCACACGGCAGAGAGCTGCCCTGTCCTGCGCCAAACAGGCAGAGGCAGCTGAGCCGGGACGAGTGCCGTCTGACGGCCGCCTTCGCTCCTTCTGACTCAGTGACCCGCCTTCTTCTTGAGGTTTGTGCTCCCCTTCCCTTGTGATGGAGCCAAGTCCAGGCCTCAGCCATGCGCTTCCACGGTCACCTGGTGACATGGGAGTGCTGTGTGCCAGCTTTCCCAAAACCATCAGATATTTCTCATTGGTAGTACAGGATTAAATAGGAATTTAATAGAATTAAATGGAATTAAATAGGTTTCTTTCCCCCCTCATTAAAGAAACTTTAGGCTTTAGAAGAAGGCAGGGGAATACTGGGGGGTTTAGGGACCTCTTGAAATCATTTGAGGCCAAGCTGGCTTTTCAAAAATATTTAATATTTATTTATCTATTTGGTTACGTCAGGTCCTAGTTTCCACACGTGGGATCTTCGTTGTGGACTCTCTAGTTGCAGCTTGTTGGCTTAGTTGCTCCATGGCGTGTGGGATCTTAGTTCCCCAACCAGGAATCGAACCTTTGTTCTCTGCATTGCAAGGCAGATCTTCACCACTGAACCACCAGGGAAGCACCAGGCATATGTATGCAGACCAAGATACACGACCTTCAGACGCGCAGAAAGGTCCCCTTCTCAGGAAGGCCTTCCCCATCTGCCCCATTTAAGGCTGTGAATCGACGATACCCCACCTCCTCCTGCTCTGTTTCTCTCATGTTACTTATCACCGTTTAAGACAGGGTTTGCTTATTTGCCAGGTTTGTCTGTTTCATTAGTTGCAGTGTCCTAAGTGCCTAGTGTTGCCTTTGCCAACTAAGGTCCGTCTAGTCAAGGCTGTGGTTTTTCCAGTGGTCATGTATGGATGTGAGAGTTGGACTGTGAAGAAAGCTGAGCGCCGAAGAATTGATGCATTTGAACTGCGGTGTTGGAGAAGACTCTTGAGAAGTCCCTCAGACTGCAAGGAGATCCAACCAGTCCATTCTGAAGGAGATCAGCCCTGGGATTTCTTTGGAAGGAATGATGCTAAAGCTGAAACTCCAGTACTTTGGCCACCTGATGCGAAGAGTTGATTCACTGGAAAAGACTCTGATGCTGGGAGGGATTCGGGGCAGGAGGAAAAGGGGACGACAGAGGATGAGCTGGATGGATGGCATCACGGACTCGATGGACGTGAATCTGAAGGAACTCTGGGAGTTGGTGATAGACAGGGAGGCCTGGCGTGCTGCGATTCATGGAGTTGAAAAGAGTCAGACACGACTAAGCGACTGAACTGAAATGCCTAGAATGGTGCATGCTCAGTAAATATATATATATATATCTATATATTTTTTACCTTGCTGCATGGCTTGTGGGATCTTAGTTCCCTGATCAGAGATTGAACCCAGGCCCTCAGCAGTGAAAGCATGGAGTCCTAACCACTGGACTGCCAGGGAATTCCCTCGGTAAATATTTCTTGGATGAAAGAACACAGTTTTGCAACTTGCTTTTCTTTCTTTTTACAAAGAAGTTGTCCCTGACATCCTCCCATGGTGTACATAACCACACCGGGCACCTCCTCTCTTTTCATGTTCCCCCTGCTATCCTTGGGCTTCCCAGGTGGTGCTGGTGGTAAAGAACCTGCTTGACAAGGCAGGAAACGTAAGAGCCCCAGCTTCGATCCCTGGTCAGGAAGATCCCCTGGAGGAGGGCATGGCGACCCACTCCAGTATTCTTGCCTGGAGAATCCCCACGGACAGAGGAGCCTGGTGGGCTACAGTCCATGGGGTCGCAAAGAGTCGGACACAACTGAGTGACTAAGCACAGTCTGTTGAAGGAGGTTGTACAGGTCTCATGAGTCAGAAGCTGGCAGGTAAGTGCTGAAAAGCAGCTGTGCTATGGAGCCTAAGACCCTGGAGAGCATCACAAGGCGTTGGCAGTGAAACCACCTCCTGGGAAAAGCAGGAGGCTCCAGCCCGCGCCTCGCCTTTGCTGCTTGCTGATAGGAAATGAACAGGTGCCTGCCAGGTGCCACTGCTGTGTGATGAGACGGGGGTGCAGCCCAGGTCCGTTTCCTTTGCTGTGCCGTTTGCAGCACTCCAGACCCACCTGCCTGGCTGCTGTCTGTCTCTGGCTGACGGCTTGTGATTGGCCCCCAGCACACTTCTGCAGGGGAGCAGGGCTTCTTGTCAAAACCAGCTGGGTTCCAGGCAGTAGAGAAAACATCTAAGAGGAAAGAATACAGGGATTGTGTCTTGGGGAAAATGGGATGGTTTTGAATAAGTCTTCATGTTTGGAAAGGGTGTTAAGAAGGAAAAAGGCATCTGTGCAAATTACTTTGGTCACCTCCTCTCAGAAGACCTCCTTGATGGTTCGTTTAGTGGTTAAGAATCTGCCAATGACAAGTTCCATCCCTGGTCCAGGAATATTCCATATGCTGCAGGGTAACGAAGCCTGTGTACCACAACCTCTGAGCCTGTGCTCCGGAGCCTGCAGGCCGCAGCGCCTGAAGCCCGCGCATCCTAGAGCCAGTGCTGCGCAGCCAGAGAAGCCCCCGCAGTGAGAAGCCTGCACCCCGCAACCAGAGAGCGGCGCCCCTTGCCGCAGCCAGAGAAGGCTCCTGTGCCGCCGCGGAGACCTGGCCCAGCCCAGAGTAAATACATAAATGAATAGAGGAAGGAAGATCATAGGAAATCTTAAAGAAATATCTCAGACCACTGATAGATCCTTAGGGGTTCCAAGGAGACAAAAAATTATTATGAAGTGAATGCTTAACCCCTGCTTGTTATACTCAACATATTCTAAAATTAATTTTTATTGGAGTAGAGTTGCTTTGCAATCTTGCTTTAGTTTCTGCTGTACAGCAAAGTGGATCATATCTGCTCTTTTTTAGATTTCTTTTCCTACTTAAGTCACCACAGAGCATTGGATAGAGTTCCCTGAGCTATACAGTACGTTCCCGTTAGTTACCTCTCTTATACGTCAGTAGTGTACATGTGTCAATCCTCAACATATTTATTTTAGACGAGGTGGTTGATGGTATTGTGTACAGTATTAATACCCCCTTCCACACACACACTTTGGATCTACTTCTGTTACCTGTTAAGAAACTAAAATTTCCATCTGTTTCTGGCTTTGGTTCCTTCAGTTCTTGCTTGGTTTGTTTTGAGGCTCTGTTGTTAGGCATGTGGATATTTATGACATGCCTTCCTGCTGAATTATCACTATGAGAAGTCTATCTTCTGTCTCTAGAAGTCTAGATACTTCTTCAGTATTCTTCAGCATTCTAATGTTTAAAGTATGCATGCTATGGGTTCTAACCAGTTACTTTAAAAAATTTGCAGCTTTACTTAAGAAAATGACAGTTTTATTGAGATACAATTCACACAGCATCAGTTCACCCACTTAATATGTATAGTTCAGTGGTGTTTAGTAGATTCACAGGGTTGTGCAACCATGGCCACAACAACTCTCAGAACATTTTCCTCATCTCAAAAGAATCCCATGTTAGCACTCATTCCCCTTTTCATTCAGACTCCCCACCCCCATGAGCCCAGGGCAGCCACTGATTTATTTTCTGTCTCTATACATTTGCCTCTTCTAGACATTTCATATGCATGAAATCATACTATGTGTGGTTTTTATGACTGGCTTCTTTCACTTGGTATAATGTTCTCAAGGGTCCTAAATGTTATAGCATGTTTCAGTATTTTATCCAACCATTGTTTCTGTTTTCTTTTAAAAAAAAATGGACTTTATTTTTTAGAGCACTTTTAGGTTTGCAGCAAAATTGAATAGACAGTGCAGAGAGCTCCCATATATTGGGTTAGCCAACAAGTGCATTCATGTTTTTCTGTAATATCTTATGGAAAAACCCAAACAAACTTTTTTAGCCAACCCAATACTTCTCCCACCCCATAGCTTCCACCACCAACATCCCTCACCACTGTGGTTATAGTTGACAAATCTGCACCGATACCGTGATCACCCAGAGTCCAGAGTTTACACTAGGGCTCACTCCCTGTTTTACACCTTATGGGTTTTGGACATGTAGAATAACATGTTTGTACCTTTACAGTATCATGAAGAGAAGTTTCATTTCCTTAAATCCCCTGTGCTCTGTCTGTTCATCCATGCCCTCTCCCCATGCCCTCTCCCCACCCACTGATCTTTTTCACTGTCTCAACAGTGTTGCTTTTCCCAGAATATCATATATTTGGAATTCTATACTATGTGGCCTCTTTAGATTGTCTTATTTCACTTAGTAATGTGCATTTAAAGTTCTTCCGAGCCTTTTTACGTTTGCGAGCTCATTTTTAAAAAGTGGTGGATAATATTCCATTGTATGGATGTACTCCAGTATATCTTTTCTTTTGGCCATGCTGTGTGGCATACTGGATCTTGGTTCCCCAGCCAGGGATTGAACCCATGTCCTTTGCATCAGGAGCATGGAATCTGAACCACCGTACTGCCAGAGAAGTCCCTCTATTCACTTATTGGAGGATATTTTGGTTACCAACAAGTTTTGGCAATTATGAATTGAGCTGCTCTAAACATTTGTGTGCAGGTGTTTTTGTGGACTTCACTTTTCATAATTTATTTGGAATTAATATTCTACCACTTCACATGTAATATAGAAATCCTGCAAATGTGTACCCCCATCTCACCTACTTTGATAGTGTAGATGTTATATGTATTACAGCTACGTATCTTACAAATTTGACAAGACAATGGTATATTTTTTTTAACTTTAATTGTATTTTTTCCAAATTTACAACTTTTTTCTTTCATTTTAATCAGATATTTGTGTTTTTGGATTCTGTTTGTTCCTTTCTAAAAATATAAGTTTCCATCTGGCATAATTTCTCTTCAGCTAAAGCATTTCTTTTAGCACAGGGCTATTGGCATTTCTCTCAGTTTGTGTTTTTAATTGAAAATGCATTTGGGGACCTCCCTGGTGTTCCAGAGTCTGAAGCTCTGTGCTCCCAATGCAGGGGCCCTGGGTTCCATCCCTGGTCAGGGAACTGCATCTCACATATCACAGCTAAGAGTTCGCGTGCCGCAAAGAAGATAAGATCCCTTGAAGGAAATTTTTGGTGTACAGAATTATAGTTGGACAGAGTTTTCTTGTTGTTGTTTTTAAGCATGTGAAAGGTGAAGTTACACAGTCCTCTGGAGCTCATTATTTCTGAGAAGTCAGCAGTCGTTTTGAATTATTGTGTCCTTATATGTGATGTGTTGTTTTTCTCTGGATGTTTTCAAGATTTTCTCCTTACGTTGCTTTTCATCAGTTTGGCTCTGATGTGCCTGGGTGTAGTTTTATTAACTTTTATGCTAAATGGGGTTTACTGAGTTTCTTGAATCTGTACATTTTTGTTTTTCACCAAATTTGGGATAATCTTTGCCATTTGTTCTTCAGTCCATTTTTCTGCCTAATTCCCTCTTTTCTCCTCCTAGGATGTATGCTAGACTTGTGAAAATTATCTTTTTAATCCCCGAGGCTAATCTTTAAATAATTTCCTTTTCTCTATTAAGATTGGATGATTTCTATCATCTGTCTTCAAGTTCTCTGACTTTTTCCTTCTATCATATCCATTCTGCTATTAAGCCCTTTATTTGAATTTTAAAATTTCAGATATTACGGGTTTTTTTAGTTCTCAAATTTCCACTTGGCTATTTTATTGTTTCTATTTCTCTGCTGAGGTTTTCAATATGTGCACTCTAGGAGAATCTTTTCTTTCACATCCTTGAGTATAATTAAGCTGGCAAAGGATTTTAAGGCAGCTAATTGCAACATCTCACTCTTTCCTGGTTCTTCATTTTTGTGAGTAATTTTGGACTATGTCCTGGACGTTGTGAAGGTGTATCATGGAAAAGGAAGTTTCTCTTATATTCCTCTGAAGAGTGTTCATTTGTGTGTGTTTTAGTAGGCAGTGCTGTTGGCCTCATACTGAAAACTCTGCCTCTGGGCAGCAGCTCAAATCTCATTTCAGTTCTTGTATTCTTTTTGTTAAAAAGTATTCATTTGGCTGTGTTGGTCTTAGTTGTGGCACGCGGGATATTTCACTGTGGCACGCACGCTGAGTTGCCCATGGCATGTGGGATCTGGTTCCCTGACCAGGGATCGAACCCAAGTCCCCTGCATCAGAAGGAGGACTCTTGACTCCTGGCCCACCAAGGAAGTCCGTCAGTTCTTTTATTCTTGGCCTCGCTGCTTGGAGGCTGCTCCACACACGCATAGTTGGGTTGTCTGGTGAATTAGGGAGCATTTGCAGAATTTGGGGCTTTCTGTCTTTCCTTCTGTCTTTTTTTTTTTTTTTCAGGATTCTTCACTCATTTTTCAGTTGCTGTGGTTGCCCCAAACTTGGCAAGCTATCAAAACTGTTTTTTTCTATCAAAGTTTTAGCTGCTCCACCTGGTGTGTGAGTGAAATTGGCCTTCTTGGGAACCAAACAACATTTGTATTCATCTCAACGTGTGGTTTTGACTTAGGATGTTGTCAGCAAGCTGAACTATTAATAGTTACAAGGTTGTAATGGCTTATAAAAGAATTAATTATAGAAATAAAAGCTGTAGTAACTAACGGAAACTTAGTGTGTTTAGAGTAAGTAGAATAGGCACCAATGAAAAGAACATTAGGTTCTGGCCTAAAACATCCAGCCCTTCTCCACCCAGGCACACACAATCTGGGGTGCACAGCCTGTGTTTTTCTTTAAAAGATTGAGGTCTTATCCTGGCTTTCCTCATGACCCATGTTTTCATGCAAACCCAGCTGGATTTACTTCAGGCCATTTTGCACCGCCACTGAATCAGAGGGAAGTATCTTTGCCATGGGATGATTCTTTTTTCCAAAGTTGTCTCTAAATGGACTTCCCTGGTGGTACAGTGGATGAGAATCTGCCTGCCATTGCAGGGGACACAAGTTTGATTCCTGGTCCTGGAGAATCCCACATGCCAAGGGGCAACTAAGCCCGCGAGCTGTAACTGCTGAAACCCACACACCCGGAGCCTGGGCTCTGCAACAGGAGCAGCCCCGCCCTGCAGTGAAGAGTAGCCCCTGGTTGCCACAAAGAGAAAGCCTGCGCGAGGCATCAAAAGCCCAGCCCAGCTATTGATCAGTTATACATAAAATTTCTCTCATTGTAAAGGCGATGAGAAAATACCTTCCCTGTTGTTGCCCACAGGCCACCGGTTAGGGACACAGATGCTCAGAGAAGTCGGGACACCCGTGGCCATCAGTGCACGACTCCCTTTAAAATGGCATTCCTCCAGCCTGTGCCTTAGATCCCGCACTTCTTTTCCCAAAGTACTTCTGAGTCCAGTTTCTCGCATAGGGACTTCCCAGGTGGTCTAGTGGCTAAGACTCTGAGGTTCCAATACAGGGGGCCCAGGTTCGATCCCTGGTCAGGGAACTAGATCCCACATGCTGCAACTAAAGATCCTGAGTGCCGCAATAAAGACCGAAGATCTCATGTGCCTCAACTAAGACCCAGCACAGCCAAATGCATAATTAAAAAGTAATAATAATTAAACAAAGAGAGATTCTAACATAAATCAAGGATGGGAGATAACATCTGATAGCAGGAAGGCATGGCAGGTCCCCAAGGCCCGCATCCTCCCATGCAGAGTGGGGAGATCAGTCAGTGTGGGGCTGCCCTGTTTCATGGGGCTCTTGTCAGAGGTGAAGTTGCTCATTTGCTGGGTCCCCAGGCTAACAGTGCACCAGGGGGCCCTTCCCGAACCTGCCGTCGAAGCTGTGAGGATCGACCAGAGAACTGGTTGAATTCCTCTGTGTCTCCTTCCTTTTCCCAGGACCTGCTCATCCCCTGTTCATCTCTCCTGGATGTAGATCTTTCCAGGGAGGCCTCTTTCAGTCTTCTGAGGGGCCGTTTCCAGGCCTGGCTGAGTAGGCTCCAACCCAAAGGCCATGGCTGGGCGTGGAGGCCTGACTCCCACAGATCATGGGCAGATGGTGTCTCTCTTGAGTTGTGCCAACCCAGCTGGAATAAAATCGCTGGAATCCACTTCAGTGTGTGATTAGCAGGGTAAAGGAGCAGTTGGCCTTACAAACCCAGAGGATTACACATTACGTTTCACATATTACATATTCTTCTGGTAGATTTTTTACTTGGGAGGGGGAGAAAAGAAAAGGCTTAAGGGCAGTAGCTTTGTACACTCACTTTGCTGTGTCTGTTGGGCAGTCCCTTTTCTTTCCTTTTTTTTAGACTGTTTTCTTTTGAGTAAATGTGATATGATCCAAAGTGTTTGGAAAAGAGAGAGCAGTGCCCTATGTTACATTACGTTGGATTGTTTATTAATATATGTTCTTTTTCACTGTTGTATCAGCTTTGATTCCGTTTCTGATCCACATCATTTTCATCTTTGGCTACGTGTTTGTGGATGGCCATGTGTACAGTGAGCTGGGCCAGAGTCTTATAGATACTGTCATTTGTGTCCTGAGACTGACCTGGCTTTCAGCATTTTCCATGTAGGCACATTTTAAAAAACATTTCAGTGCATTTAGGACACTGAAGTTGGGTGGAGAGAATGGCACAAATGCAGTTGAACAGGCACCTCTGGAGCTCTGAAGTGTCAGGGCGTTGCCCTGTTGGTGTTTAAGACAGGTCTGTTTGGCCACCGTGCACTGGGCTCCAGTGCCTCTGGTTACGTAATTGGTTTGCTGCTAATGGTGCATAATGCACTTCTGCCAATGTTTGCGTGGAGGTCAAAGAACAATTCATGTTGCCTTCTCTCCAGTCCAGAAAAAGAGAGGGAGAGAGAACGGGAGCCTGAGCAGATGTGGACCCAGACTCTGTGCAAAGGCCAGAGGGAGACAGGAGACAGTGTCTGTGGTGAGACTGGCTCCAGGGTTCTAGGTGTAAGAAGCGTGGCCCCTGAGGCCTGTGTCCCTGAGACCTCATTCCCTGGACTCCTGCTCAGTGATGAATGGAGCCCAAAGATGTTGTGATGGACCTGAGAGAACCAGGATGTCAGAGGATGCAGGTGCCTTGGGCTGTGAGGTTTGGCCTCCTTGTTTGATGTCTCAGGAAGCCTGGGCTCCAAGAGCTGAAGCACTTTAACTGAGGCCTTACAGCTGCTTCATGACCAGGCCTACTAGCTGGGTCATCCCAAGAGTGGCAGCAGAACTCCTGAGGACCTTGTGCTTTGGACTTGAAAGGTCCTCTGTCCGATAAACTGTGGATGTCTCCGTCATTGTATCTGCGGTCTTTCTTTGGTCCCACAGCTGAGCTACAGGACTTGTTGGCCTCCAGGTGCAGCCCAGCAGGTGGCCCTGGTCTGGTGTTACTGTGTCCTTATAAGAAAAGGAGATTAGGATCCAGACACATACACAGAGGGACACCCACATGAGGACACAGCAGGAAGGACAGACATCCCAGAAGAAACCAGCTCTGCCAGCACCTTGATCCTGGACTTCTAGCCTCCAGGACTGTGAGAAAATACATTTCTGTTGTTTTAAGTCACCCAATGTATAATACTTTGTTGTTGGTTTTGTTGTAGTTGTTGTCATTTGGTATTTATCTTCTGACTGTATTCTTTCGTTCATAGAAATTTTGACTTGTAAGCAAACTCCCCACACTTCCCACTCTTTTAAGGATGACAGAGAAGTTGTATTTCATTCTAGGTGTTTCATAGATTACTCTTTTTTTTTTTTTTTTGGTTAAAATTTCTGATTCTTCTGGAATTTGCTGAAAAGAATGAGATGGGTATTCTTTTTTTTTTTTTTTTTTAATATGGCTAATCAATTTTTTGGATAGCGTTTCCTTCCCTTTTTTTTTTTTTTTTTTTGGTCAGCGCCGAGTTCTCATTGCTGCTGGTGGGCTTTCTCTAGTTGTGGTGAGTGGGGGCTGTGCTCTCTAGTTTCAGTGCTCAGGCTTCTCGCTGTGGTGCCTTTTCTTGTTGCGGATTATGGGCTCTAGAGCACGTGGGCTCAGTAGTTGTGATGCAGGGGCTTAGTTGCCCCATGACATGTGGAATCTTCCTGGATGAGGAACCGAACCCATGTCCCCTGCATTGTCAGGCGGATTCTTAACCACTGGACTACCAAGGAAGTCTCGCTGTCTTAACTTGTAACACTGCAGGTTAATTTGTTCTTCTTTGGAACTTAATGCAAGTGGAATCTTGCAATATCTGCTTCTTCCGTCGTGTTTATCAGATTGGGGCTGTTATGTAGCTCATTCCTTTCCATGGCTTTACAGTTTCCCAGAATATGCCTCAAATTACTTATTTTTACTTTTGTTTGTTTGTTTTTGGCCACATGGCTTGCAGAACCCTAGTTCCTCAACCAGGGATTGAACCCACATCCCCTGCAGTGGAAGCGCAGAGTCCTAACCACTGGACCACCAGGGACGTCTCCACTTACGTTTTTACTATTGATGGATATTTGAATTGCTTCTAGTTTAAGGTACAATGAATAATGTTGCTTAAGAAAGCATGTCTTTTGGTGCACAAATCTATGGTTTCTATGGAGTTGGAACCTCGGTGTTGAATTGCCATGTTGTAGGGTGGGTATGCGGAGAAGGCAGTAGCACCCCACTCCAGTACTCTTGCCTGGAAAATCCCATGGACGGAGGAGCCTGGTAGGCTCCAGCCCATGGGGTCACTAAGACTGAGCGACTTCACTTTCACTTTTCACTTTCGTGCATTGGTGAAGGAAATGGCAACCCACTCCAGTATTCTTGCCTGGAGAGTCCCAGGGACAGAGGAACCTATTGTGTTGCAGTCTATGGGGTCGCACAGAGTCAGACACGACTGAAGTGACTTAGCAGCAGCAGCAGCAGCAGCAGCAGGGTGGGTATATGTTTAGCTTTGGAAGATAAAACTGAGCAGGTTTTTAGAGCTGTTGTGCCAGTTATACCCCTACTAACAAGTTCTGAGCATTCCAGTTTCTCCACATCTCTATCAAAACTTGATATGATCAGTCTTTACATTTTAGCCAGTGATGTGATATAGTTACAAAGCTTTCTCACTGTCCCCCAGAGTCCTAGTTTGAAGCATTTTCCAATGGCTTTGGTGTAAATAGTCCTCCCAGAGCAGATTTTAACCTACTAACTTGATGCCATTGAGACAGAGGACGGAGCTGTGAATGGTCAGCATGAGCAGCTCCAGCTGCCTGGGTTGACCTCATTGGTACATCTTGAAAGCCATCAAAATCTAAGACAGGAGAAGAAGACCGTGGGGAGTCCATGGGGCTGCTCCTTGGTCACTGAGCTGTATACAGTGTATACAGTTACCAGCATCGGCAGGGATTTCCCTGATAGAGGGTCTCACCTCGAGGCTAAGGAAGCACCACACACTTGGAGCGGCAGGAGAGGTTCCCTTCTCAGCCTGCCTTCGCGCTTGTCCGCTCCATCCACGTTCTTCAGCCGACTGAGGAAATCTACCTCTGTGCTCATGTGTGAAATGGGGTGATTGAATGGCACCCTTTGGGACCACCGTTTTCTGACTCTGATATTCTGTAACATTATTCTCAGATTGAAGGTCACAGGCAAAGTAGGTTATCCTTGGGAAATCTCGATTGAATAACAAGATTACAGAAATCACTCATAAAACAGCCAATAAGAGTCCACGTGAGGAGGACAGCAAGGGTGGACCGTGCCTGCCAGACCTGCTCGGGGTTGAAAATTCAGGTTTATACTCATTGAGATCATGAGCTGTTACGTACTACATTGGTTTAATGTCCATCTGCTATAACAAATGCAGCTAGATGACAGATTTCTTTAAAAATTCATTGTAATGAACTGCCATATGACCCAGCAATGCCACTGCTGGGGATACACACCAAGGAAACCAGAACTGAAAGAGACACACGTGCCCCAGTGTTCATCGCAGCAGTGTTTACAATAGCTCGGATGTGGAAGCAACCTACATGTCCATCAGCAGATGAATGGACAAGGAAGTTGTACATAGACACAATGGAATATTACTTAGCTATAAAAAGGAGCACATTAGAGTCAGTTCTAATGAGGCAGATGAAACTGGAGCCCATTATACAGAGTGAAGTAAGTCAGAGAAACAGCAATACAGTATTACTATTGCTATTGCTAAGTCACTTCAGTCATGTCTGGCTCTGTGTGACCCCACAGACGGCAGCCCACCAGGCTCCCCCGTCCCTGGGATCCTCCAGGCAAGAACACTGGAGTGGGTTGCCATTTCCTTCTCCAGTGCATGAAAGTGAAAAGTGAAAGTGAAGTTGCTCAGTGATGTCCGACTTAGCGACCCCCATGGACTGCAGCCTTCCAGGCCCCTCCATCCATGGGATTTTCCAGGCAAGAGTCCTGGGTAAGGCAGCCAAAGAGACACAGATTAAACAACAGACTTTTGAACTATGTGGGAAAAGGTGAGGGTGGGATGACTTGAGAGAATAGCATTGAAACATGTGCATTACCATATGTAAAACAGATGACCAGATCAAGTTTGCTGCGTGAAGCAGGGCACTCAGAGCCAGTGCTCTGGGACGAGCTAGAGGGGTGGGGTGGGGAGGGAGCTGGGATTGGGGTTCAGGATGGAGGACACATGTGCAGCCATGGCTGATTGATGTCTGTGTATGGCAAAACCACGACAATATTGTAAATTCTCCAATTAAAAGAAATAATTTTTTTTTTTAAACCTTGAAAAAAGTCACCATGTTGAGGGAGACTGGGCAGCAGTGATTAAACTGTGTCAAAGTTATTTTGGGGGTCTTTAGAATCAGAAGTCGGTTTTAGCAAATGCCCTTCCGTTGCACTCACTGTGGTTCCTTCAGAAGGAAAATGTATCACCGCTTAGTCCATGCAACTGCTGGTTTATATTTGGGTAGAAGTGCAGGGAGTTAAATTTAGAAATTCTAGTAGAGGGAATTCCCGACAGTCTGGCAGTTAGGACTCTGTGCTTCCATTGCAGTGGGATCAGGTTCTAGCCCTGGTCAGGGACCTAAGATCTCACAAGCCGTGAAGTGCAGACAAAAATAAATTAAATTAAATGGACCACACTGTCTGAAATAAAAAAGAAATTCTACTGTAAAAAAGACTCCGGTATGTGTGTGTCTTTGTATGCTCTCTAAGGTTTTGTTGAAATCTGGACATTCTGATTCTCCCGCACCTCAGACATGAATATTTTTATTAGTTGAGGACTGCAGTTGTCTTTGTGACTTTTCTAAGCTATTTTTGCAAAGTGTGTTCCTTGTGGGTGGTGACTGCCGTTCCCATTCTGCGCTGTGTGGAGCCAGTCAGTGACCTGACAGAGGCCTGCCCCGCAGAGCCTTCCTGTTCGTCTTAGCCATCTCCTGGATGCTCCGAGGGCTTCCCTTGTGACTCAGTGATAAAGAGCCTGCCTGCCAGCGCAGGAGATGCAGGCCCCCTGGGTCAGGAAGAGCCCCTGGAGAGGGAAACGGCAACCCACTCTAGTATTCTTGCCAGTAAAGTCCCACACGCAGAAGAGCCTGGCAGACTACAGTCCATGGGGTCACAAAGAGTCAGACATGACTGAGTGACTGAACAGCAATAACAGAGATGCTCTGCGGGAAGCTCCTGCAGCCCAAGGAAGCTGACCCCAAGGCCAGAGTCTGCTCCAGGTCCTCGGTCACCAACAAAACACACAGTCCCAGGGCTTGGGTGACATGGTCCAGATTGCTCACTCTGGCTCCAGCCAAAGGACTTTGGGCCGCTGTCCTCACAGCTCCAGTCCCCACAGCGTCGAGTGTAGTGACTGGCTACTGCTCACCGCTCTCAGCAGCCTGTTTTCACCACCTTGCTGTGTCTGATCTGGTTCTAGAGTTTCAAATAGTTCCTTCTAGTCCCTCTTTATGGCTCAGTTTTGCTCTGGTGGAGTTTCCTCCCTGCCACTTTGCATGACGTCACTGTTCCCCACTGTTTCTCATTAAAAAATTTTTTTGGCCTTGCAATGTGACATGTGCCCCCTGCATTAGGAGTCTTAATGGACCACCAGGGAAGTCCCCCCCCACCCCAGCTGTGTTTACTCATACATTGATGATCTGTACCCTATCAGTTATGACACTAGGGATTCAAAATTGTAGTATTCCAGTTCTGTCATTTCTTCCACACTGTAACTGGCTACTTTTAGTAAAGAAGAGAAACTTGCTTTCTTTATGGTAGAATTTTCTAGTTGAATTTAAGGTAGAAGCTGATATTGACACTGAGAGTAAGGTTTTCTGTATTTGCATACATGTAGTGATTCACATAGAGAAACTCATTTTTATATGTAGAACCTTATGTGGATAACCTCATGTATACAACCAACTGATTATATAGATGTTTTGTAACCACTGGGTCTACAGCACGAATATAAGTACATGTGATTATAAAAATCTTTAGGGAGACTTCCCTGATGGTCCAGTGGCCAGGACTCTCTGCTCCCAGTTCCAGGGTGCCTGAGTTCGATCCCTGGTCGGGGAACCAGGTCCCAAATGCTGCAACTAAAAATTCCCACGTGCCACAACTAATACCTGGTGCAGCCAAATAAATAAAAAAAAAAAAGAAAAAAAACTTTAGGAAGTGTGTAGTTTTTGCGCAGTCTAAATACCTACTTTGTAGGAAGAGCAAAGACTATATTATTAATTGCCAATTAAATGATGGATCAGCTTATTTTTATATTGTTGGGATTGGAAAATCCCTTTGATGAAAGTGTTGGCCTCTCAAGCTTTATCACTGAGATAGGGCTGAGCTTGGCAAAGTAAGTGAATAGTATAAGTTTTGAAAAATAAGAAAAAAAGCCATGAAAACAGCTAATGCAGAGATTAATCGTTAAAGCTCAGAAGTGCTGAAGTGTGAAGTTTGATTACCAATCCCAAGGCTATTTGACATGGTGCCCAGACCTGCTCTTCTGGAACCCAAGGCTGGGCTTCAATATTTAATCAGAGTTGTAACGTCTCTTCAGATACAGAACATGCCATCTAGAATGCGACCTTGGTGCTGCTTGTTCTGGGTCAGCACGCTTTAACAAGGTTGTTTGGAGGACCTCGTTTGGAGTTGTTCTGGGTTGCAATGCTCTGGTTCCACACAGCGCACCCAGCTGCTTGTGAGAGGCCATAGTCCTCCCTGTCTTGATACCCAGCAGGTTTCCAGAGCCACGGATTAAATTCCTTCATCGCTATGCTCCAATTAAATGGAAACCTACACCTTCCCTCATGGCCTCCAGAGGGCTGCGTGGTCCTGCAGAGTGCTGGTCAACCATTGTTTCTTAACTGGTATTCAGTTTGTTTGAGGGCAGGTTTTTCTCCCCAGGATGAAAACAGGGTTTTTGCCTCACCTGGTAGCAAAGTGTATGCTCTAATTTTAAATAAAGTTTTATAGCATTCAAATTGCTGAGAATCTACAGCTCCCAACTTCAAAATAATCAAACCGGGATAAGCCAAGGGCTCCTCTATCTGGAATGTTGAATATGGCTGGGCTTTCTGGTGGTTTCCATGCGCGGACCTTTATGTATTTGTAGAATCCAGAAAGGATTAAATAATTTAGCTTGGGTGAAGAGAGAAACTGAAGAGGGCCTTGGACGTTCTATTATTTATAAGGACCACTTGGCTGCGAGGCCTGCGCTTCACGGGTGAGTAGGCCTGGGTGCCAGGCGTGGGCAGTGCAGGACACTGGACCCCCTCTGAGGGTCCCCTCTATCTCCCTTCCAGGGTCCTGCGTGGGGATTCTAGGGGACAGCGTTCTTTGACCCCATACACAGGCTGGGGAGTCTGAACAGAGTCGGAGTAATATACTCCTGGCTCCCTGCTGGGAGGGACAGGGTAAAGCCCTTCTTCTCACCTTCTTGTTCTGTGTTTGGGTTGATTGCTTTTCCCCATCAGGAGGGAGGGAGAGGAAACATTTCTGGAAATAGGATTTGAGCAGCTGGGAACCTGGGGACCCATGTGCAGGATGGTGATTCTGCTGTGATTCGTGGTGTGATGAGCACAGTAGAAAAGATGTCATAGTTCCGAGGTGTTTAGAATGTCCAGTGTCTTGTCCAGCCCTTTTCTAGGACTCTCGAGTCCTGGGGAGGCCAGGGACATCAGTGTGGTTGTGGTACAGACCTGAGCCCTGGCATATATACCGGGTGGAGGCACCCTCTCAGTTTTTCCAAACCTTCCTGGCCCATCTCAGTGCTGAGGTTTGCCATGTTGAATCTTGGCTGAAAAAAGACCCGCATCCTGGGGCGGAAGGAGGGCTCCCGTGACCGGAAGCAGCGACTCCTTTCTGCCAATATTTTCCCCAGCATTTTGAAAGCAGTATTGTGCTGTGCTTAAGTCACTTCAGTTGTGTCTGACTCTTTGCGACCCCTTGGACTGTATGTAGTATGCCAGGGTCCTCTGTCCATGAGGATTCTCCAGGCAAGAATTCTGGAGTGGGCAGCCAGTTCCTTCTCCAGCAGATCTTCCCAACCCAGGGATCCAACACACATCTCATAATTATATCTCCTGCATTGGCAGGCAGGTTCTTTACCACTAGCGTCACCTGGGAAGCCTAAAGCCAGTATAAGGAGCTGGGGCAGCGGCAACCCACAAAGCAAGGAAGTGGGGAGGCGATCGCCAGGGACCCAGCTGACCCTTCTGGCCCACAGCGAGGACACTCGATCACCCACGCTCGGTCCCTTGAAGGCCGCAGCACGCCGCGGGGGCATGGAGGGATGAGGGGGTGTCCCCCGTCACGGGTCCCATCCCCGGCGGCTGGGGAGCAGGGCCGGGACGCCAGCCGGTCTGGCCCTTACCTTGGATGGAGGTTAGAAGTGTCCTAGCAAAGGGCGCCTGAAAGGTCTTTTGTGCCTGACCTGTAGAAGGCTGGTCTGAATCACACCGATGGCACATGCCTGGATGGCCGAAGACAAAGCACCGGCTCTGTTGGGTCAGGGTCTCAGTTTCCTAGGGATGAGGGAAAGGAGAGGAAAAGAAGTTTCTGAATGGCCAGGACTCAACTGTGATGTGCAAAGCTGGCATGACCGGGGTGACAGTGGGCCAAGGGTTGGGGCCCTCGCCCCTGAATCAGCCCTTGAGTGGAATTGGGAGGGGGCCACGGTCCAGCAAGCCCCCTCAGGATGGGGCTGGCTCGTCACTGCTCTTGAGAGGGCCTTCGGTGCCCTCTGACCCCCAGCCCCACACCAGAGTTCTGCCCGACTGGAATCCTAGGGCAGGAGTGCCAGGCGCCCAGCAGGTCCTGTGTGTAAGTGCATAGAGAAAAACATAGAGTGAATATTTGCCAAAATAGTAATAATGATATTTTTTTAGGTGATGAAATTTTGGATGATTTTGGTCTTTATACTTACCTGTTTTCTTTCTGATTATTCTGTATTAGGTACTTTTTTTTTTTTTTTTTTTTTAAACAGAACAAAGTAATTCTGGTTTTTCAAGCCAGTAGAGGACGGATTCCCTGCAAACACGTTCCTAGCCTCACTGACCTTCTCCAGCCTCACACACCCTGAGTGGACCCTGGTGCCCACACCCCAGCTCCTACCCTGCCCTGGACCACATTGCCCGGTGCCCCGGGACGGTGGAGGGAGGTGAGGATCAGTCCGATAGCATGGCGTCTTCCTGTCCTGCACGCGGCCTGCGATGGGGTGGACAAGGAGGAAGAGAACCACGACGTTTCGCAACTTAGGGACGTCTACAGCAGCTGTGACCCCACGGGGACAGGCTTCCTGGACCGGGAGGAGCTCACCCAGCTCTGCCTGAAGCTCCATCCGGAAAAACGGCTGCCTGTCCTTCTGCACACACTTCTCGGAAACGACAGTTCGCCAGGTTGGGTACTGGACTTCATTCTCGCAGAGAAAAGCATGGAGAGCCTTTGGTGACAGCTGTGGGTGTCTGAGAAACACCAGTTGACTAGAGATACTCATCAAAGGAAAGCTAGGAGGAAATGGGATGCTATTTTTCCTTTTAAGGAACTCTTGTGTTGTAGAAAGAGGTTTCTTAAAATTGCCCTTTTTTAAGTGTAGTAACTTCCAGAGATTTGTTTTTGTTCCGTTTTTCCAGAAAGATGTTTAACGGCTGATTTGTCTGGGGAATGGAAGGTTGGTATGGATGGTTCACAAAACACAGTGATCTGTGTGCAGCTCACGTGCTGGGTCATTCAGAGGCAGCTTCAAAGTACCTCGAAGGCAGATTGTCTCATAAAATTGCCCAGCATGAAATTTGTCCAGCAGCTATACAAAACATCTTGCGTTGCTGTTGCAAGAATGAAGGCTCCCTGCCTTCAGAGGTGCCCTCTGAATGTATCTGTCCCAGATAGGAAGAAAGTGCGTGGAATTCTTTTCTCTAGGAAGTTCAAGGTCCCATAGAAAGGTCTGCAAGGAGATCAGCCCTGGGGTTTCTTTGGAAGGAATGATGCTAAAGCTGAAACTCCAGTACTTTGGCCACCTCATGTGAAGAGTTGACTCATTGGAAAAGACTCTGATGCTGGGAGGGATTGGGGGCAGGAGGAGAAGGGGACGACAGAGGATGAGATGGCTGGATGGCATCACTGACTCAATGGACGTGAGTCTGAGTGAACTCCGGGAGTTGGTGATGGACAGGGAGGCCTGGCGTGCTGTGATTCATGGGGTCGCAAAGAGTCAGACACGACTGAGCGACTGAACTGATCTGAACTGAGAAAGGTCATCTGAAGCCTGGACCACGCCTTGCTTTCCTGACGGGAGCACTGAGAAGCTTCTTAGTGTTCCTGTTTCTTAAATGTGTCCAGATGTAGCATGTTCGTTTTATACTTGTAATAAATGAATTTTTTTTTTTTTTGGCCGCCCTGGGTCGTTGCTACATGTAGGCTTTTCTCCAGTTGCAGCGAGTGGGGGCTGTTCTTCGTTCCTCATCGCAGTGGCTTCTCCTGTTGCAGAGCCCTGGCTCGAGAGTGCAGGCTCAGTAGTTGTGGTGCTTGGGCTTAGTTGCTCTGGCAGCATGAGGACTCTACTCAGACCAGGGATCGAACCCCACGTCCATTCCCTTGGCAGGCGGATTCTTAACCACTAGACCACCAGGGAGGTACACATGTTCATTTTAAAAACAGTGCCTGGGAATTTCCTAGTGGTCCAGTAATTAGGAATCTGGGCTTTCACTGCCAGGGGCCCGGGTTCAATTCCTGGTTTGGAAATTGAGATCCCACAGACTGCAAAAAAAAAAAAAAAAACAGAAACAAAAAAGCAGTGCCTGTAGTCGTGTTGGTCATCTTACGTTTGAAGGAAGAGTATTTTTTTCCCCCACAGAACTCAATAAAACTGGTCTCATTTTGAATGAGAAAAAAAATTCTAGCCTGGAAAGATTTCCTGAGTTGGTTCTTGGGCAGAAACAAATGAAGAACAACCTGAAACGCCTCCCTGCTGGCCCAGGGGGAGCTTCTAGGTGAATCTGACTCCTGTTACTTTCCCCAGAGCCCGTGTGGCCGGTGCTGTCAGCAGAGCTGCTGCTGCAGTGAGTAGGACTCTGCCTCACACACCCACCTCACCCTCCTTGGTCACTTTCCCCTCTACTGCTTTATATGGACTTAAGACTCGGGTGTGGGAACTTCCCTCGTGGTCCAGTGGTTAAGACTCCGCGCTTCCACTGCAGGGGGAGCTTGTTCCACCCCTGGCTGGTGAACTGAGACGCCACGTGCCATTTGTGGGGTGGCCAGAAAAAAAAACAAAAAACGGATGTGATTTTGATCTCTCATGGCCTAGCCTCTCTTAATATCGCCTGGAATTGTATTCGAGGGCTAAGTGAGCAAAAGGCACATTTGTGAAAATCAACACTGGTTAAAACAGCGTAAACAAGTTATCTGGTTTCCTTGATGTCTTTTATCCTGGCCCTTCCTCCTTTTGTGAGCTGTGATGGGAGAGGACACAGAAACACAGTCAGATGGTATCAGATAAAACAGCAGCACACTCAGCCATCAGATTCCCTCCTGTTTTTTTTTTTTTTGGTAATGCTACACAGCTTGTGGGATCTTAGTTCCCCAACCAGGGATTGAACTGGGGCTCTTGGCTGTGAGAGGGCAGAGTCCTAACCACTGAACCACCAGAGAATTCCCAAATCCCCTCCTGTTTGATGGCACAGAAGAAAGCTGATAAGTATTATCAAAGACACAAGAGAAATCTGAGATTGGATCAAACAAAATGGCCGTTTCATTCTGCTCCCATGTAGTCAACAAGGTGTTTTTTTTTTTTTAATATTAATTTATTTATTTAGCTACACCAGTCTTCCCTGCGACATGTGGGATCTTTAGTTGGGGCATTCAAACTCTTAGCTGCGGCATGTGAGATCTAGTTCCCTGACCAGCAGTGGAGCTGGGAGCTGGGTCCCCTGCATTGGGAGCTTGGAGTCTTAACCACTGGACTACCAGGGAAGTCCCTCAACAAGTATTTTTGAACACTTATTATGTGCTGGGCAACATCTAGAAGCTAGGAGTGTAAAATGAAAGCAGTACAATATCTCTGTGAGATGAAAGCTATGCAAGAATATTCTTTCTAGTATTGATCCACATGGCAAAAGTCTGGACACAGCCCTTTCAATATGAGATTAGTTAAGGTCCATATAGTCAAAGCAGTGGTTTTTCCAGCAGTCATGTATGGATGTGAGAGTTGAATCATAAAGAAGGCTGAGTGCCAAAGAATTTATGCTTTTGAATTGTGGTGCTGGAGAAGATCTTTGAATCAAAAGGAGATCAAACCAGTCAATCCTAAAGGAAATCAACCTGGAATATTCATTGGAAGGCCTGATGCTGAAGCTGAAGCTCTAATACTCTGGCCACTGATGGGAAGAGCCAACTCATTGGAAAAGACTCTGATGCTGGGAAAGATTAAGGGTAGGGAGGAGAGGGGGGCAACAGAGAATGAGATGGTTGGATGGCATCACTGACATGACATGAACTTGGACAAACTCTGGGAGGTGGTGAGGGACAAGGGAAGCCTGGTGTGTTGCAGCCCATGGGGTCTCAAAGAGTTGGACATGAGTTGTGACTGAGCAACAATAAATCAATAGATGCACCTGATGAAACTGATGCATTGTCCTAAAGAAGAGAGAAGAGGCTTCAGATGCTGTCATATTAGCAGCAAATTCACGCCCACCTTCCAGTGAGGGCTACTAGAATGGTAAGTCCATACACCACCGGGAAGGGTAGCCCCACTCGCCACACGTGGAGAAAGCCTGCCTGCAGCAGTGAAGACCCAGAACAGCCAAAAATAAACCAACAGGACTTTTTTTTAAAAAAGAAGAAAGGTGAAAGAATGTTTCCTTGAGAAAGTGAATTCTGCTCATTTTTGAAAGGATGTAGAGACCAACACATCTGATAGACATTTGTTGAGTATTTACAGTGTGTTAGCCATGAGACCACATGCTAGTTGAGGAGCCAGAAAATAAACACATATAAGTAGTCCACCTTCAAGTCTGATACATGTGTAACCCAGGCCTAGACATTCCACAGCCAACAGCTGCGTTTAGTGCTCAGAGGCAGCAACAGAAATGTGCTCATTCAAGTTCTGTGCCAGGTCTGGGAAGCATGCTTGGACCTACAGCCCCAGGCCTGCTTTTCTAGCACATACCGGTGACATTTTGACCTCCAAGTATCTCTTGCATTGATTTCGTTCTGTGTGACTTCAGGTGAAGCACAGGCAGAGGAGAGAGTTGGAAAGTGTGCAGCTCAGTGAACATCCATTCCGAGCATAGCTGGGCCTCCAGCATCCCGCATCCCTCCTCAGGTGCCCCCGTGGTCCCTCTGGCCCCAGCAGTTACCACTGTCTTGAGAACAGCATCGATTTGTTCGCCTATTTCTGACCTTCACACAGGTGGATATATACAGCGCATGCTCAGTGCGTCCTCTGGTCCTTTTGCTCAGTGTTGCGTCTGCAGTCTGTATTCAGATAGTGCAGGGCAGGGTCAGTATGTCATCTCTGTCAGTGTTTTTTTCCCCCGCCTGTCATCTTTCATTGTCTGACTGAATCACAGTTTATTTACCCATTTTCTTTAGATCATTTCCAATATTATTTTAATAAATTATGGTTTTGCTGAAAAAAGGATGAAAGTGAAGTTAAAGCATTTTAGACAATCACACTAAAAGAGCTTAGCACCAGCATACTTAAGAAAACACGTAAGTCTCAAAGATCTATTTCAAACAGATGGAAAACTATCCCAGGCAGAAGGTCGGAAATGAAGGAAGAAATGAAAAGCAAAGTGGCAAATATTTGAATAATTATAAATGAACATTGACTATATAAAACAAAAATATTTTGAAAGGAGTTAAATAACAAAGGCACAAAAGTATCAGGCAGGCTCTGTGTTGTCCCTGAAGAGGGTAAAACTGGTTAATATGAAACTTTTAAGCTCCATAAGAAAGCTAGTCTCTAGGGTAAAAAGCATTACTGAACTGAAGAGGGTCAGCATTGTATAATGACAAAAGATTGAATTTACCGAGAGGATATAAATGTATATTCTGTGACCCAGCAATCCCATTCTTAGGTGCGTATACTCCAGAGAAACTCTTAGGACAGATGTGTGACTGTTCAGAGCTTTTTTCCCCCCCAGTGTAGGGGCGGGGGATTTAATCAGGAAAGGAACCTTGGGGGAGGACTAGCCTAGGTGCTGGCATGTTCTCTTTCTTGGTGGGTAGTGAAGGCATGGATATTTCTTTATGTGTTAATGTTTGTGGTCATCAGACACCTCTTTCCTGCACATTTTTTCTCACTATGTTATCTAATTTCCTTTTATGGAGCTGTCAATAGTGTTTTTTGGTGAAGGGCTTATGATTCACTCTTAATTGCCTTACTGTATCTTCAGTTTTTTAAAACCTTAAGTAAATACTAGCAAGGAGATCCAACCAGTCCATTCTAAAGGAGATCAGTCCTGGGTGTTCTTTGGAAGGAATGATGCTAAAGCTGAAACTCCAGTACTTTGGCCACCTCATGTGAAGAGTTGACTCATTGGAGAAGACTCTGATGCTGGGAGGGAATTGGGGGCAGGAGGAGAAGGGGGCGACAGAGGATGAGATGGCTGGATGGCATCACTGACTTGATGGATGTGAGTCTGAGTGAACTCCGGGAGTTGGTGATGGACAGGGAGGCCTGGCGTGCTGCGATTCACGGGGTCGCAAAGAGTCGGACACGACTGAGCAACTGAACTGAATTGAAATATTCGAAAAAATAAATGTCCTCAGTGCTGAAGGCAATATAAGATCTTCCATCTAAGAAAACCCCAAAGGCCAGTGTGTTACGTATGCGTAGAAAGCAGTGTTGACCGCTTTTCTCAAATTCACAGGTTAACTTTGAGGAATTTAAGGATGGTTTTGTGGCTGTGTTGTCATCATAGGCAGGTCTTGCCTCCACAGATGAAGACAGTGGGTCTTTGGAGTCGGGTAAGAGGCCTTTCTGGTCTTCTTTACCTTTCTTTCCATGATTCTGTGACTTTTGGAGTATGATGTTGTACCTGAATAGCTCAGCAGGTCTGTGTTTCCCAGCTGCATGGACTGGGACCAGCACCTGGGTTTTTTCTTCTTTGGCTTCCTTATTTGTTAAGTAGTTCTGTAAGGGAAAAGTCTTGTGTTTTCCTCTGCACAAAATCCTTTGCATACCCTGGCACCTCTGGTCACTAGATCTCTGTAGTTTCCCCTGCATCAGGCCATTTTGCAACACCAGCTAGTGTCCTGCAGTTCAACTCCATTCTGACACCATCTCCCTGGACACAGCTGCAGACCCCACAGGCTAAGACTACACTGCCTTCAGACAGCAATCTCAAGTCCAGCTTGTCACCTTGTGCTCCTGATCCACTAGCTAAAGATCGGCGGTGCCCACGGCCTCCTTAGGTTCAGTTAATTTGCTAGAGCAGCTCATGGGATGCAGGGAAACCCATTACTGGATCAGCTGTTTACTACAAAAGGATGTAACTCAGGGTGAGCGATGCATGGGCTTGTGGGAAGAGGCTCAGAGCCCCCACGCCCTCTCCAGCCCTCACTCTTCCCCAGTCTCCCCGTGTTCACCAACTCAGAAACTCTCTGAATCCCGTCCTTTTGGGGTTTATGGAGGCTTCATTACACAATCATGACTGATCCAGTGATGGGGCATCAGCGATTGAACTCAACATCCAGCCTCTGACCTCCCTAGAGGTCAGGGGGAGGGCTGAAAGTTCCAACCTCTAATCACATCCTTGGTTTCCCTGGCAACCAGCCCATCTCAAGGTGTGGTTCTCAAAGTCACTTCATCAGCATAAACTTGGGTGTGGTTGCTCTCATCACTTAGGAAATTCCGAGGGTTTTAGAAGCTGTGCAAGGGATGGGAGGAAGACCAAATTCATATTTATTATAAGTCACAGTCTCAAAAATACCAAGTAATATCAAGTGCTGTCCTTACAGCAAAGGGTGTGAAGAAGATAAAGAGTGTGTGGAGGAGTGGAAGAATTTGATCCTCAAAAGCGCAGGGCAGGTGTAAGGTGCTGGCCAGGCTGGGAGCCTTCTGGAGCAAGCAGGATGCCGCCCGCTGAGGCAGCCCTCCGCCAGTCTTCTGTCTCAGGCCATAGTGCTCTGTGCTCCTGGGACTTGTTAGAATCCTGGTTTCCAGTGGGGCCAGTGGAACAAAGGTAATAGTTCAAAAGAAGTGAAGTGGGGCTTTGAAACTGGTCAGAGGGTGGAGGGAGAATTCTGGAGGGAGGCCTGCTTGGGGGTATGGACTGTGGGTCCAGTGGGAAGGTGATGGCGGACGTGCTCCTTAGAAGATGGGCCAACTCCTTGGCTGGCAGCGCCTGCCGTGCTCTGGCCGGATGACCGGTCGGGGCTGCATCTGAGGAGTGCTGGGAGGGAGAGTGCAGTGGCCAGCGAGTCCCTCCTTCCCCACGGGGCAGGGGTTCGAGGCGTCTGCCCCACACAGGCCCCTGGTCTGCTCACACACCCCGGGTCGGGAGCAGGTGCATGACTGGGGCAGTGGGTGCCATTGGGAGGTTTGGGGGTTATGTACCTTTCATTTAGATTCCAGTCAGCCCACCCAACCCACCCCCAACCCCCGGAATCCTGTGGCTGATCGTACCCGTTACTCAGGTGAGGTTTTCTAGTCTGGAGCTAGGCCCTTGGGGAAGCACTTGCGGCCTCCCCTGGGGCTGAAATCGGTTGGTGTCCCACTGCCTCCTGCTGGAGCCACGTGGGAGCCCTGACCTGGCGGAGAGGAGCCTGGTGGGGTGGAGTCTGGTAAGGGGTGGAGTCTGGTCGGGGGGAGGAGTCTGATAAGGGGGTGGTGTCTGGCGGGGGAGGAGCCTGATGGGGTGGAGTCTGGCAGGGGAGGAGCCTGAAGGGAGTGGAGTCTGACTCCGGGAGGAGCCAGCTTGTCAGCGGCTGCCCTGGGACCTGAAGGGTCAGGTTGTTGGTTGCTTTGTCTCACGTTTCTCTTCCATGAGGTGGGAAGAAGGCCACTCGTGTTTCCTGACTTGGGGTGTGATCGCGTGACCCCGGGCATGAAGGTGCCTGAGAAGGGCCATGCTCTCGTCATCGCTCCCTTTTCTGTGCTGGAACCTCCTGTGCGTCTACAACTTGTGTCCTCTTCGTGACTGGTGCTTTTCTGTACCAAGCCTGGTTTTGTTTTGTGTTGTTTTTCTCTTCTTTAAATTTTCAGAGCTTTCCTCAGTTACCCAGTCAGTTGGTGGGTCAGTCGCAGGCCTGCCTGAGGTGGCTCGGCCAGGGCTGGTGCACACAGGCGGCCCCTGCTGTGAGAGCCCAGCGAGCCCTGCTCCCGCCCTCCAGGCTGTGTGCTTCCCAGGAGGGCCACCCTCCCGGTCTCCCCCGTGGGCGTCATCCCTGCTTCCCCAGCCAGCCCACAGAATCCCTCTATGGCTTTCTAATCTGCCTGCTGGTCCTTCCCACCAACTCACGCCACATGATTGAAAACGTGTGCTTTGATGCTTCAGGGATGTGCTTGGCACCCTGGGGCCAAATGCCTGGGGTTTTGGAAGAACATTCTGCTTCTCAGTAGTTCTGCTCTTTCAGTGAAGGCCGTCACAGAACACATAATCAAAATATTTTTCTTGGTTTTTATGTTTTTTTTTGCTTGTTTAATCTCTTGGCCATGCCACTCAGCATGGTAAGATATCAGTTCCCTGACTGGGGATTGAACCTTTGCCCCCAGCATTGGCAGTGCAGAGTCCTAACCACTGGACCACCAGGGAGATCCTAATCCAATGTATTTTTAACTTCTAGAGTTTGGCATTCTGCTCTTAGGAATAAATACGCACACACAGGAGGCTCAGGGCGCGGCTGACCTTGTGGTCTGCCGGCCGTCTGGGCAGCGGGTGGGGACTGGCCCCCAGAGCTTCCCACTGAGAGGCTGCAGCTCTGTGCTCTGTGGGTGGTGAGACGCTGCCCCCTCCTGGCCTGATTTGCTGCGTGGACACGTTCCTGGAGACGCATTTCCCCCTGGTGGAGGGAGGAGGTGACACTTTCAGAGAATATTTATGAACCAGTCCTAATGTGTGTGATTTCTGGGCGTCTCGTTGCTCTGAGGAAAGTACTGAGCAGCCGAAACAATGAAGAAAGCGGGGACCACATCAAGGGCGGGTGGGCCTCCAGACACGGACCTGGGGATCTCAGGAGGGGAGAGGCAGAAGCCCAGTCAGGCCAAGGGCGCCGGTGTGGTGCTGGCTCACGACCTCCGGTGAACGGCGAGTGCAGGGCCCCAGGCGGGGGTCCGTGTGCTCTCAGGCGCACCTGGTTTCCCGAGTGTGTCCCCGCCGCCCACTCCCACCTGACACAGCCTTTCTCTTCCTGCTGCTCCCCGCTCAGCAACCAGCCACAGCCTGTGTGCAGACAGAAACCAGAGCAGGTGCAGAGCCTGCATGCAGGCCCCTGCTCCCTGCATGGGGTGCTCAAGCTTCAGGTTCCTCCTTGTCAGGGAGAACGCCCCCTCCTCTCCAGCAGCCCCAGGAGTTCCCACATAGGGAGAGTTTACAGGGCCAGACCCTGCCCATGATAACCTCACAGGGCCCAGGAACATGGTCAGCCTGCCCTAGATGTCCTTGTCACATGGGACTCAGCATCTTCTGCCCCCAGACTCCTGCCTTGTCCTGTCTCTGTGGGTCTCCGGCATCACTGTTTCCTCTGGAGGCCCGGCTGGACTCAGCCTCCTCCTCTGATGCTCCCACGGTCAGGATCTGTGGGCCAGTTTCGGGGGAGGGGGAGAGAAGGGAGGTGGTACTTGGTCCCTGGGAGCATGACCCACCTGTGTGAAACAGTCTGTTTTCCTGGCCTGGCCTTGCTTCCTGGGACCCTAGGCCTTTCTCCCACTGTCCCCTTCTGGTTCCTTCCCTTTGAACCTGTGTTCTTCTCCTGGTCACAGCCCAGGCCGCACCCCCACTCCCCAGTCTCTGGCCATGCAGCTTCCTGCGGAGGCAGTGTCATTTCTTCTCCTGCGGAGTCCCCATTGCTCCGCAGATGTGGGCAGGTAAGGAGGGAAGAAGGAAGTACAGGGGTGTATCAGGGCTTAAGGGAGCCTCATGAATCCCTAGCTGAAGTCCACACCTGCCTCTGCCCCCGACTTTAGACTCATGCGGATTCTGAGCCTTCCTGGCTGTGCTGAGGTCCTTGCCCTCTGTGTCCTGTCCAGGCGGGGTCCTGTATTGAGGTGGGGTCGGGTGGGTGGGAAATGACCTTCTGGTCTCTAGAGCACTTGGATTATTGGAAGGTTATTTCTTTGTGTAAAAAGCTAGATTTTTAAATTAGTTTTCTATCACATAACACAAGCATATTTTGCTTGGAAACACCGAGAGTTCAGGATGGAAAGTCCTGTCTCCGAGCCTAGTTGTCTCAGCCCCAGCCCCCCATTGGCCACTCCCTGCGTTCTGGCATTTTCTCTGTCCCCAAGAGCCACATCACACCTCCGAATCTGCATCTTTGTAAGCACAAGTGGGCCCAGAGTCTGTTTTAAGGAGCCCCACACACCTCCCATTTGCTTTCCAGTTGCCTCCCAGGCTGTGCCCCCAAAGTACGTGAGCGGCTCTAAGTAGTATGGCCATCGGAGCCAGCCTGAGCCCTGTGGCAGGAGCCCCAGGTTTACTGGAGCAGCCGGCCAGACCCAGTGTGAGGAGCCAGCTTCGCCGCTCCGCGTGGAGGTTGGTGGAGCCTGCCTTGGCACCTTCCCACCACCACCCCCATCACTGCTCACATGACATGACACAGGAGGATGGGAGAGGGCATCTCATCACTGGAAGAGGGGCTATTTGGGGACATACATTTGGTTTTAAGGTGTCTCTGGGTCTCACTGTCTGCAGGGCAGCTCTGGCCACAGAGCATCCTCCTTCAGAAACAGGGGTCTCGGAGCATCCCCACCCTCCCCTGGCCCTGCAGGTGGAGGGAAAGGTTAATTGGCTGAGGGTAGAAAGGGCAGCTGTGCCATAGCTACGGTTACCCCCATCCAGCACTTGGATCAAGGCTCACCCTGTACGACTTGGTGGGCTCATGATGGATGCCTCCGGGGCCCCCAGTGAGACTCCTTGAGCTGTCCACTGTGGGAGCCTTCAGGCCTCCGTGTCAGAAAGTCTATCCACGGGGCAGATCCACCCGTGCAGGTTAATCGTGGCTGATGTCTTTCTCTTTCTGTTTTTTCCACAGAGTCTCAAGTCTGATGAAGAAGCCGACAACACGAAGGAGCCTCAGAATGAATTGTTAAAGCCCAAGGTAAAGCCTGGCTTTGTGGTGAATGCCCCCTTTGGTTAGTGCTGGGCTGTCAGGCAGCAGGCTGCCAGCAAAAGAGAATTTTCTGGGAGGTGCCCAGTGTGGGTGGTCTCTCTAGGGTACCTTTCTTCCTGGGAGGGGTCCCAGGTCTGAGATTCTTGATCAGACCCTTGGGCAGGAGCTGCTGGCTAAGAGAGCAGCCAGTTGGTTAGGGTCACAGTGATCCTCCTGACCGGCAGGCATGGGCCAGGGGACTCCTTCCTAAGGTGCTGGGCCTGGGCCAGCAGCCTCCCCACCCACCACAGGTCCTGACTGTGCCCCTGTGGAGGGCGAGACGTGGCTCTGGTCCTGGGAACCTGGTGGAGCACCCGGAAGGCAGTCACAGGTGTGCTTAGCAAAGCTGGGTGCATTAGCATGTGGGTGTGTGGGTTCCTTAAGGACGCCTCTCACCAGCGTGTGTCACAGGGCAGAATGTGCAGGACCATGGCTCCAGCGGGAGACCAGAACTGACCTGGAGCTTCTCCTGAGTGAGAGGTCTGTGCTGGTGCTGAGCACCGTCCAGACTGTGGTCCTCAGGGGCCGAGGCTGTTGCTGGCTCAGTGCTGAGCGTCGGGACGTCAGGCGAGTGAACCAAATGTCAGCGCTATTGGATGAAGCAGATGGACCTCTTTGTGTCCGAAAATCACTTCTTCCATCCCCTGAACTCAGAGTAAATCTAGGGGACGAGAGGAAGGGCTCCGGGGAGGTTATTCACTGAGTGATTTTGGGCTCTCTGCCCAGAGACAGGTTGGGTGCTTCTTTCCATCCAGGTTAGAACTGACACTCGTGCACAAACACTAACGTCAGACCGCACAGGACTGACCTTCTCTGCCAGCCCTGAGAACACACCCTGGTGTCAGAACTGCTTTTCCCCTTTTTTGGTTCCTGCCTTTATTTATTTATTTTTTAATTTAAAATTTACTTATTTGGCTATGTCAGGTCTCAGTGGCAGCATGCAGGAGCTTCATACGTCATTTGGGACCTTTCATTCCGGTGCACAGGCTTCTGTCTAGTTGAGGGCACAGGCTTAGTTGCTCCATGGCACGTGGGATCTTAGTTCCCTGACCAAGGATCGAACCCGAGTCCCCTGCATCGCAAGGTGGATTCTTAACCACGGGACCATCAGAGAAGTCCCTGTTTTTCCATTTTTCCATAGAACTTTCAGATGTTTTCAGCTGGAAGGGGTCTTGGAAGTGGCCCTTTCCTTGTGTTTTCCTCAACCTGATATACAGCATCATTCCTGAGCATGGAGGCCTGGCTTTCCTCAGGAAAGGACTTTCTGATTATTAGTTGGGTTATCACAGTAAACGCCAAGATGACTCCTCTCTGGAGAGCTCCAGACCACTGACCGGGAGCCGGGGTCTGGTCAGGTGCAGGTGACCCTTGTCCTGTGTCGGGCAGGGTGGTGCAGTCTGGGCGTGGAAGGAGCTCTGCTTTGAAGCCTTGCTTATCTAAAGAGAGCTCTTTGTGGGCACCCCAGGGTCTGTCCTCTCCCAAAGGGTGTTTCTCTGGCAAAGCTTCAGAAATCTCAGTAAGCCACCTGGCTAATGTAGAAAGGCTATGAAACCTGGCCGGCTGTCACCCGGACTCGCTGCTGAGTCTGCATCTCAAAGACCCCTGTGGCTCCTGATGTGAGGTGGTATGGAAAACAGCCCACCTTGGAGCGTTTTTTACTGGGGGAGGAAAAAAAAAGATAACACTCAACCTGCATGCAAACTAGCCTTTGGTGCTAAGTTCCAGTTTACAGGAGATGTTAAGGATGGAGGGCAGGAGGCCGGGGGGTGGTGAGGGGGCGGGAGGGAGGTGACCCAGTGACTCTGAGGGAGTAACCACACACACAGGGAGGATTCTGTGTTGATGCTGAGTTGAAGAAATCAGCTGTCGGGAGACTTGGGAGAGAACTGGTACGTCGTTGTTAGGTTGTAGGGCCATCATCGCACTGGGGTCAGGAGTGCATATGAAACACTCGGGTGAGAACACGGCAGCTGGGATTTGCCTTCAAATTCTTGGGCCGGGACCTCTGGGGTGATTCATTGTTTAGGACTCTGCACTCCCATTGCAGGGGCCCCGGGTTCCATCCCTTGTCTGAGAACTAGAGCCTCTATGCCTTAACTAAGATTTTGCATGCCACAACTAAAAAGATCTCACGTGCAGCAACCAAGACCCAGAGCAGCCAAATAAATATTACCAAATATATATATATATATATATATATTTATATGGGCAAGAACAAACGGGTAGATGAAACCAGGGCAAGAGGCTGCCCAAGGGGCAGGGTCATTGTTGGACTGTGCTGTTTGCTTTGGGCAGGTTTGAAGACCTTCTAGACATTAATTTTTTATACCTGGCCTTTTTATTCTAAGTGCAAAGCTTTCAGGTATGCTCCTAGTGCCACAGCGTCTGTAGGCTCCCTTCAGAAAATGCCTTCCCCACGTGCAGCAGCATCCCCCTTTTATTGTGAAATTTTGCATAGAATTAAGTTGGAAGAATTGCACAGTGAGCCCCGTGTAGCCAGCCTCGGAAGCTTGACTCTCACGTGTGTCCCTCTGCCCATCTGTCAGTCCATCTGATTTCAGGGTAAAGTACCGCCTTGGTGTGTTTCCCCTGCTTCAGGCCAGCTGCCAACCTGGGGTTCTGAGGTCTTCGGGAGCCCCCAGAAGCCCTGCAGCCACTCCTTCGACACCGCCGAGAGCCGGGTCTGGGGCCTCTGGGAAGAGCTGGGTGTGGGCAGCAGCGGCCACCTCACAGAGGAGGAGCTGGCCCTAGTCTGCCAGAGCATCGGGCTCCAGGGCCTGGCGAAGGAGGTGAGAGGTGATGGGACGTACTGCCTCAGAGGGCTGGGTCTTTGTGGTTGGTGCCAGGCCTGGAAAACCCCTTCACCCTCAGACGCAGATTCAGTCGTCACTGTCTGGCCTGAAATCCTGTGCTGACTCCCAGGGCTTGTGCTGAGGGTCCGTCTTGGGCCATCTTCGCGCAGGATGCTCCTCTGCCTGGAGCTTTCTCCCTTCTCTGGTCTCCCTAGGCCTACCGCCCAGCCCAAAGGTGGTGCCCATAGCATCTGGCTGTGACCCCGGCAGCTGTGTTCAGCCCTTCCCTCCTTCGGGACCCAGGGAGGAGGGGGTAGTGTGATGGGATGGGCCCCGCCTTGCTGACCCCGAACCGCTGGGATTCCGTACACACGTGTCCCACACATACATGTCCCACTGTCTAGCAGACTCCCTCACAGCAGACTCGGGTGGGTGTTTGGGAGATGCGGGATGCTCAGCTGGGTGGAAACTGACCAGGCGTGTGGATTTCACAAGGCCCAGCCAGGAAGCCAGTGCTGGGATAGCAAGCCGCCTGCTTGGTGAGGTGGGGGCCGGGCCTGGGCGGGGTGGTCAAGGCTACTCGGGAGGAGCCTCTGAGCCGATGCCTGAGGTGCTTTTCTCTAGGAGCTTGAAGACCTGTTCAACAAGCTGGACCAAGATGGGGATGGTGGAGTGAGTCTGGAGGAGCTCCAGGTTGGCCTGTTCAATCATGGGTCCCCTTGACCGCTGGAACTGGCCCCACTTGTCAAACCCAGTGGGTCCTGGTCTCATTACCAGGTAAGGTGGGACAATTAACTCTTGAAGCCCAGGGTGACTGCCATCACTCTTCTGAAGGCCTGAGCTCTCTGCCTGGTTCCCAGAGTGGGGAGTGAGTGCCCAGGAGGTGGTTGGAGTGACCTGACCTGACCTGACATTGCTTCTGCCTGGCTATGCACCACTGGTGAGCTGCTTACCTTCTCTGAGCCTCAGGTTCCTCATCTGTAAAGTGGACGCACCTCATAGGGGTCTTATGTGGATTCCCTGGGGTACACTGCGTTCCACCAACAGCACCCAGTCGCTCCTCCCTTGGGGGCAGAGTCACTATCAGGGCCATGCCTTCCCTGGGAGTAGCCCTCCAGGCTCTCCTGGAGCTGTGTCCTTCCCATTTTTCATCCTGCACGAGGCCAGCTGGAGTCAAGCAGACTTTATTTACACTGTGATGTTGGCCAGTGCGTTTGGTTCATCTCTGTCTCAGGGTGGTCAGGGCTCCTTCTCCCACCGCGGGGCATGGTTGTCCTGGGGAGTCTTGCTGCCGCCTCTTTGGCACCGTGGTTGATCCCGTAGTTTGTGGGAGGTGGTGCAGGAACAGTGGCCTTGTTCTCTGCTGGGCTGGGCGCGTCCGAAAATCACGTTTCTGCCCCCGAAGCCACTGAGATGGGGAAGGAGTCGGGGTAGTGAGGACAGTGCCCGGCCACCTGAGGGCAGGGACTGCAGTCGTGCCCACAGCCCGCGGAGGAGGGCTCCTCCCAGGGGCCTCGGCCCCTCGTTCCTGCCCAGGAAGCGCTGACATGGCCCCGGGGCCACGTCCTCTGCATGTGGACACTGGTGTGGCCAGGCCGCGGGTGTGGGGCCTCACGCAGCAGACCAAGGTTCTCCTGCTCCGTCAGGGGAGCCCCTGGGTGCGGTGGTCTGGGGACACCAACCTCAGAGAGGAGGGGCCCGCTGCTCCTCCTTGTTCTGGTCCCAACAGCAAATGCCCTCCCTGGGGTGGGAAGCTCAGCTTCCTGGCCGCACCTCAGCCTCACCCGTCAGCTTTCCGGCCGAGGGATTTTTCTGCCCTTGTCTCCAGCCCTGAATCCTGAGGACACGTGCCCTTTGCTGGGGCCAATCCGCCTTTTCTGAAGCCCATCTTGGGTTTCTCTGCCTAGGCTGGGTTTCCCTCGGCTGGATTGTGCCTTCCCAGGCTCTTCCTCTGGGAGGACAGGCGGGAAGCCACCTTGTTCAGAGAGAAGTTACCTCGAGGGGCCCTGCAGGTGCTGGGGCATCCCCCCGCACGGCCTCAGGCAGACGGCCCTGAGCCCTGGGCTTGGGTCACCTCCGTGGAGCCTGCAGTTCCCACAGGTCCTCCGAGCACCCTGTTCCCTGCAGCAGGAATCAGGGGGAGGCTGTGCCTGCCGAGCACAGGTGGTGATGTCACGGAAGGTGCGCGGGGAGGCCCGTGGCCCTCACAGCGCTGGTCCCCGTGTGCAGGTCCTGGAGGAGAGTGTTGGCCAGACCACCACGTCGTCCCTCGTGTCCGTGTGCTCGGGCCCCCGCCTCTTCTGCAGTGTGGATGACGGCAGCGGCTTTGCCTTCCTGGAGCAGATCATCTCCTTGTGGGCCCAGGAAGGCGTTCACAATGGCAGTGAGGTCTTGCAGGTGTGGGCCTGTCACGTGGCTGCCCCAGCAGAGGTGTCTGGGTGGGAGGATTGGGGGGAGATGCTGCCCATGAGGGAGGCTGGACAGAGAACCTCAGACACAGGCCTCATGGAGGGAAGGCCCCTCATCATCACTTTTTGCTTTATTTTTTGATATCAATATGTAGGACCTCTTAACTTAGAAACATAATAAGTAAACAGCAGAGAAAGCCCACAGCCTGAAACAAATCCTTTAGAGGTAGGTTTCAGTATCTCAGACTCATCCTGCAGTATGTGTCGGCCTCCGAGCCGATCCTCGGTCCTGGAGGGCTAGAGGGCCTCTTACTGACTGCAGCACGTGGGCGTGGACACCAGGAGGCGCCGCCCACACGTGTCATGCGGTTTTTCTAATCTGGAAGCTGCTGCCCAGACCTCTTTGTCCTCTGCTCCCTCCGTGATTTCATTGCTGAGAAGTGTGCTCTCAGCTTGTTGTGGCGGCAGCTTCCTGGTCACTCCGCACGCTTTAGCGTCCTGTCATTTTTCTCCCAGAAGCCCTCAGGGCTGTAGAGAAGTGTGGAGATTCAAGTCCCCTCTCCCGCTTTACAGGAAGGGCTTCCCCATGGGCCCTGCCACGTGCCTGCCCCACCCGTGTGTCTGCAACTTGTAGTCACAAGCACCAGTCACTGAGAGAGCAGCCACGGCACCAGTGTTATCACTAGGCCACCAGCAGGTGCGCGGGCGTTCCCAGCCTACTCTTTATCTTACTGTGGTAGAATACAGAAAGCACAGTTTTCCTGTTCTTTTAACTTTACCTTCCCCAATCCTGAGGGGGAATGGTTGTGACTCTCAGAAATGCTTGGCTGTGGCTCATCGCTCTATCAATCCTTTCCACCAACAGAACCCACATTGTTCCTATGTCTGTTCGTGCTATTTAGAGATGTATTAAGGATTCTTTGTGTTTGAAATGGCAAGAACTCAACTCAAACTTGGCAAGAGGAGGACATCTTTGTGACCAGCTGGGGAAGAAGGAGGATGTTTAGGCCTGGGGGTCCCAGCTCTAGGGGTTGTCAGGACTCTCCTGGCCTCTGGGTCTTGGCTTCAGGTCTAGCACCCTTGCATGGCTCCCCAGGACCTTGTGGTCTATACAACACTTGATTGGACAGAGGAAAAGCCCTTCTCCAGCCTCCCTATCAATCTCCAAAGTCCTCTGCTTGCATATGCCCCCTTCTGTGTCTGTCCCTTTGTCCAAGAAGGGGGACTCTGTCCAGCCTGGGTCATGCCCGCCTCGGAGGCAGGGACACTGAGGGGAGGATCTGTATGTTGACAGTGGGAGGGGGACATCAGTGTTGACAGGGACCTGGGGAGAGGTACCCCAGAGGGATGGGAGCAGGGGAGAGGCTCCATTCAAGAGGTGGAGACTTTGCAGACAGAAAAGGATGGTACTGGGACAGTGAGGTCTGGGCCAGCAAATGTCTGAAGACCCATTCACCCTGCCTGCCTGATGGGCCTTTCTGTTTTCAGAGCCTTGACTTCAGTGTGGACGAGAAGGTGAACCTTTTGGAGCTGACCTGGGCCCTGGAGACTGAGCTCATGGTGGTGGGCGGGGCCGCCCAGCAGGCAGCCTTGGCCTGCTACCACCAGGAGCTGAGCTTTTGCCAGTAAGAGCCCTGCTGTGGGGGCCGTGTGGGGCCGCTGGCCAGGCTGGCCTCCTCGCCCAGGACATGGGCAGCCTGCGGGAGGAGAAAGGCTGCTTCCAGCATGGTCACAAAGCACGGCATGGAGATTGGGCCCAGAATGCGATCCTTTTTAATTGGGTTTGGCTCCAGTTGAGCTGGATATTCAGGCCATCCGTCTACTGAGCCTGTTGGCACAGAGATTGTTATTGTATTTTTATTGATGTGCTGAAGCTACAGAAAAGGTTGGCAGTAATTCCAGTATCCATCCTCACGACTTCGCATCTCGTTACGTACCTAGGTACCGACAGATGAGACCTCTAACGTCAGGCAACTCTGCAGAGGGGCCCAAAGGAAGACTGCTTTGGGAGGATGAGGAAGGGAGACAAGCTTGGTGCTTCTCCAGTTGGAGAAACAGGCATCAGGATAGCTGGTGCACTGAGCCTCAGGCAGGGCCTGGGGTGACCAGACAGAGAGAGGAGTCTCCTCTGCTCTGGGCAGCTCGCTGGCACTTAGATGCCAGGCTACAGTTGGCAAGGCTGTGACCAGGCAGGATAATGGGTGGCCAGCCTTCTCCCCTTCATGCGTCCAGTCCCAGGTTAGGTGCTGGGGATTCCTGGGGCCTGAGGCCCAGCTGCAGGCAAGAGGGAGCGTGGATAATTTCCCACCTCTTCTAAGGCCGTCTGGAAGGGTGAACACTGCAAGCCCCAGGCTCGAACCTCTTGGTTCAGAAACCTGCTAGAAACCCCACTGCAAGCCAGTTGGCTTCTTGCTGTATGTACTTCTGTAAAACAGACTCAATAACTGCAGAAAGCATCCTGGTAGGAGGAGGGTCAGGCTTCCCAGGTCACGCTAGTTGTAAAGAACCCACTTGTCAATGCTAGTGCAACCCGCTTGCCAATGCAAGAGGCGTGAGAGATGCGAGTTCCATTCCTGTGTTAGGAAGATCCCCTGGAGGAGGGCATGACAGCCCAGTTTAGTATTCTTGCCTGGAGAATGCCATGGACTGAGGAGCCTGGAGGGCTACAGTCCATAGGATTGCATAGAGTCGGACATGACTGCAGCGACTTGGCACGCATGCACAGGAGGTGGGTCAGAGCCCAGCGCTGGCCACTGCTCAGCACTCTTAGGCCAGCTGAGTTTGTTCCTTCAGACCAGCTCGCGAGGCCCAGAGCAGTGTCCCCAGTGATCCTTCCCTCCTTGCTGCAGGGAGCAGGTGGAGCAGATGGCCAGGGAGCGAGATAAGGCAAGGCAAGACCTGGAGAAAGCTGAGCAGAGGAACCTGGAGTTTGTGAAGAAGACGGACGACCCGCACTCTGCCCTGGAGCAGCTCGCAGAGGAGGTCAGGTAGGTCCTGCCAGGGTCCTGGGCCAGGGCGGATGGTGGACCCAGGCTGCTGCCAGCTGAGGCCCTGCTGTCTCACCTGAGCCCTCAGCAGGGAGCCTGCAGACCAGGCATCACCCATGCAGCGGGCTGAGCAGACTCCCGCAGAGTCAGCCCGGCTGGCTGGTGGTGGACAGAAGAGAGGAAAGCATTTCTGGCCTTTATGAAAGCCTTTCCCTCTCTCTCGATGTGTCACCTGCCTCCCTGTGGTTCTTTGCTGTGGCTGCATTCAGCTCCATCCCAGACAGGGGAGGTGCTGGGTCCCCCCTGGACGCACATGGGGCTCATGGGGCTCCCCGCTTGGGGGCAGCCTGACTGAACACGCTCTTCCTCTGCCTCCAGCACTGCCCTCCCCAAGTGCCCACAAGCCAACGGCGACTGGCTTCAGGCCATCAGTCGGGGAGCTGAGAATGGATTTGCGTTGGTCTTAGCCTGGTTGACCTGATTCTCCCGACCACCCCGAAGGGACTCCGTGAAGTTCTCTTTGAGTCAGAGAACTGGAGCCTCGTTATCTCTATCCAAGAATCTGGTTGGGGGACACAAGGCCTCGAGGGCCATGTGAGTGTTTGGATTTTGCTGCATGAGTAGCACGGTGTCATTGGTACGTTTTTAGAAATAGCGTTTGCAGTTGTGTTAGGTTATTCTAACAGCAAAAAGTGTTAAGGGATACATGTTCATTGTAGAAAACTTAGAAAATACACACACAAGGAAAAATAAAAGCGAACATTTCACATCCACAGAGGTTATCACTCCTGACCCTTTCCATGAGTCCCTCGCTTCTTCCTGTGCACGTGGTCGCTTTCAGAGGCGTCGCTGCCGTAATGTTGCATATCCTTTCTGAGCATCAGTCATGAGGCTCTGCCATATGTTACTGCACCTTTCCCCTTTAAAGAGGGAAGTGGTATGATCAAGTTTGTAAAACTCGCCCCAAGATCTGCAGGCTGTTAGGTTAACCACGCACATCAAACTGTTTCCCTGAGTGACAGCTGCCCTTGTGCCCCAAAGCTCTGCGGTGAGTCTGAGGGAGGCCGAGCCAATCATTTCTGGTTTCGACCACAGTCAATTGAATGCGAACCCAGCCAGGCTCTGCTGAAATAAGAGTTTCCACTCAGCTTCACTCTAGATATACTGGGTTTGAGAATCCTGTTAAGCAACTGTTTTAGTGATGTTCAGTCACTCAGTCGTGTCCGACTCTTTGCGACCCCATGGACTGCAGGGCACAAGGATTCCCTGTCCTCCACCATCTCCCAGAGCCTGCTCAAACTCAGGCCCATCGAGTCAGTGATGCCATCAACCATCTTGTCCCCTTCTCTCTGTCGTCCCCTTCTCCTCCTGCTTTCAATCTTTCCCAGCATCAGGTTCTTTTCCAATCAGTCAGTTCTTTGCATCAGGTGGCCAAAGTACTGGAGTTTCAGCTTCAGCATCAGTCCTTCCAGTGAATATTCAGGACTGATTTCCTTTATGATGGTTTGATCTCCTTGCAGTCCAAGGGACTCTCAAGAGTCGTCTCCCAACGCCACAGTTCAAAAGCATCAATTCTTCGGTGCTCAGCTTTCTTTATGGTCCAAATCTCGCATCCATGCATTACTGCTGGAAAAACCATAGCTTTGACTAGATGGACCTTTGTCGGCAAAGTGATATCTCTGCTTGTTAACATGCTGTCTAGGTTGGTCATAGTTTTTCTTACAAGGATCAGGCATCATTTAATTTCATGGCTGCAGTCACCATATACAGTGATTTTGGAGCCCAAAAAATAAAGTCTGACACTGTTTCTACTGTTTCCCCATCTATTTCCCATGAAGTGATGGGACCAGATGCCATGATCTTTGTTTTCTGAATGTTGAGCTTTAAGCCAACTTTTTCACTCTCCTCTTTCACTTTCATCAAGAGGCTTTTTAGTTCCTCTTCACTTTCTGCCATAAGGGTGGTGTCATCTGCATATGTGAGGTTATTGATATTTCTCCTGGCAATCTTGATTCCAGCTTGTGCTTCATCCAGCCCAGTGTTTCTCATAATGTACTCTGCATAGAAGTTAAATAAGCAGGGTGACAGTATACCTTTACTTTCTCCTTTACTATATGCTAAATAAAAGTTTATAGAACTTAGAAACTTGAAATGTATGCAACAATTGAAGTTTTGATATTATCTCTAACATTGTCTGAAATGATCTAAGAATTTGGTAGTTGTTTTTCATATCAGTGTTAAAATATTATTTATCGCATTTTTAATACATAGGTTTCGCCAACTGATTTCTGCGTATAAGAAAAAGACATCTGAAACTTCTGCAAATAGCAACACAGGTATGTCATCTGATACCGAATTACTCTTGGTGATTTTACCATAGATAAAGTAGGAATGAGGAAGTTTCAATAATGAAAGAACTGTGAAAAAATTAATGTAAATTGCACATGTATTTTATTTTTTAAATTTATTTATACTGTAGTATTCAAGATTCTTTAAGAAGTTAACTGTAGGTGATTTAACATCAAAGACAGTATTGTCTGAAAAGAAATCCATCTGTTTAATATGGCCCCTAAAGTCCTTAGATCTCTGTGTAAATCAGAAAAAAAAAAATTTTAAGTGAGTATACTGTACATTTCATCTGTAGTCATAGTATCGCAGATGGGACGTCTTATGAAAGTGAACTTTCATTGTTAGAAATGGTTTGCATTTAGTGAGTGCATAGTTAGTAGTTACTGTGTAGTGATTAGTCTCACTAAAATAGTTACCATCATTAAAACTGGGAACTTGAATAATCCCTTCCTGGTAAGAGAAGAAATGATTAACAGTAACTGCAAAGCTGAGCCAGTGTGCAGCATAGTCATGAGAGATTATTTCTGAAAGATACCTACCAATTGTACAGAAGGCAGAAAAGCAATGCCTGGTTGAGAACCAGTTGTTTTGCCTGTTGTACCAAGCAGGTCTAGATTACCAACTCCATTCCTTACAGATCCCGAGAGAGTGAGATAGGTTGACCTCATTAGGATCTGATATTTTCTTTGGTGTGTTGGACAGTTGTCATGAGAGTATAGTTTTGTAAGAACGAGATGTTCTCTTGCCATCAGTTAAAGATTATCATAATAGATATTCAAATAGAACAACGTGGGACTCTGCAGGTTCTAATAAAAGCACAAAAATACTTTCCATTAACAGAAACGGCATTAGGTCCACTGGATGTGGCATCCAGGACATTGTACAGGGTACCCAACGACTCCTTTAACCGAGTGAAGTGAAAGTGAAGCCACTCAGTCGTGTCCGACTCTTCGCGATCTAATCAAAGGAGGCTTCCCAGGTGGCTCAGTAGTAAAGAATCCACCCGCCAACGCAGGAGATACGGTTTGATCCCTGTGTTGGGAAGATCCCCTGGAGAAGAAAAGGGCAACCCACTCTGGTACTGTTGCCTGGGAAATCCCATGGACAGAAGGGCCTGGGGAGCTGTCGTCCATGGGGTCACAAGAGTCAGACACGATTTGGTGACTGAACAACAAAAACGGTAGGTTGGTTTATTACACTAGTCAGAAGAGACACAGATGACAGTGTCTTGGTCTTCAATACGCTCAGAATAGAGTTCTCTCTGGTTAATTTCTGTATTTTTCTAAAGAAAATTTTCGAAGAAAACATGCTTATTTGTTTGTTCATTTGTTCACTGAACGGATAACTTTCAAGTGTCTCTTCTGTACTAAGCATTGTTCTGATGTCACAGGGTGCAAACATTGAAAAATAACTGCGTCTGCTCTCCTTGCTCAAGCTTGCAGTGCTCCTCTCCCCGTGGAGTCACTGCGTGTGAGTCATCCCTCCAGCATCAGATCATGACGGCCCTGGGAAATGTTTCCAACAGCACCAGAGTCTGTGGCTCCCTCCATCCTTCCCTCCCTCCCCTTGTTCATCAGCTTAGGATGTGATGATGTATGCCTTCCAAGCTGAAAAAGCATGATTTCTATAAACATTTGACGTATAATGGGAAGGATTGATATAATGATGTCCCTCACTAGTACACAGCACTCTTTGGACCATCCTGTGTGGTCCAGATACTCTTGAGCAATGAAAGGAGATAGTCTCAAGAGATTCTTTTTAAACATGTTAGTGTATATATATATATGCACAGAAGCTGAACTTTTTTAAAGAAGTTATACATATATATATTTCTCTCCATATATATAGGGAACTATATATATTGAGAGAGAGAGAGAACTTTTTAAAAAGTTCAGCTTCTGTGTACCCTACTTCCTGCTCACCACTACTACAAGTCTAGTCCCCATTCTCACCACTGAGTTGAGCCCCTTTACCCGTTTGCCCTCCCCCACCTGACTTTCAAGAGATTATCCTTTCTAAAGCTGGAATCACTACATCTTTCATACTTCTCTTGCCTTTGGAAAGAAGGCCAGGAAGAGAAGACTTTTGTTTCTGATGTTTTCCCTTGCTCTGAGGCTCAGTGCCTTTGACCAGGCTTCCCTGTGACAGGGCGTCTTCACTGTGACCTGAAGAGCCAGAGAAGTCGTCGTGTCCCTGCAGGACACCTCTAGTCTCTGCTCAGTGCTCCAGGCGATAGAGATCCAGAAACACTGCGCTGTTCAGGCGTGCCGTTGTCAGCTTGTAGTACTGATTGTGTTAATGGTATGGTATCATTTTCTGTCAGTCTCCTGGAGTTTGGTTAGGATTATGGTCGTTGTGAAGAGCAGTTCTTTTCTTTGTTGTTTTGTTTTGCATTTGATGACTATAAAGGGGAGGAGTGGTTCTTAGGCATTAGTGGCTGTTCCCTTCCTCTAGTGTGGCCTCCAGGTGTGGTTTAAAAGGAATACTTTTAAACAGAGCCTCAGTCTTAAGGTTTTAATATTCTGTATTTTTCTTCCGTTGATTTAAAATGTATCTTGCTTTTTTTCTTTAATAGTGGTTGAAAGTTCTGAAGAGGACTCATCAAGGAGGTAGGATTTTATGGATGTTTAAAATTATATGTTTAACTAAGGGAACATGGAGAAGAGAAACTGAAGTTTGTTGCATGTTCTACTCTGGGTTAGACACTGCATTACGTGCTTAACATTTGTGATCTCATAGAGTCATCAGAGCAGCTTTGTAAAGTAGCTGTGTCCTATTTTTACTTAATTAAGCAACTGTGGTTTCAGGAGGTTAGTGAATTGACCCTGGTTAAAATGAGCTGACCTGTGATTTGACAGTTGGCCTTCCTGGCTCCCACGTCCACTCCCATGGCCTCAGCAGAGACTGAGAAGTACCTGTGTAGCATATAAGTTAAAGATATAAATTAGTTCTTTGACTTGAGTACATTTTAAGTTTCGACATTGTGGGGAAACTCCCTGTACTCCCTTAGAGTAAAGGAGAGAAGTGGTGCCATCTCAGTAAGTAGTATCCCTGCTGACGGACCAAGAGTCCCATTCTGGATGGACTCAGATTCGTCTCTGAACCATGAACAGACAATGGAGAAGGAAAGCCTATTCTTCCGCTTTGTTTTAAGTTGTCAGGTTTACTCCAGTTTGGACAAGCAAGAATTATTTCAGTCCATCAGTGGGATTTTCAGTTCAGCTATTAGAACTTTTGGTGAAAACAAATTATTTTTAGGATCTGCCAGTACATTGGCTGTCACTCTCTGTTATGGAAACTAAGAATGAGTGTTAACTAGATATTTCATAGGTTGGGAGAGATGGATGCAGAAATAGGTAATGAAAAACTTTTTTGGAGACTTCCCTGGGGGTGCAGTGGTTAAGATGGTTAGTAAGACATCTTCCAGTGTAGGCAGTGTGGGTTTGATACTCGGTCAGGGAAGCTAAGCTCTCACATGACCCAGGATCAGACAGCCAAAACATAAAATAGAAGCACCATTGGAACTAATTCAGTAAAGACTTTAAAAGTGGTCCACATCAAGACATCTTTAAAAAAATTTTAAAAAAGAGCTGTTTTCAAACAGGCCAAATTTTATTCATGTCAAGAAAGTTCATTTAATATATATACAAACTTTCCCTTTTTTAATTTTTTGTTCAAGGACATGAGCTCACTCATTTTTATTGTATGTTTTTGCTTTAAAGGTTTCCCAACAAACCTGGCGTTGATTTAGGGCCTACATCAAACAACGAAGTCTTAGATTTTAAAACCAAGGTAAAGTGTTCTGTTGTGAAATTAGTTTTCCTGCTCTGAAATTAGTTTCGTGTAGTATTTACTCTTGTGGAAGTGACAAATAGATTCAAGGGATTAGATCTGATAAACAGAGTGCCTGAAGAACTATGGATGGAGATTTGTGACATTGTACAAGAGGCAGTTCTCAAGACCATCCCCAGGAAAAAGAAAAGCAAAGAGGCAAAATGGTTGCCTGAGGAGGCCTTCCAGATAGCTGAGAAAAGAAGAGAAGCAAAAGGCAAAGGAGACATGGAAAGATATACCCATTTGAATGCAGAGTTCCAAAGAATAGCAAGGAGAGATAAGAAAGGCTTTCTCAGTGGTGAATGCAAAGAAATAGAGGAAACAATAGAATGGGAAAGGCTAGAGATCTCTTCAAGAAAATTAGAGATACCATGGGAACATTTCATGCAAAGATGGACACCATAAAGGACGAAATGGTATGGACCTAACAGAAGCAGAAGATATTAAGATGAGGTGGCAAGAATACACAGAACTCTACAGAAAAGATCTTTATGACACAGATAACCAGGATGGTGTGATTACTCACCTAGAGCCAAACATCCTGGAATGTGAAGTCAAGTAGGCCTTAAGAAGCATCACTATGAACAAAGCTAGTGGAGATGATGGAATTGCAGTTGAGCTATTTCAAATCCTCAAAGATGATGCTGTGAAAGTGCTACACTGAATATGCCAGCAAGTCTGGAAAACTCAGCAGTGGCCACAGGAAAAGGTCAGTTTTCATTCCAGTCCCCAAAAAAGGCAATGCCAAAGAATGGTCAAACTACTGCATAATGGCACACATCTCACATGCTAGCAAAGTAATGCTCAAAATTTTCCAAGCCAGGCTTCAAGAGTACGTGAACCATGAACTTCAGATGTTCAAGCTGGATTCAGAAAAGGCAGAGGAACCAGAGATCAAATTGTCGACATCCTCTGGATCATAGAAAAAGCAAGTGAGTTCCAGAAATGCATCTACTTCTGTTTTATTGACTGTGCTAAACCATTTGACTCTGTGGATCACAACAAAGTGTAGAAAATTCTTCAAGAGAGGGGAATACCAGACCATCTGACCTGCCTCTGGAGAAGTCTGTATACAGGACAAGAAGCAAGAGTTAGAACTGGATATGGAACAATAGACTGGTTTCAAATCAGGAAAGGAGTACATCAAGGATGTAAATTGTCACCCTGCTTATTTAACTTATATGCAGAGTACATCATGAGAAATGCCGGGCTGGATAAAGCAGAAGCTGGCATCTAGATAGCTAGAAGAAATATCAATAGCCTCAGATACGCAGATGACACCACCATGATGGCAGAAATGGAAGAAGAACTAAAGAGCCTCGTGATGAAAGTGAAAGAGGAGAGGAAAAAGTTGGCTTACAACTCAACATTCAGAAAACTAAGACCATGGCATCCGGTCCCATCACTTCATGGCAAATAGATGGGGAAACAATGGAAACAGTGACAGACTTCTTTTTGGGGGCTTCAAAATCACTGCAGATGGTGACTGCAGCCATGAAATTAAAAGCTCCTTGGATGAAAAGCTATGCCCAACCTAGACAGCAGATTGAAAAGCCAGGGACATTACTTTGCCAGCAAAGTTCTGTCTAGTCTAAGCTATGGTTTTTCTAGTAGTCATGTATGGATGTGAGAGTTGGACTATAAAACAGCCTGAGCACCGAATAATTGCTGCTTTTGAACTGTGGTATTGGAGAAGACTCTTCAGAGTCCCTTGGACTGCAAGGAGATCCAATCAGTCCATTCTAAAGGAAATCAGTCCTGAATATTCATTGACAGGACTGATGCTGAAGCTGAAACTCCAATAGTTTGGTCATCTGATGCGAAGAACCGACTCATTGGAAAATACCGATTCTGGGAAAGTTTGAAGGCAGGAGGAGAAGGGGACGACAGAAGATGAGATGGTTGGATGGCATCACCGACTCAATGGACAAGAGTTGGTAAAACCTCTGGGAGTTGGTGATGAACAGGGAAGTCTGGTGTGCTGCAGTCCATGGGATCGCAAAGAGTCGCACCCAACTGAGCAACTGAACTGACCTGAACTCATGTTGATATTTTCATAAAATTTGAAGAACAGCGTAGATGCATAAAAATATATTAATAAAATCATATGAAACAGAGGCTTTGCTCATAGTATATCCTTAAGAACACTGATATCTTACTGATCTATTGTATATAAATTCTAAATGTGTTTCTCCACATACCTTATTATACTTGTTTTTTTTTTTCCGTAAAGTTTTTTCTTGACTAGAAATGTCTCACTTTTTCCTTTCTTCTTCCTCCTCTACCTTATTTTTTTTTTTAATTTTTACTGTTAACCTAATTTTTCTTTGCAGAACACATTTCTTCAGTGTCTGTTCTTTCAGTCCATCTCTCTCTGTCTCTATTATGAACATATTTGCTTATGGCTTTCTATTTAGAGTGTGGCTTTCATTCATGATCATTGCCCTGTGGGTTTAACCTTGTTTTTTCCCTGTTTCATAGAAGCAGCTGAATTTTTTCCCCTGTTTCATTGGTCTCTAGCTGTTGGACAAACAGAATAGAAGTAGCTTATCCTGTTTGCAGTTCTAGCCCATCTAAATAAGGTTCTGTTAAAACCTAAACTTCCATATTTCCCTTCACAAGTGATAATGTATGTATATATTAGTCATGGAAGCAAATTTCAAAATATAGCAATTAATTTGAATGTCTTAGTTTTTCAATAGTGCTCTAAACTGCCGAGGATAAATGATTACTCTAGAACATTTTGGAAGAGAAAGTAGTCTAGCGGGTGGCCTAGTGTTTGTATAGCAGTCAGTTAGGGGTAAGGGGAGGAACGTCTGGGGCTTCTGATGTCATCTGTCATAATCCTTGCCCCATGAGCAGGTCAGTCAGTGACAGAACTGGGATTTGAATCCACATCTGAATGACTCCAGAGCCTGTGCTCTCTGTGTTAGATCATAGAGGAATGGGGGCTGTTATAATTCTTTATTCAGGTTGATACTTGTTATATTCTTCAAGCTCTGTTTTCTTCTCCAGCATGTCTTGAAATCAAAGTTACCGAAGCTAATGAAGGCTTCTCAGCAATCCAAGAGAAACAGTAAGTTATTTGAGGACTGTCCTCCTGGTGGTATTCCTTGATTTGAAATGACACACGTTCTCATGTGCTCTCTCCTGTTTTCACTGCAGTAGAAGCAACATGTGGCATTTTGAGACCAGAGAGTACAACTTTGTCAGAGGACAGTAATTCTGACAGTAACATTGAAGACATGGTTGGAACATTTCCCAAACCATCTCCCTGGTTGGAGGGCATTTGCCGTCCTGCCTTCCCAACACCTGAGCCTGTTTCAGAACTTCCCAAGTCTGCAGCAGGCCTCGGTCGTGCAAAGGTAAGGTGTTCTGTCTGTAACTCTTCTTTCCCTGTGTTTGTTCACAAGCCAGTCCCCTGATCCTTATGGTGACAAAAAGGATCCCGCCACAGAAATAGAAGCCCTCAAAGTCACGATACGAAATGGTGTGATAATAAGAGCCGTACATGTGGGTGATTCAGATTTATAAATACTGGCGTACTAACTGGGCTGTTATGAAAGAAAAGAATCACAGAGCACTGGGGAAAAGCAACTAGATGAGTATGAAGATGGGCAGGAGGATGAGGGGAAGAATTCCTTTAAGAAGGACAAGATGAATATAAGATGGAATGAGGGTGAAGATGGGACAGATATTATATAAAAACACAACAGAAATCATGGGGGTCAGTCAGACCAGGAACTCTATATTAGAAATATGCGAGAAGTTATTTCAAATTCAACTTAGGAAGAGAAAGGGAGGTTGTAAAAAAACAATGCTCATACTCTTTTGAATGACATATAGCTGATTTTTATGAAGAACTAAAAAATATGTGTTCCTTATTTTTTTTGATGGTTGTGTTCAAGGTTGGTGGTGGTTCTTGTTTTTTCGTTGAATTGAAGTGTAATCAGTTTAAAATACTGTGTAAGTTTCAGGTGTACAGCAATGTGATTTGTTTATACTTGTGTGTGTGTGTGTGTGTGTGTGTGTATATATATATATATTATATATAGAATATAATTCCCTCTGGAAGTTCATTTAAATTTGAAGTGATTTCTCTTTTTAAAGAAATTCTCACTTTGAAATTAATGAAGCGATGTTTTCTATTTAATCTAGCAAAACTTTTCGTTTAGAGGCAATTCAAGATGAGCCTTGTTTTAGGCCTTTGGAGATGTATTATGAATTAAGAATTTATGGCCCTTCTGTTTCTTGTGGTTTCTAACTTCAGTTCAGTTGCTCAGTCGTGTCCGATGCTAAATACTTGACGTACTTATCTAATTTATCTTACTGTTTGCTATAACCTTGGTGGGTGTTTTAGATCTTTCTGAAAATAAAGAGGAAATACTGTGAAGTAGATGTATAGGAGGTATCAAATGCAGTGTTTATAAACCTAGCAAGTGGTGGTGTTTATTGAATTATAGTTGATTAACAATATTCTGTTAGTTTCAGGTATACAGCACAGTGATTCAGATACATATGTATATGTATGTGCATATTATATAAATGGGGCTTCCCTGCTGGCTCAGACTGTAAAGAATCTGCCTGCAATGCAGGAGACCTGGGTTCAATCCTTGGGTTGGGAAGATCCCCTGGAGAAGGTGGAGAAGGCAATGGCACCCCACTCCAGTACTCTTGCCTGGAAAATCCCATGGGCGGAGGAGCCTGGTAGGCTGCACTCCACGGGGTCACTAAGAGTCAGACATGACCAAGTGACTTCACTTTCACTTTTCACTTTCATGCATTGGAGAAGGAAATGGCAACCCACTCCAGTGTTCTTGCCTGGAGAATCCCAGGGACGGGGGGGGCCTGGTGGGCTGCCATCTATGTGGTCACACAGAGTCGGACACGACTGAAGCGACTTAGCAGCAGCAGCCTGGAGAAGGAAATGGCTACCCACTCCAGTATTCTTGCTTGGGAAATTCCATGGACAGAGGAGCCTGGCAGGCTATAGTCTATGCGCTCGCGAAGAGTTGGACATGACCGAGTGACTAATACACATATACACTCACTCACACATACACTCACATGTACACACATATTCCATTTCAGATTCTTCTTGCAGAATAGTAAGTGTAGTTCCTTATGTTGTACAGTAGATTTCTGTTGGTTATTTTATATCTACTGGTGGGTATATGTTAATCCCAACATCCTAATTAATCCCTTCCCCTACCCCACTTTCCCCTGTGGTCACCATAAGTTTGTTTTCTGTGTCCATGAGTCTTTCTGTTGTGTGAATAAGTTCATTTTAGATTGCACATATAAGCAGTATGGTATAATACTTGTCTTTGTCTGACTTATATCACTTAGGATGAGAATGTCTAGGTCCATCCCTGTTGCTGGAAATAGCATTATTTCCTTCTTTTTTATGGCTTACTAGTTTTCCATGATGTAAATATTCCACATCAGATGCAATTTTTAAGTGTAGTCAGATCTATGAATCTTTTATTTTAAGCCTTCTAGGTTTGTTGTAGTTCAGAGAGAAGCCTTTCCAGTTCTGAGCTTCTTGAAAAGTCTCTTGGGATTTCTTTTTTACTTTCGTGGATTCATTGTCTTCCGTTAAATATTTGAACCTTTGGGAATGTGCTTGTATAAAGTCTGAGGATTGTACTGAACCTTATTTTTCCCTGTTGGAGACACACTTGGTGCAGTCTTTTCATTGTATAAACATAGAGGTTAGTCTTTCATTTCAGAGGAAATCATGGCATGTCACTTTATTGAGTACTAGCTAAAAGTTTCCTTTGTTTCACTCAGGTTTCTGATAGTTGGGAAGAAGCACAAGACCTGTTGTGTGAAATCCAAATGCTGCAGGATGAACTTGCCATCCTGAGACTGGAGACAGATGCACTGAAACGTCAGCACCGGGAAAAGGAAGAGAACTATTGTGAGGACATGGAAATTCTCAAAGGAAAGAATGATGATCTTCAAAGGGCGAGAAAACTGAGTGAGGAAATGTTAACAGAGACTGTATCCCACTATACACGCCAGCTGAACGCTCTGACAGCCGAGAATAGAATGCTAACCTCCAAGCTGGAGAACGAAGAAGAAAGCAAACAAAGACTGGAAAGGGAAGTGGAATCCTACAATTCTAGACTGGCTGCTGCCTCACGCGATCATGATCAAGGTCAGACATCACAAAGAGACCTGGAACTTGCCTTCCAAAGAGCAGAAGACAAAATGAAGTCCCATATGGCTAATCTAAAAGATAAGGCCGAGACATTTTCCCAGCAGCTATCTATAGCGGAAAGTAAACTCAATAAGCTGAAAATCAAGCTGCAGCACATGATAGGTGATCTTAGAGGAAAGACTTCGATGTTAGAACGTGTCCAGAGAGACCTAAGCCAGAGTGTCAAAAGCAGGAAATTGAACACATGTATCAGAACGAACACACCAAAGTGAATGAATACCTTGGAAAGCAAGAATCCTTAGAAAAGAGATTATCTCAGCTCCAGAGTGAAAACGTGTTGCTCAGACAGCAGCTGGACGACGCACAAAGCAGAGCTGATAGTAGAGAAAACAGTCATGAGCGTCCAAGACCAGCTGCAGCAGATCGCGAGAGAACTGCAGGCCGAACGTGAGAAGCGAGGTCTGATGGAGGAAAGAAATAAGCAGTTCATCAAGGAGTATAATCGTTTCAAAGAGAGAATGTGTCAGTACCAAAAAGAGAAAGCAGAAAGAGAAGTGAGTATCCAGAAGGAGAAATAATTCTCAGACTTCCTGAAAGAAAGTTCATAGTGATTCTTGATTCTGGCTAAATGTTGAATCTAGTTGAGTATAAAAAATACACAGGCTGTGAATCTATGGTCTCTAAACCAGCCTAAAAGCATACCTTGTATTCAGCAAATAACATTTAGACTGAAGAAATGCTTCACTTTGAGTAGGGACATTGTGGTGTTTATGAAATGTTAAGAGATTTAGTTCTAAATTATTAACCTAGACAGGTACTAGTAATTTACTCTTACTATTAAGGTATTAATTTTAATCTTTATGTTATGACATTTCACTATCGTGATGAAGCAGATAAATGAAATGCTCAAACCTGAAATGAATATTTCGAAATGAAGCTTCAGTTACATGGATTATCTTGATAGTCAATTCCAGGTTTCCCAGAGGCTATATTTTATATATTGTACTTTGGCTTCAGTAGCTTGTCATAGCTTTTTGTTATATTTGTTGGTACAATTTTATTTTTATTCATGTCAGTTTGAGTTAATGTGGGAAACATTTTAGCCTTGAATCATTTATTCTTAAAGCCTCTCAACTCTTCAAATGCATCTCAGTTCAGTTCAGTTCAGTTCAGTCGCTCAGTCGTGTCCTACTTTGCGACCCCATGAATCACAGCACGCCAGGCCTCCCTGTCCATCACCAACTCCCGGAGTTCACTCAAACTCACGTCCATCGAGTCGGTGATGCCATCCAGCCATCTCATCCTCGGTTGTCCCATTCTCCTGCCCTCAATCCCTCCCAGCATCAGAGTCTTTTCCAATGAGTCAACTCTTTGCATGAGGTGGCCAAAGTACTGGAGTTTCAGCTTCAGCATCATTCCTTCCAAAGAAATCCCAAGGCTGATCTCCTTCAGCATGGACTGGTTGGATCTCCTTGCAGTCCAAGGGACTCTCAAGAGTCTTCTCCAACACCACAGATCAAAAGCATCAATTCTTCGGCGCTCAGCCTTCTTCACAGTCCAACTCTCACATCCATACATGACCGCTGGAAAAACCATAGCCTTGACTAGACGGACCTTAGTCAGCAAAGTAATGTCTTTGCTTTTGAATATGCTGTCTAGGTTGGTCATAACTTTTCTTCCAAGGAGTAAGCGTCTTTTAATTTCATGGCTGCGTTTACCATCTGCAGTGATTTTGGAGCCCAAAAAATAAAGTCTGACACTATTTCTACTGTTTCCCCATCTATTTCGCATGAAGTGATGGGACAAGATGCCATGATCTTCGTTTTCTGAATGTTGAGCTTTAAGCCAACTTTTTCACTCTCCTCTTTCACTTTCATCAAGAGGCTTTTTAGTTCCTCTTCACTTTCTGCCATAAGGGTGGTGTCATCTGCATATGTGAGGTTATTGATATTTCTCCCGGCAATCTGAATTCCAGCTTGTGTTTCTTCCAGTCCACCGTTTCTCATGATGTACTCTGCATAGAAGTTAAATAAGCAGGGTGACAGTATACAGCCTTGACATACTCCTTTTCCTATTTGGAACCAGTCTGTTGTTCCATGTTCAGTTCTAACTGTTGCTTCCTGACCTGCATACAGATTTCTCAAGAGGCAGGTCAGGTGGTCTGGTATTCCCATCTCTTTCAGAATTTTCCACAGTTTATTGTGATCCACACAGTCAAAGGCTTTGGCATAGTCAATAAAGCAGAAATAGATGTTTTTCTGAAACTCTCTTGCTTTTTCCTGATCCAGCAGATGTTGGCAATTTGATCAATGCATCTACTTAACATCAAATCATAATTTGGGACTGAGGTGGTGAGCTTTAGCAAAACTATTCTTGATTTAATCTTCCCACTGCTATTTATGATTTACTTAACATTCTTACAGACCATTTGCTCATAATGCTCATTTTAAGTATCAGTTACTATCATTTGAATACAGCTTGTCCTCTAAAAATGAAGGATGGCAGGACTCGTGAGCAGCAGGAATGGAGTGAGTCATGGGGAGGGTTTTAGGGGCTGCAGTCTGGAGACGGGTGGAGGCCAGGTTATCGAGGCTCCTTGAAGGCCATGGGAGCAACCTCATTTTTTAAGTGTCATTTTTCTTTTATATTGGAATATGGTTGGTTTACAATTTTGTCTTAGTTTCAAATGTACAGCAGATTGATTCAGTTATAGGTGTACATATATCCATTCTTTTTCAGTTCCTTTTCCCAGGTAGGTGTCTACAGAATATTGAGTAGAGTGGTTAGCCAAGGGCAAAGGTGGAGAGGAGGGATAAATTAGGAGTTTGGGATTAACATAGAGGTACTACTAGATATAAAACAGATAAGCCACAAGGGAATGGCCTCATTTTTCTGCTGAGGTAGGAATCTGTTGGAAAGATCTGAGCACTGGTTGGAATATGTGACGATCTCTGAGTTAATCGAAGCTTCTAAGAAAAAAGGAAAGGAAAATGTCTCCACAGTGTGGAATTTTCCATCATTTTCCCACCTACACACTCATTTCTTTCTGGACGTGAGGTGGTGAAGCTCTGCAGATTTATTGGGAGGGCAGGGCATGGACAGTGGGGCCACATCCTTTGTCTGAGTAACTTAATATCAGGAAGGCTAGAGGGTGGCCCTTTCTGTGTCTGTAATCAGATTCAGTGAGGAGGAAAAAGAAGGTGAGTTGCTGTCTGTGGTGATAGTTTTCAAAGTCCATATGTTGGAGTTATCTATTATTAACATAATAGTAAAGTGATTTGATAAACTCAGTGACAGAGCATCTTATTAGGCAGCTGTGAGACAACTTCAACAAGAACTGGATGACACTGTTAAAAAGGAGTCTGTTGGAGGCTTCACTGAAAGTCATGTCATGTTGTGCTAAGTTAGAAGCTGAGGCACAGGATTTGAAGAACAATTGTGAACTACAGCTACATCAACTCACAAGTCGCATATGTATGAAATTGAACGTGTTAACAGTTAATATGTAGGATAAAGTGTTTTAGGACACTCGATTTCATGGTCAGCTTTCTTCTGTATTTTTGTTACAAGTAACTTACTGCAATTTTCTTATCTTTATAATGCACGCGTTTCTTAAACTCTGACTTTCATCCCGCCATTTGCATTATATTACATTTTTCTTATATTATTTACCCTTAGGAAAGTTGAGAATTGTGCCTCATTATTCACAGAAGTTGAGAGCCTTTTTTTTTTTTCTTTGAAACAATACTTTTTAAAGTGATAGCTGTATTACCATGATGAGGCAAGCCAGGTTAATATCAGAGGATAATATTAGTTTAATGGAACATTTAGAAAATTATCATTTCTCATCTTGCCTTTTGTGAATGGCTGTAGAGTTCTGTATATATTTATTTCATGGATTTCAGAATAACTTGTGCAGAAAGGATATTATACAAACCAGTTGAAATTTAGGCATTGCCTTCTTTCCTCTTCATTTTAAGGATATTGTAAAAGCATGGAGGTACTCAGATGGTGTAGAATACATACATCCAAACTAGAGAATTAAGAAGATTATCTGAATCCTGCCATTGGATTTTTTAAAAAAGCTATTGAGATATAATTGACGTATCATAGAATTTACCCACTCAACATGTGTAGTTCAGTATCTCTCAGTCTAGAGAGGTGTAACCAGTGACTACGGTCAATTTTAGAGCATTTCTATCACCCGCTAAAAGAATCCCTGCATCCCTTAGCCACCACCCGTGGCCTCCCATCTCCCTCAGCCCCAGGAAACCCCCAGTCTAATACCTGTCTCTAGACAAGCCTGTCCTCAGTACTTTATATAAATGGAATCATGCAGTATGCTCCTTTGGGGTTAGCTTTGCTCATTGATGTCATGTTTTCACAGTTCATCCGTGTGATAACAAGTATCAGGTCTTCCATTTCTGTGGGTCGTCAACAGTAAGCTAAGCCATGTATCCATCATCACTTGATGGAGCTCTGGGTTGTTTCCGCTTTGGGACTATTAATAATGCTGTTGTGAACATTGATTTCCAGGATTCTGTGTGCACATGTTTTTGTTTCCTTGTGGTGGGATCTTATCCTCGGAGTTAGCTGGCTGATTTTCCCTTTTCTTGGCCCTTGCTCAGACTCTCCTTTCTGTCTTTACAGTTTCTTTTCCTCTTGGGTAGTCCTTCATTATTTCAGACCTGGCGCCCAGTCTCTCCTCCGTCATGGAGCTTTCGTGACTGTCGAGCTCTTGGAGCCTTTTCACATCAGCGCTTGTTACCTAGTCTCTGAGGAACAGTTTAGCCCCTAATTTTACACTGTTGACATTTCTTCCAGGAGGGGGAATCTTGGCTAAGTATACATTGGTGTGACGGAATATTTATTGATATGCACAGCACTTGTCTTGCATAAATGGACAGTAACAAAGGATTACAAGAATGAGGCAATTTTTGTTGTTGCTGTTCAGAAAAATGTGTGGTTCATCGCTGTAAACTGTTAGGAAATGGGATTTCTTTAACTTTGCAAATAATTCCCTTTGAAATGCAATTCAAATTAGCAAAGAGTCTTTGTACTTCAGAAAAAGGCTTATGGAATTAGAATCCATATTTACAAGATTTATTAACTAGAGTCTTATTATCACAGCCTTCTTTTGGGAGGGACTTATTAACTTAGCCCTAGATAACTCAATATAGTATCCCTCAAACTTCTTTAAAATCCTGGGACATTAAGATGGGGGGCGATTAAGAGCCATTCTACTAAGAGGTGACTTGTAGTCCTTTTATGAGGAAAGATAGAAAAATATTATTGTAGAACAATAAAAGTCTAAAATCAAGTGCAATTGTTGTGTGACAAAGATGGCAGTGAAGAATATATTTTGTGACTCTTGGTGGTTTGAACTTCATTCTTGATTCTCTGAGTAATCCCTGGTCCTACAGTCTACAATACAGATAGCATCATATTTATTTGATCCTGGGTTTGAGTTAGGCTGTGCTCAGTCCCCTTTCTTCATTAGCAAACCGTATCATTTTATTCTTGAAGACTGATGATTTTCCAGCAGAGCTGGAAACTGCATCTTCAAAATGTCTGCACCTAGATGCAAAAAAAATCAAGTTTTTCAATAGGAGTTGTTATCTATGAAACTAATGCCAAAGAAATGTAAAAAACTAGAAAGAAAAAGAAGTTGGAGCAAGAAGCAGTGACCCTCAGAAGCCACGTAGAAATGGGTATGGTGGAGCGCAGGCAAGCAGAGCAGCGTGAGCAGGAGCCTGCAGACAGCGCGAGCCGGGAGCTCGCAGAGAAGTGGAAGGAAGGCAGCCTGTGTCTGCAGGTTCATTTGCTGATCTCTCATCTGCTTGAACTCACTTTCACTGCACATTACATTTTGGATCCATACAGCTTATGTGTGTCCTCTGCCTCCCTTAGAGCAGGTAGTTTTGTAGATTTCTGGAAGGAAGGGGGCACTTGTTTTCCCTTTAAATATTTCAGTTTCCATCACAGTTATCACTAAATTGACCTTTCAGAATGATTCTCACTAGAGAATCCTTTTACTTATAAGACCAATTGGTAAAAAACAAGACCATTATGAAGAAAAGAAAACATTGTGGTTTAAAACTGGTACCATCCTCTTGAATTATTCTTAAGTTGTCTTGTTCAATTTTCCCCTTCTATGGGACGTAGTTTGGAAACTAACACTTATGAGAGAATCTTTCTCGCTAAACATCTTCAGAATTAAATCTTGCTGGCACATTGTTTTCTTGTATATAATTTTCTCACCTTTCTGTGTTTTCGTTATATGGAAAAGTTTAAAGAAAATCACAGGTGTGTTCTCCTTATTAACATTCGACTCAAACTACTTCCTCCATTCGAACAGGATCCTCACCTAAAAATCAAAATAAAGTCTCAGAAGTACATATTTAGGCCAGGAGCTTTTAGGGGAAAAGATAGTCATCTTGTGGGTCATTCCGAGGATTATGGGTCATTCCCTAATTCTCTGAAATTATGTGTACTTGATAGACTGATATTTATTGTACTTTTATCAGATTAAATAGCATTCCATATATATGTTCTCTGTTATCTATAAGCAGAATAAGTAGAAATTCATTTTCTTTTTTTTAATGTGATTTTCTATTGAGGTAATCGTCAGGTTAGGTCTAGTCTCCAAAAGTTTTATTTAAAAGTCACATTTAATAAGTTATAAACATATAACTTGTTTATCTTAAAGATAAATATTTGACTTATTTCAGATCCAACGGGAGTTGGACCAGGAGCATAGCTGGAGAACAAAGAGAAGGTATGTTGCCAAAATGTATGAATTAAATTTAGACATTGATTTCCGAAATACATTGTAAAAAATAAATGGCATCTTTTTCCATTGTTTGGATAACAGATGCTATGTTAAAACTTTTTTTATATACATAGCTAATGAAAAATGTGAAAACATGAGCAGTCATAGTGAAAAATATCCTTCTTCATGTATTCATCATGTACCATGGCTTGAAAAACAGTCTCTGAAGGTCTGTGTATTTCTTTTTATTTCTAGCTGTATCCTTCTTCTACTTCCTCCATCCCTGTGGAGCTGTCTTCCTCCACCCTGACACGATTCTCAGAAAATGTGGTGTTCATCAACTTCTCAAGTGTCTGGTAGTGGTTAAGGCTAGGAAACCCAGACTCAAGCAGTCACATTTGTGTAGCTGTCACTTGGTACGTCACCAGTTTCTCTTTTACCCTCAGGAAATGCTCCAAACACCCACATTTGGGTCCTGCCAAAGTAGTTGGCTTTATCTCTTTACCAGCTTACTCTGCCGCTTAGCTCTGCATCTAACCAGCTGGGCTGTGTAGGACCCACAGAGTCGCCTGCTCACCTCCGCTCTCTGTACGTGCTTCTCCCGTCTGTCTCTTGTACTTTTTCCTGTCCTTCAGGTAGCTACATACATGTCACCTCCACCAAAAAGCTGGCAGTATTGACACAAAGCTGGCTTCCCCTCCTGAGTGTTCCTTGTGCCGTCTTTTATATCTTAGTATTTGTGACTCTGTACGGACACTGCCTGTTGGTCTGTTTTTCCAGTTTAGGGCATATCATTTTTCAGGGTGGGCTGGGTCACCTTCATCTTGTAATTCCAGTGCTTGTCACAGAACCTTTGCATGAATACAGGAGTATTCATCAATTCACTCAATTGCATGAGTACATGAATGAAGAATGAGAAAACCAGGAGCTCTGATACTCAGCCTCACTGCAACCATAAGCAGATGACAAAATTGGAATCTTGATTAGTATTTTATGTTGTGTCATCTATAGATATATTTCATTTTTCAGAATCCTAGGAAAGGTCTCAGGTTTTTTGTTTGTTTGTTTGTTTTACTAATCTCAGTTAACCCAAGTATTTTAGGTAAAGAATATAATTCTTTCCTTTTCTTTCAGGTGATGCCCAGTTTGCATCTGATGCCTTTAGAGTGTCTTCTCGAGGATCTACAGATGGGTCAAATGTGTGTGATGACCTACTTTTGTAAACAGAAGAACAAGATATACAGAGTTGAAAGGAAAAATACATGATTTAGAAAGATAAATAGGAAAAGTTTCTCTACTGGACCGTTTCCATGACATTTCATTGTTTCCCATTATACATAATGAGAAAATCCTTATTAAAGGAAAATATCTCTGTATTATGTGTATGTGATGGAAATTTATATAGCATTTTAAGTGATGTTTTTCTGCATCTAACTTACTTTTTAGCAGATTTAAACATCAGCACTGTTGAGTTTTCCAGATTCTAAGTGATAGTATTAGTCACTCAATTGTGTCTGACTCTGTGTGACCCCATGGACTGTAGCCCACCAGGTTCATCTGTCAATGGTATTCTCCAGGCAAGAGTACTGGAGTGGGGAACCATTCCCTTCTCCAAGGGATCTTCCAGATCCTTGGATCAAACTGAGGTCACCTGCATTGCAGGTGGATTCTGCCATTTGTGCCACCAGGGACGCCCTTTACAAACTCAGACTGAGCTCTAATACCAGCTATTTAAACAGCACCCAAACAGGCAGACTTGTCATTCATATTTAGTTGTGTTGATTGGTAGCATTTTTGTACTTTCCAGTTTTTGTCACTACCTAGATATTTAGATACTGCTCTTACGTCTTCTGTCAATGTTTTGATGTGTTGCGATTGTTAATAGTGGCATAAACTTACTGTATGTAACTTTAAACACAGATTCATAGGCCTTTCCTCATGGAGAAATAAGATTTGCCTGAGTTTTTGCCTTTTAAATGAATTAACTTTTTATAATTTTTATTCTTAGAGGATAATTACTTTACGATATTGTGATGGTTTCTGCCAAACATTGACTTGAACTGGCCATAGGTATGCGTATGGCCCCTCCCTCTTGAACCTCCCTCCCCATTCGACCCCTCTAGGTTATCACTAAGCACCAACGTTGGGTTCCCTGCATCATACAGCAAATTCCAAAAAGACACATGTTCAGTGTTCATTGCAGCACTACTTACAGTAGCTAGGACATGGACGTAACCTAGATGTCCATCAACAGGTGAATGGGTAAAGAAGCTGTGTATTATTCAACTAGAGAAAAGAATGCATTTGAGTCAGTTTTAGTTGACTTTTGGTTTACTTTTGGAGACAGTGTTAAAATTAGAGAAAGTTCCTCTGGATAAATAAGATTTGCCTAAGACTTTTCACCTTATCTTTCCCTATCTACCAATCTATCTATTTTTGCTTTGCTTTTTGGAAAAAGTCTTGGAAGACTTTTTTTTTGGAGAAAGCACCAGACAGACATTATCACAAAACTCCCCTAACTCCCATATATCCTCCTAAGGTACCATTTATCCTTCCTAAATGTTATTTGTTCTCCCATAAGTGCCTCGCCCAAGTCACCTGTTATTTAGAAGATGCCTTTTTCTCCTACTCCCTATCATTTATTAAGTAGTATATCAACTCCCAGGAATTCCATTAATGCTGAAGAAGCTGACGTTAAACATTCTGTGAAGAACTACAAGACCTTCTGGAACTAACACCCAAAAGAGATGTCCTTTTCATTGTAGGGGACTGGAATGAAAAAGTAGGAAGTCACGAGATACCTGGAGTAACAGGAAAATTTGGCCTTGGAGTCCAAAACGAAGCAGGGCAAAGGCTAACAGAGTTTTCCAAGGGAATGCACTGGTCATAGCAAACACCCTCTTCCACCTACACAAGACAAGACTCTACACATGGACATCACCAGATGGTCAATACTGAAATAATATCGATTACATTCTTTGCAGCCATTCAGGTATGACCTAAATCAAATCCCTTATGATTATACAGTAGAAGTGACAAGTAGATTTAAGTGATTAGATCCGATAGGGTGCCTGAAGAACTATGGACGGAAGTTAATGATACTGTACAGGAGGCAGTGATCAAGAACATCCCCAAGAAAAATGCAAAAGGGCAAAATGGTTGTCTGAGAGGGTTTACAAATAGCTGTGAAAAGAAGAGAAGTGAAAGGCAAAGGAAAAAAGGAAAGATATACCCGCCTCAATACCGAGTTCCAAAGAATAGCAAGGAGAGAAAAGAAAGCCTTCCTCAGTGATCAATACAAAGAAATAGAGGAAAACAATAGAATGGGAAAGACTAGAGATCTCTTCAAGAGAATTAGAGATACCAAGGGCACATTTCATGCAAAGATGGGCGCAATAAAGGACAGAAATGGTATGGACCTAACAGAAGCAGAAGATATTAAGAAGAGGTGGCAAGAATACACAGAAGAACTATACAAAAAAGATCTTGATGAGTCAGATAACCACAAAGGTGTGATCACTCCTCTAGAGCCAGACATCCTGGAATGTGAAGTCACGGCCTTAGGAAGCATCTCTAAGAACAAAGCTAGTGGAGGTGATGAAGTTCCAGTTGAGCTATTTCAAATCCTAAAAGATGATGCTATTACAGTGATGCACTCAACATGTCAGCAAATTTGGAAAACACAGCAGTGGCCACAGGGCTGGAAAATGTCCGTTTTCATTCCAATCCCAAAGAAAGGCAATGCCAAAACATGTTCGAACTACTGCAAAATTGAACTCATCTCACACGCTAGCAAAGTAGTGCTCAAAATTCTCTAAGCCAGGTTTCAATAGTATGTGAACTTTGAACTTCCAGATGTTCAAGCTGGATTTAGAAAAAGCAGAGGAACTAGAGGTCAAATTGCCAACATTCAGTGGATCATCGAGAAAATGAGAGTTCCAGAAAAACATCTGCTTTATTGACTCACCAAAGCGTTTGACTATGTGGATCACAAAAAAAAACTCTGAAAAATTCTGAAAGAGATGAGAATACTAGATCACCTGACGTGCATCTAAGAAACCTGTATGCAGGTCAAGAAGCAATAACTGGACATGGAACAACAGACTGGTTCCAAGTCGGGAAAGGAGTACATCAAGGCTTTATATTGTCACCCTGCTTATTTAACTTATATGCAGAGTACATCATGCAAAATGCTGGGCTGGATGAAGCACAAGCTGGAATCAAGATTGCTGGGAAGATATCAATAATCTCAGATATGCATATGACACCGCCCTTATAGCAGAAAGTGAAGAGAAACTAAAGAGCCTCTTAATGAAAGTGAAAGAGGAGAGTGAAAAAGTTGGCTTAAAACTCAACATTCAGAAACCTAGGATCATGGCATCTGGTCCCATCACTTCACTGCAAATAAAGGCGAAACAATGGAAACAGTAAGAGATTTTATTTTTCTGGGCTCTAAAATCTCTGCAGATGGTGACTGCAGCCTTGAAATTAAAAGATGCTTGCTCCTTGGAAGAAAAATATATGACCAACCTCGATAGCATATTAGAAAGCAGAGACATAGCCGACAAAGGTCTGTCTGATCAAAGCTACGGTTTTTCCAGTGGTCATGTATGTATGTGAGAGTTGGACTAAAAAGAAAGCTGAGCACCGAAGTATTGATGCTTTTGAATGGTGGTGTTGGAGAAGTCTCTTGAGAGTTTCTTGGACTGCAAAGAGATCCAACAAATCAATCCCAAAGGAAATCAGTCCTGAATATTCATTGGAAGGACTGATGCTGAAGCTGAAACTCCAATACTTTGGCCACCTGATTTGAAGAACTGACTAACTGGAAAAGACCCTGATGCTGGGAAAGATTGAAGGCAGGAGGAAAAGGGGATGACAGCGATGAGATGGTTAGATGGCATCACTGACTCGATGGACATGAGTTTGAATAAGTTCCGGAAGTTGGTGATGGACAGGGAAGCCTGACGTGCCACAGTCCATACGGTCGCAAAGAGTCGGACACGACTGAGCTACTGAAGTGAACTGACCAATAATCAACCCCCAGTTGTAGTCACCCCTTACAGTCACATTTCTCTGTGAACCTCTGCATATTATTGTTTCATTACTCAGTCGTGTCCAACTCTTTGTGACCCCATGGACTGCAACACGCCTTGCTTCCCTGTCCTTCACCATCTCCCAGAGTTTGCTTAAACTCACGTCCATCGAATCAAACATGCCTTCTAATCATCTCATCCTCTGTCACCCGCTTCATTCTGGCCCTCAGTCTTTCGCAGCATCCGGGTCTTTTACAATAAGTTGATTCTTTGCATCAAGTGGCCGAAGTATTGGAGCTTCAGCATCAGTCTTTCCAACGAATATTCAGGGTTGATTTCTTTTAAGATTGGTTTGTTCTCCTTGCTGTCCAAGGGACTCTCAAGAGTCTTCTCCAGCACCACAGTTTGAAAGCATCAGTTCTTCAGTGCTCAGCCTTCTTTATGGTCCAACTCGCACATGTGTACATGACTCCTGGAAAGCTTGAATAGTTTGCAGATTAATCTGTCAGTTGCATCATTTGCAAATATTGTCCCCCATTCTGTGGGTTGTCTTCTCTCTTGTTTATGATATCCTGTGCTGTACAAAAGCTTGTAAGTTTAATGAGGTCTCATGTGCTTATTTTTGTTTTTATTTTCATTACACTTAAGAGGTGGGTCAAAAAAGATATCGCTATAATTTGTGGCAGAGAGTGTTCTGCCTATGTTCTCCTTTAAGAGTTTTATAATGTCTATCCTTACAGTTTGATCTTTAATCCATTTTAAGTTTATTTTTGTGGATGGTGTTAGGGAGTGTTCTGATTTCATTCTTATACATGTAGCTGTCCAGTTTTCTCAGCACTGCTTATTGAGGAGGCTGTCTTTTCTGCATTGTATAGTCTTGCTTCCTTTGTCCTGATTAATTGACCACAGATGCATGAGTTTCTCTCTGGACTTCCTATCCTATCCCATTGATCTATGCAATATATTTTGATTTTTGTGCCAGTACCACTGTTTTGATTACTATAGCTTATGGTATACTCTGAAGTCAGGGAGCCTGATCCTCTCAGCTCCTGCTCTTCTTTCTCAAGATTGTTTTGGCTCTTCAGGGTGTTTTGTATTTCCATACACACTGTAAAATTTTTTGTTCTAGTTCTACAGGAAACACCATTTGTTATTTGATACAAATTGCATCGAATCTGTAGATTGCTTTGGTTAGTATAGTTATTTTTGACAGCAGGAAACAGTTTATTCAGAATGGTCTAGGTATGTGGTGGCCACCTTGAATTCAATCAGATTTATTAAATCAGATCTGATTTTCCCAGCCTGTGTCTCTTTGTGTCCTGCAGAAGGCGCCAAATGACTGGCCAGGGCTCTGATGCTTTGGAAAACATGAGATGTAATTCTGAAAGGCCAGCATCTTAAAGCATTCAGTGGTCTGTCTGCGACCCTTCCTTTTGCTTCATTTTAGTGTAATGTGGGTCAAAAGGAGAAGCAGACAGGAAAACGGTTGCCTCTCCTGGCATGTGGTTATGTTGTGGAATATGAAAAAGTGAGTCAAACACAGACAGCCCAGTCAAACAGCACCTAAACACAGAGCTTGTGTGGGAACTTGTGTGTGTGTGTGTGTGTGTGTGTGTGTGTGTGTGTGTGTGTACTTGTGCTTCTGAGAAAGATTAAACAGTAAAGAATGGAAGTGATGAAACATACTTTTAAAAAAAAGGTAAAGAGAAAATATTGTAGAAAAACCTATAAAAAGAATAAAAAAGTGGGTCATGAAAGAGGGAGAAAGAGAGAAAGGAGAGCTCAAGGGGACGTGAGACCAGGGAAGGTGGATAAAAGTACTGCCACGCGAGCTCCAGGAGGCAAGATCCTGGTCCTCTCTTTCTTGCAGTTCTAATAATAGTTGAATTTCAGATGACTGTCATACAAGTAGAGGACAAGAAGAAACACACCAAAACTCTTCGTGCTTGGCAATGAAAAGATGGACAGTTCAAACCAGATGATTGTAATGCACGTGGCTCTGGATGTGATAAAGACAGTCATATGATGAGACACAGGCTCTCTCACACACACATTCCACTCATATATGTTTGATTTTAATTGTACTCCGCATCTACTTATACTCCTCTCTTGACTTGGCCCGCACCACCATGGACCATGGGGCACAGAAAGACAGCTAGGGAGGCACCAAACCGACCCTCCACTGCTGGTTATTTGAGAGCTGGTCATCAGGCTTCAAGTTCATGGCTGCAGTGGGTGCTGCCCCTACATCAGCAGCACAGAAGCCTTCCTGTTGTACCAGAACGTCCATCTAAACATGGGTAACGTCAGTCGGAAGACTGGGGCAGAAGGTAACACTGCCCTAGCAGGTTAACAGCCCTTGGAAACCAACCAATCTCAGGTCCCCTGGAAACTAGGGAGGCCTGTAGCTGTCACGAACAGGTCAGACCACATAGATCTCATAGGAGACTCAGTCTGGCACTCTGGGTATCAGAGCAGATGATTTAAAGTCTCTTTCTATATAACTGTGTGTTCTTTGGGAGAAAAGATTGGGGTGGGGCAGCAAACTGGTTTCAAAATTCTGCACTAAAGAAAGTTATACAGCTTTCTTTAGCCTTTAATATCCTGGTTTGATTGCAAATCTCTAAGAGGGGGAAATAAAAGGGAGCTTTTCCCAAATGTTTTTCAACTTAGATTCCATCTTCACTGAGAATCACTCACATTTCAATGCACACAAATGCCCCCCCACCCCCACCCCTGCCCCAACCCAGTTTGGAGAATGGCAGCTGGAGAGGTCAGGGAATCCCCGCTGTTCAGGGTTTCCAGCTCTGCGGAGACTCAGCTCCCAGGTCAGTGGGAATCAGCTCCCAGACAGTCTGCGGGTGGAGGGCCTTCGCAATTGGACCCCCACATGCTTGGCGGTATGTGAATGCTTGCTAAGGTTACAGCAATACGTGGATTTAAAAGAAAAAAAAAAAAAATTGAAGATCCACAGCCTGCCTGTGCACCCTTTCCAAATGTTGCTCTGCCGAGAGCTGAGGGGCAGTGAGTGGTCCCAGGTGGGCTGAGGGTCTTGCTTTCCACAAAGACCTCTCCATAAAAGTGAGACCTGCCTCTCTCTCTCTCTGATTACTATGATAAGTTTCTCCAGGGCCCACACATCTCCCAGATGCCAGATAAAATGTGTTTTTTTGAGAAAGTGAAAGAGTTTGTTGATTTAGTATTAAATCTTTTTGCAACTCAGGTGATTTCTAATACTTTGCTTTCATGAAAATTGAGGGAAGACCTAATTGAGCCATCAGAAATTAGATCATTAAAAATCATCTTGATGATAGACCACCCTATCAGAGGGAGCTCGGTAACGGACATTGCTATGATAAAGTTCCTTTCATTTCCTTGTTCATTTTCATGAAAAATGTTTCATAGTGTGTACAACACACATAAGAACAATAATTGTAAGATGAGGTTAATGTTGGTGAGGATTGCCATCTATTTTAGGAAATAGATGCATCTTAATTTAGTAAGTCTGATGAAAACTTTTTTCCAATAAAATTTTACTTTTTATATTTAATAAAATCCTGTGTGATAAATCATATATTAATAGTATCTATAGTGATAATTCAGCTTAGAATTATTCCTTTAATATCTAGAGCTATTTGGCTACAGGATTTAAACATTACCTCAAATTAAAATGTACAAAATTGAATTTAAGTTTATACATGTTTTTGCTGCAGATAATTATGGATGATCAATGAAAGGATTTTAGGCATAAAATATATTACATTAACATAAAATTATGTGGAGAAAGTAGAGTGGAAATACCAGTTTAAGGAGTAAATGAAATAATTTTTGCCTACTAAAGATGAACTTGTAGGTGTATATTAAAATGAATTATGGTAGATATCAAATTGCTGTGCTATTAGATTGTCCTGGAAACAGTGAAGAAGTCATATTAGGATTTTATTTTTTAAATTTACTATTTCTGATTCACCAGAGATTATATCCTTTGCAACGATTTAAATTGATGAAGAAATGGTTTAGATGTTAACTTCAGCACATGTGAAGAGACATATAGTGGTTTTTGTTTTTTTGTCAAATGATAGTGTCTCTATGCATTTTGAAAGATGCACAAATGAATAATTTGAAGAGACACACAGTTTCAAGAGTTACTTTGAGGGGTGACCAAGCAGGAAGTGGAAGGTCTCTATATCCAGCAGCACATAAGGAGAATGGAGAAACAGGGTCCAGAAAGGGCTCCATGTGGTCGGGTTCAGGCTCTTCCCACACTTCCTCCCACTGCCCTCCTTCTAGTGCAGGACCCAGGTCTAACAGGTCCTCAGCTCCCAGCTTAATATTCCACGTTACCACTGTCTCCTCCTCCCACATGTGGCACTCATTTCTTTCACACTTAATGACAATCATGTTGACTTGGCCCTGGGACCACCTCATGGAACTATCTGGGGAGTCATCGTCCCCTGGCCCATGCTCCCTGCCTCACTCTTGCCTCAAATCCCAGAAACCCTCAGACAATAGAAAGCCCAAGTTTAGGCCTAGGCCCTCAGCCCTTGTCCATCTATCATCATCTGAACGATTGCTATTAATTTGTGCATTTGCAATTTTCAAAGTGCCTCCCTCTTTATGCTTCCTCTTTTCCTCTTTACCACAACCTGCTGTGATCGATGAAGGTAGAAGATGGATGGATGGATGGATGGATGAATGGATGGACAGGTAGGTAGAAAGAAGAAACGGGCTCAGAGGATTTAAGTGGTTTGCCTGTGATGACACAGCGAGAAATGGTGGAGTTAGTATCTGGAAGCAGGTCACCTGTCTTCAGACTCTTCGCCTTATGCACGACGTCACGGGCAAGTCCAAGGTCAAAGAAAACCAACTGGAATCTTTTGAGTCTGGGGTGGCCCACTCAGAAACCTTACTGACCATATAACCCTGGAGAGAGTGGTGGGTGTTCGCACGTGGTCCTTGTCTGATGGCTACCGTCTGGGGCCTTCACACTTCATCCAGGATCTCTGTCAGACATTTGGAAAGGACTTACAGCAAGGCGAAATGAACACGTAAGTGTACTTCCACGTACGTGGGACACAACAGGACATGATGATGTGGAGCTAAGAGAGCTGAGTATAAACAAACATTCACATAAAAATGGACAAGTTTTGCTGTGAGTGGTGTTTTAGTCTAGAGAGTTGTACCAGAAATAAAACTTGGTTGGATGTCAAAACACCAGTCATCTAACTTTAGTTTTATTTTTAATTTAAAGACACTGACTTAGAAACCAAGAGAAATACTAAACCTGTTTCAACTTACCTCAAAGTGCCTAAATTTATAGTTATTTCTGACTAAGTTGACTTCACCTATGCTTTTGTGTCATTTTTTGGAAAACTTTTGAGGATACCTTTTTTTTTTTAAGTGCATTCATAGTTTTTTTTTTTTTTTAATTACTCCGACTTTGTAGCTTTATATTTTATTCTTCAATGTGAGGTATTTCATTTGAGACAGCCCTTAAGAATGTTGTAAAGTTAGTTGGCATTTAGGGTCACAAAAATTCAGACACAACTTAGGGACTAAACAACAATTGAACAACAGGGTGATTGATTCCTTAGGACTTTAAGGAGTCGATCTGTAAGTCAGAAACACTTGAATAATTTTAGTTCACTTAGCACACACAAGACGTCATTTACTAAAGAAAGGACTGTGGCATTATAAACACCCAAAGGTGGCTCTCCAAGACTACCTGGAATTTCAGGTGTGCACATGGCCAGGAGTTCAGCTACCTGGACTTATTCGACCTGTCCTCGTGGATTGGCTCCAGCTGTTTCCTTCTGCTGCTGCTGCTGCTAAGTCACTTCAGTCGTGTCCAACTCTGTGCGACCCCATAGACAGCAGCCCACCAGGCTCTCCTGTCCCTGGGATTCTCCAGGCAAGAACACTGGAGTGGGTTGCCATTTCCTTCTCCAATGCATGAAAGTGAAAAGTGAAAGTTAAGTCGCTCAGTTGTGTCCAACTCCTAGCGACCCCACGGATTGCAGCCTACCGGCTCCTCCGTCCATGGGATTTTCCAGGCAAGAGTACTCGAGTGGGGTGCCATTGCCTTCTCCAGTTTCCTTTTGAGCATAGCTCCACTTGCTGAGTAGTCAGGCTCATTGTCAATGACCAACGTGCGTAGATTGTCCAGCAGGGAAGGGTGAAAGAGGACTGAGGTGAAATGACCTCCCCTGGCATTTGGAGCAGGAAAATCGATTTCTGTGAAACTTTGCTGTACAGGAGAAACAGCATCCAGACCCCTGGTGTCTACATATCAATAATGCTTCTGCTACTATTATTAGGATGAATAAAAGTCACCTCTCCAGAGTTTCAAATACCAAGGATCATTTTATTTTCAGCTGCCAGTGCTGCATACAGAGAGGACGCAGGGCTCCAGGGAGGTGGAGGGGCTTGCCTGAGATCATAATGCAAGTTATTAATGGTAAGTCAGAATTTTTCTGATACCTGTCGACTTTACACACCTGCCTACTACTATCCATCTGTGAATTTGGATCAATTTACAGATTAATTTACTACTCATGGCCAGTGTTTGTGAAGTGTCGTAATGTCCTGTGCACAGGACAAGATACTTGTGTGAGTACTCAGTTGCTAAGGTTTGTCCAACTCTCTGAGACCCAACTGACTGTAGACCAGCAGCTTCCTCTGCCCATGCAAATTTCCAGGCAAGAATACTGGAAGAGTGGGTTGCCATTCCCTCCTCTAGGGCATCACCCCAAGCTCTCCTGCGTCTCCTGCATTGGCAGGCAGATTCTTCACCACTCTGCCACCTGAAAAGGCTTCAAAGATGCTAATGGTATTTAGTTAGTATAATTTGATATCTGTTTATAGTGTAAGGCAGTAGCAAGAGGAGTATAAGCTATGGAAGAAAAATTTAAGAAGAATCCATTCTGAAAATACTTGAAAAAAAAAAATCAGGGATGGATAGAACACTACCGTGCCCAGATTGACAGCTTTGGGAGGAGTGGGATATTCCAGTCTGGAGTAGTCTGGAATATTCTCCATATGCCTCAGTGCCAAGCGCCAAGCCTGGCTCAAAGCTGACAGCCAGCCAGCGTGTGTTCATCCAGACTGAAGCACGTGCATGTCTGCATTTGAGCTGCTCTCTTAGCTCATCCGAAGGAGTATCTTAGAGTTTTTCATTTATGATTCCTCTAGGGGTTCCTATCAGGCTCCCCTGGATTATTGGGAGGAAACTGGACCCTGAAAGTAGCCCAGGTGAGTGGAAACTCAGAAGCCATGAGTTCTTGCCTTGAAGTTCAGAACCTTGAAGCAGCCATGCAAGATGTGGCCAGGACGAGCTGCCAGTGCTGCTGGGCTGGTGTGTAGAAGAGGCCCCCTGGCCAGCTTCCAGTCCCCCAGCCCAGGAGCCTGAGCATCCAGAGCAAGGTGCTGGCTCCCAGGTGCTCCGAGCTGGAGCCGCGGGCGCTTCATCCCTATTATTGTTTCTAACCTGCTGATGCAGGCTGCGTGTAAGCACAAGGAAAGGAGCGACTTGGGTTCACATGCAAATCCACCTGAGCCCCCCAGCCTGCTGCTCGATGCCTGCCTTCCAAGAAGAGATGCGGCAGCTCTGCTGCTGAGCCTCGGCAAGTCCTCTACATGTGTTTGTGAGAGGAGCTTCCTCTTCCAGAACACAGATCCTGTTGGCTGTTTGTTTTCCTGAGACAATCAACTTGTGTTCTTTGCCAGCAGAGCGCCTACACAGCCCTAGGCTTCTGTTTCTCTGGATTGTGGAAACACTACTCTCCTTTTCAGCTCTCCTTGGAAAACTGTTAGGGACCTCCTAGAGAGGAAAGCTATTGCTTGGGGTTCTAAGTGGATCCAGGGGAGAAGTAGGGTGGTGTGGGCACAGATGATACACGCACCAGTTTCATTAAGTGAGACAATGCAGATTGTCCACAATATCAAACGATACACCTCTGGAAGTCCTAGCTGGCCAGGAGGTGGTTCACAGCTTAAGAAATGGCTTTGTAACTTATTCAGAGTGTGGCAAGTCCTTCAGGATTCTGAGCCCAGTTTTTTCAAGCTACTCAATGACATAGGAAAGGAAGGGGAGTGTTCTAATGTGAAAGAAATGTAAAAGAGACCTAAGTCACATAATAATCACCTTACATAGTGTCTCATAGAAGCCTGCAGTAAGAGTGTTTTAGGTATTTGAGGAACTTTTGGATATATGAGAACAAATAGGAATTTGTCTGTATCTGCTAGGTTATCCGATTTTTGGGGTATATAATTGTTCATCGAAGTCTCTAACAATCCTTTGTTCTTGTATCTTATCATTTGTAATGTCTTCTCCTTCATTTAGAATTTTATTTCAGTCCTTTTTCTTGATGAGTCTAGCTAAAGATTTGTTTATATTTAAAAAAAAAGAGTGTATTAGTTTCATTGTTTTTATGTTATTTTTTTAGTTTCTATTTTATTTATTTCCATTCTGTTCTTTGCCTTCCTTATATTAACTTTGGGCTTGGTATGTTCTTATTGTTCTGGTTCCTTATTAGGTTGATTATCTGAGAGCGCTCTTTTTTCATAATGTACACATTTATTGTTATAAACTTTCCTCTGAGAACTTCTTTTGCTCCATCCATTAAGTTTTGGTGGTATTCGTTTTCTTTCTCTCTCTCTTTTTTTTTTTTTTTTTTTTTTTGGTGTCTAATACCAATTGTTTAGCTACTGTGCTATAAAACCCATCATAGTGTCATGCCCAAAGGTGCAAGTCTCTTTTATCTGACTTTCTGGAAGCTAGTAGAAAATTAATGTAAGACATGCTGGAGCAAAACAGGAGCAAAAAGCACTGAAGCTTGCAGAGGCCACTTCCACCTGGTAAAGTCCCCATGTGTAAGATTGCCACCCAGAAATAGAGCCACGATGCGCTCCACTTGGGTGTCCTGAAACAACCCCAGAGCTGCGTGTCACAGAGAGTTCCTCCAGTCTCTTCTGCCTGTAACTCAAATGGACAGGATGAAACTGGTTCCTCAGGCAGCATCAAAGCAGCTTTCTTCACGTCACAAACATTTCCAGAAGTGTGAGACTTAGAAGTGGATCCCCAGTGCGGGCAGTGGTGTCAGAGCCCACAGCAGGAGCCCGGGGGAGAGGCTTACCAGCCTCCACTCTCATCCTTGCTCACACACCACATGCCTTGTTTAGAACAGGTTACTCTAAATCAGCAGGAAATTCCATGCACGGTTAGATCACACAATGACCCATTCACTGTCTGTTGAGTGCTGACAGTGTGGCCACGACTTTTCAGGGTGCAGCAATGTAGCAGGGACTGGGACACCATGCTTCCTGTCATTGTGGCATTTATAGTCGAGCAACGTCTGAAGTAATACCTCATTTATAAAGAGGCAGAAACCTGGTTTTGGTAGATTTGATCGTCAGGAAAAGATAGTACCGTTTACACTTTACTGTCCTTGTATTTTCTGTATTTGTGTTTTTGCATCAATTTGTCCTCCTAGGACTCCAACTCAGACCAGTTGTGTCTAAGAAACCAGCAGTAGTCCACAAGTTGGCTCCAATACCCCCCCCCCTTTTTTTTTGGTGAGTGAAGTAGCATAATCCACTAAATCCCTCAAGTTTGGGTACTGCTCTGTCATCTGGGAGTGCTCTAGGAACTGTGAATTAGAAAAAAGTTGACAAATAAATTAGAAATCCCAGTGAGGTTGTTCGGATGTCTGGGTCACATGTATTCCCAATTCTGTTCTGAGATATTCCATTGACTATCGACGCTGAGACACCATGTCTTATGTCGACCTGGCCTTTGTAAAGCAGGGAAAGGTGAAAGAGAAGTCGCTCAGCCGTGTCCGACTCTTTGTGACCCCATGGACTGTAGCCTACCAGGCTCCTCTGTCCATGGGATTTTCCAGGCAATAGTACTGGAGTGGATTGCCATTTCCTTCTCCAGGGGATCTTCCTAACTCAGGGATTGAACCCGGGTCTCCCGCATTGTAGACAGACGCTTTACCGTCTGAGCCACCAGGGAAGTCCCCTTGTAAAGCAGGGGAGTCCTGGTCAAAAATGTGGTCAGCATTCCACTGCAGAACTATGGTATCTCCCTAAGAGGAATATTAACCTTGGTTTCCATCACTAATTGAGAAGATAGAATAGAAGGTTTAAATGCTGGCTCCAGCCTTTACTAGCAGTACGACCCTGAGAACTTGAGCAAGTTAATAGAACCTCTCTAAACTATTGTTTTAGTTCATTATCAATAAATGAGGCTAATAATATTTACCTTGTAGTGCTGCAATGGTTAAATGATAAAGTCCGTGGTAGAGGGTTCATATACACCGTGGTCTTCCCTTGTGGCTTAACTGGTAAATAATCGGCCTGCAATGCGGGAGACCTGGGTTCAGTCCCTGGGTTGGGAAGATCCCCTGGAGAAGGAAAAGGCTACCCACTTCAGTATTCTGGCTTGCTTTTAACGTGTGCCGGGCGTCCCCTCACACGCTGATTCTGGACTTGGCCATGGGACGAGCCTTGACCAGTGAAGCATTAGCAAGAGTGATGCAAGTGAAAGCCTGGTAAGTCCTTGCACATTGGGCTCTGTTTTCTTGGAGTCCACCTGCCTTTTTTGTGAAGATGCATAAGCAGCCATGTGGAGAAGCCCAGTTGGAGGAGGATGGAGGCCTTAAGCCAACTCCCAACTGGGCTCCCAGCCTGCAGCCAGTACTGATTTCCATCCATCTGTACGAGTCCATTTTAGATCTTCTAGACATCCAACTCAAAGCCAGCAACATTCTTGAAGCCTGGTAACCTTGTGGTCAACCCCAGAGCTGTAGGAAGGAATAAGAAACTGTGAGAAGCCATTAAATTTGGGGTGATGTGTTATGCAGCAGACGATCGCTAAAACAGAGCCATGTGGAGTCGTGCCACCACAGGCGGCACTGACTTTGTGTCTGGTGGAAGAGTGGAGAGGTTTGGAGGAATGACGAAGAGACTGTTTGGTGGAGGCTGAAACGCAGTGGAGGCTATCCTACCGGCAGCTGCAGGAAAGAGAACTTGAGTCATGTAGCCGCAGAACAGTTACCAGAACTATGCCGGTGGAAATATGGGAACGAGAAGAGGCGCCTCATGAACGTGGGGTCTGGCTAAGGAGATTCCTGGACAGGATGCTGAAAGTGTCATCTGCCTCCTTTTAGACACCTGTGGTAAAGTCCAGGAGGAGCTTCTTGAGCTAAAGAAGGAAATGTTTAGATTTCAAGCAAATTTAGAACTAATAGGGGGTTTCCCTGGTGGTGCAGAGGTTAAAGCATCTGCCTGCAATGTGGGAGACCTGGGTTCGATCCCTGGGTCGGGAAGATCCCCTGGAGAAGGAAATGGCAACCCACTCCAGTATTCTTGCCTGGAGAATCCTATGGATGGAGGAGCTTGATGGGCTACAGTCCATGGGTCGCAAAGAGTCGGACACGACTGAACGACTTCACTTTCACTTTCACTTAGAACTAAAAAGGCACCAGACCTTGTGGGTTTGATGATAAAATTGCGTTCATCGCTCCAAGGAAATTTTCTCAAAGTGAAAAATGGCCTTGGTTTGAAGATGAAACCCAGAGTGCTGTTAGTAAAACATGACCTCAGGTCAACATCTGTGTTAAAACATGAGCAAGATTTAAAGAGTATCTCAGCAGTCCTCTCAGCTAAACAAGAAAACTTCTAAGAATCTTAAAGGTATCATGTAAAGCAGAACTACCAGATCATCCAGAGGAGCTGGGAGAAATGTTACCTTGTTATTAAGTCTGTAAGTATATGGGTGGTTTCTTATGCAGCAGCAGACCAGCCAAACCAGCCACTAATGGTTTTAGATGCACTTGGATGATGGTAGGATAAAACATTTTTGACTTCACGTTTGACTTTTGCCATATAGTCAGAAAAGGGCTACTTTTGCAAAAATATTCAAAATTTTAATTTTAACCCATGTGCTCTGTATTTTTGTCAACATCTTTATTTCCTCTTCTTAAATTGTTAACTGGTCAAGTGGTATATAAGGGCTTCCCTTGTAAGCTCAGTTGGTAAAGAATCTGCCTACAATGCAGGAGACCCGGGTTCGATCCCTGGGTCGGGAAGATATCCCGGAGAAGGAAATGGCAACCCACTCTGGTATTCTTGCTTGGAGAATCTCATGGACAGAGGAGGCTGGCAGACTACAGTCCATGGGGTTGCAAGAGTCGGACACGACTTAGTGATTAAAGCACCACCTTCACAAGCTGTGTATATTCTCATTTACTATTGGCTTGACATATTTCAAGCAGTTCTATGATATTGCCTTCATCAACTCCATGAAATCCTGCACCTTTTGCAGTATTTACAATTTCTTTTCACTTTCACTGTCCTTGAATTTATTATCTGCTATAATGTTGGTAGGATGGATACTAATGTCTTGAAAGAATGTCTTCAGTTAGACATCAGTTTTATACGTAGTCAGTTTATTAATGAATAATTTTTCTTTAAACAGTTTTGCTTCTTTTAAACAACCCAGACATTGGATTCTCATATATTGAGAGGCACTCCGGTACCACTCAATTTATAACTGAACAGAACCTAGGACCAGACAGGGCTTAACCATCTGGTAGAAGCTGAGTTGAAGTATATGATTCAGGCTCACCGTCTAAGAGGACCTTCTGTTTTTCACCCTGAATCTTGGTGCAACCCACTCAGTTGTAACTTTGGGGTGGGAGAGAACTAAAGAGAAGTCTGGCCCACTTAGCATGCCATCGTAAAGTGTGGGAGAGGCGGAGAACAGAAATGAATGCTCTGTGAAGACAGCTTCTGCCCAGTGTGCAGGAGGAGGCTGACAAGAAAGCTCTCCCCATCCGTGTAATCCTCCGAGGCACCGTGAGCCTGCTCCTGGCAAGTGTGACCTGAGGCACGTCCTGGGCGCTGGGCAATACAATCAGTACATCATCAGGAAGGAGTGGGTGAAGAAGTAGTAAAGCAGGGAAAGAGGAGTAAAGAATCCCCTGTCTCTACAGTGTCCGTCATACTGGAGAGAATCCATCCATTAGGTGATAGGAAGCTGGTTGGTCAGAAAGCAGTGAAAGGAGGTAGGTGTTGTGCTCAGAGGGCAGATCCCTCTATATTTCGCTCTCACGTTTCCCCTTTGGAGAGGAGATAAGAACTGAGCAAAGGAAGCCACACATCTGGGCACATTGCTTTAGCAACTGTGATAGAAGCTGGTTACAGGAATGAGCTCTCCTCCAAGTTGAAGTTCAGAAGTTATTGCTAAAAAAAAAATAGCTGTAAGGGTTTTTAAAAGCCCATTTTCCCCAAACTCTGTTACTAGAAACAGGAGGGAATTGACTCCAGGAAAGGATTGAAGTGGAATGAGAAGCTCTGGAGTGAAGATCTAGAGATTCGTGTCAGACTAAGCTGAGATTGAGAAGAGGAGAGAGATCCGAAGGAACGTACTGTACTTCAAGTGGATTTCTTTAAAAGAGTTATTCCAGAAGAGTTACCTGCTTCTATTGCTGAGTGTTAAGCTTAGGTATTTCCACAAAGCACTCCTTTTTGTAAATAAAGAGTAGAACATGTATGGCTATATTATATTATAGTTATAATCTACTCCCAAAGCCCACATTGTTTTTAGTTTGAACACACAAATTTAATACATGAAAAGATGACATTTAAACTGAATAAATTGTTTCAGTGTTGGATAAACTTTCAGCTAAGCTTGTACATTTATAGATACAGAACGTATATATTTGTCCATTCATTTAACAATTATTCAGTGCCTGCTCACTGCTTGTCATTACATGTAGTGTTCATATTATTAATGCAAATTTAGAAAGCTTATTTTTAAAGGCTGTAATGGGTAAAGAAGTGTCACTGGCAGTAAGTCATAGAATTTTTAAATGGAAAAAAGTCAGTGATGGAAAATTTGGGAAAAAAAAAAAAAAGATATTCTTCTGCAATGTACTTTATCTTAGAGGTAGAAGTTGCTGAAATACTGACCACATTATGCCTTTGCAATGAGAGCACAGATAGAAAGGTTAATACGTGCCAAAGGCAACTGAAAAAACAAAAATCGGGAAAAAAACATTCTAATTGTGATGCCTTTGGAGTTTTGCTATAAATGAACCTGTGGGACTTTTTCCTGATGCCAGAAAAGGGGCTGCAGTCTAGTATTATTTATGTTTCAGTTGTATTTATTAACCCTGTTATTCCAATGCTTTCACAGTAAATGTAAGAATCCCTGAACTGCTTCCAACTTTCCTGTTCATTTCTCAACAGTCATCACAGTGTCCCATCAAGCCAAAAATCCTGTGAGATCCTTCCTCCGGAATAAAAGCCTGTTTCTCAGCAAGCTTTCTAACAGGATTTTAACTCTTCTGCGCAGCTGGCCTGAACATTGAACCAGCAAATTGAGAACGCACAGTGGTATGTATGCTTGGGTCTTAATGAAATTTCCCACATGTGCTATTCAGTCAGCTTCATTCTCAGGACAGGTACTGAAGAGCTGAGGAATCAGGCAGGTGCTCGGAGGTGAGAATTGGTCCAGGAAACACAGTGTGTGAATTCACAGTCTAGAGAGTGGACCCAGCTGTGGGTCTTCTCTTTAGCAGGAGGGCTCTTCCCTTTGAAGAACTGTGTCCCATTCAGCCTGCCGTGGCCTCTCCTACCTCCCTGGGAGACTTCACTTCCTGTGGGAAAGAACCACTCATTGATAATACCTCAGGGAAAGTCAGAGCAGCATTAGAATAATCACAGATACCCTCTCTCCACTTCTCAACTGTGGCTTATTTCCATTTGCTTCCAAGGACACTGATGTGAAAGGGAACAATGCGATATTGATGTCAATGAAACCCACCTTGCTCTCAGTCTGAGGGTTGGTTATGCTCTGAAATATAAGGGGGAACTTGGTTCCTTAGAGACCCATCTGAGCCCCACCCATGCTAAATCTTAACCGTGGTCGGTGGACTTTATTTAAGTGAAGGTGTTTCAGAGGACGTTGAACAAGGTTCTCAAGCCATTCTTCCCTAGATAAAGGCTGTGTCTTCCAAGGCAAGCCTTTCTCTCCCCAACCTGTTGATGGCACCAATTTGACTTTTGGTAGATATTCCCCCCAAAAGGAGGGTGCTCTGTTTTATTCACTTCTGTATCCCCAGAGCCTAGAATAGTGCCTGACACATGGCAGTTGAAAGGGAAATGTTGCAAGTTATTTGTTGAAACGTACCTGTCATTGACAACAGTGTCAAGATGCTCAATCTATGCCTAACCACTTCCATTTGGCGTCTAGAAACTTACACGAGAGGACGGTGGAGATTTGGTTCGATAGACTTAAAATGACAACAGGAAAGACCCTCAGCTCAGCTTCTGGAAAAACCAACGAGTCCCCCTGTTTCTGTTTTGCCAACTGTGAAAAGGGGTCTGGCCAAGTCTTCACTGTGACAGAGGGAGGAAAAAATGCGAGCGCAGTGTTTAACACCTAAGAGAGTGATGCGTTCCTGCGAGGTGCTTGTCATCTCCACCCTTAGCTCCTTCTTTTTCTGAAAAGCAAACTTGGAAAACTAGAGTGAGATGTCTATCAAGAGTCCATCCCTCTTGTTTCTACCTTCTCCTGATAGAATTGCCATGGATTCAGCACCAGAACGGTTGTTTAGGCTAAGTATTGGTCCCCAGATTGGATGCCTACATGTCCTAAACCTGCCTTCTGAAAATGTACTCTGTATGAACAGGCAAGGGAAGGAGAATGTATGTGGCATGTCAGCAGTCCCACAACTTCCCTGTTACAGAACAAGATTCCCACAGAGTGTGAATACAGAATTATCTTTAAGGAAGGCGCTGTTTGGGAGCCAAGGGACCCCAGGCAGGGATTCCTAACCCCAAGCCCCATTCCCAGCACCCCTAACTGCCTGTAGTTCTGTGACTGGAGCAAAGCGTTTAACCCTTGGGACTCAGCTTCTTTGTCTGTGAAATAATACTGGCTTCCTGCCTCCCAATGGGACAGAAAGAAGACTGATTTAATATTTACATAGCACATTGAGAACCTCCAAGACAGGCACCATACAACTGGGAAATATGATATAATGGGAAGAATGTCTTTTAAGTCGTTGGTCTCTGCTCAGCCTTTCCACATGAGCGTTTCCACTTGCTCATTTGCAAGTCTCGTCTGGTCTTTGCTTTCTGGTGGGCTTTTTCCTTCTCCCTTGTGCATGTGTGCAGGTTTGGGCAACTGTGAGTATGTGGATGGCCTCAGTTTCCGCTTTGCATGCCTGTAAATCCAGAGTATTTGGAAGTCCTTATCAGACCCAGATGGCTGTCTTCCCTCCCAGAACTTCCAGTGAAATCCCTCGCTACTCTGTTTTTTGCCCCACATAGGACTATCACCTCAGTGAACCCTGTTTGCTTACAACTCGAGCTCACCGTTTTACAGCACATCAGGTCAGGTGAGTCCCTTCTGGCAGTGGCAGCAGGCCTTGTTCCCAGATCTGCCATCACCCTGGTTGAACTGCTGCCTGTGAAGGTCAGGATGCGGCAACACAGGAAGCCCACAGGCTCACAGGTTCTTTCCTGAACTGGTTGTCAGGAGTAAGCACTTCGTAGTTTGTTGTAGATATTCAGTTCAGTTCCAGAGTGCTGAGATGGCTATTTTATTCAACAGTTTGTCCAGATTTATAGCCACTTTTTTTGAAAGGATTCATCAGTCTCCTCCCCTCATCATGCTGAATGTGAATTTTCCATCTTATTCTGAATCACATTCCACCCAAATTAACTTCATAAGGATAGACTTCAAGAGGACTCAAACATTTCAAAGCTATCTGTTCAAAGCTACCACAGTGCCAGAGTTTTACAAGTAACCTATACCTACTTTTGATAATTGATATGTGTTTTATTTTTAGATATTATTTGTATTTGTTCATACTCATTCCAAAAGTAAATACTGAGTTATTTCAATCTGCCTAGTTATAAGCATATTTTTAATATAAGTATGTAATATTTTAATAAAATATGTTGGAATGTAGACTTGATCTTTGGATTGAAAGAAACAACACTTAGTCATGGACATAAACTTTGGAGAGTTGATATGTTTGAACTGAGCTGTTTATTTCTATGCAAATTCTCCCCTGCCTCCTATTCTGTCACACTAATCCCTGTTCTTTTAGGCAAGAATGTAATTCCCTTATACCCCCTCCTGTCTTTTAAAATAGGAACTTACTTTAGTTATGTATCAGTGCTTCAAACAAGAATATAATGGGTGGCTAATCTGTTATAAATTTGAGAATGCATTTCATGAAAAAAAGTTACAGAGCTGCCAAAGAGGGAGGGCTACAGAGAGAGAGAGGATGTAAAACCTAGTTTGGGGAGCTTGTTAGGAATCTAATTTTCTGCAGTTCTGGAAGCAGGTGTAACATGCCCAGGGAGCCTGGAATCTAAAGAAGCTTGTAACTCTGGCTCAGGACGGGAGAAGAACTGGTAGTGTATTGAGACTGTTCTGCATTTTCTACATTTGCTTTGACAAATTCCTTTTGAATGCTTACGGAGGACCAAATCTTGGTCTAGAGGAAAGTGAGCCATGTTGGGGGATCCACGTTAGACACTATACAGAAGGGCACTTAGAGGTGTGGACGGGCCCCAGAAAAGGATAATCTGAAATGGTGCTCTGGATTCCTTAAGAGCTAAGAAGAAAAGTCACCAGAGTGGATTACATACACTTAGGTCAATGGCGTTACAGGTGAGAAAGCTGCGGGCACAGACTGCTCAAAACCATCTCCCGTAACTCTGCTACTTCTGCAGTTTTGATCCCAGCGGGTTGGAAACCATAAACTGCCATCTAACCCTCACCCAAGGTAAGGAGCAGCAGCTGTGCTTTGCTGGAGCAGACATGAAGAGATACCCCCACATCCAAGGTAAGAGAAACCCAAGTAAGATGGTACGTGTTGCAAGAGGGCATCAGAGGGCAGACACATTGAAACCATACTCACAGAAAACTAGTCAATCTAATCACACTAGGACCACAGCCTTGTCTAACTCAGTGAAACTAAGCCATGCACACGGGGCAACACAAGACAGGCGGGTCATGGTGGAGAGGTCTGACAGAATGTGGTCCACTGGAGAAGGGAATGGCAAGCCACTTCAGTATTCTTGCCTTGACAACCCCATGAACAGTATGAAAAGGCAATATGATAGGATACCAAAAGAGGAACTCCCCAGAGAACGAAGGGATAGAGCCAAAGCAAAAACAATACCCACCTGTGGATGTGACTGGTGATAGAAGCAAGATCTGATGCTGTAAAGAGCAATATTGCAGAGGAATCTGGAAAGTCAGGTCCATGAATCAAGGCAAATTGGAAGTGGTTAAAAAAGAGATGGCAAGGGTGAACGTTGACATTCTAGGAATCAGCGAACTAAAATGGACTGGAATGGGTGAATTTAATGCAGATGACCATTATATCTACTACTGCAGGCAGGAATCCCTCAGAAGAAATGGAGTAGCCATCATGGTCAACAAGAGAGTCCAAAATGCAGTACTTGGATGCAGTCTCAAAAATGACAGAATGATCTCTGTTCGTTTCCAAGGCAAACCATTCAATATCACAGTTACCCAAGACCATGCCCCAAGCAGTAATGCTGAGGAAGCTGAAGTTGAACGGTTTTATGAAGACCTACAAGACCTTTTAGAACTAACACCCCCAAAAGATGTCCTTTTCATTATAGGGGACTGGAATGCAAAAGTAGGAAGTCAAGAAACATCTGGAGTAACAGGCAAGTTTGGCCTTGGAATGAGGAATGAAGCAGGGCAAAGACTAATAGAGTTCTGCCAAGAAAATGCACTGGTCATAGCAAACACCCTCTTCCAGCAACACAAGAGAAGACTCTACACATGGACACCACCAGATGGTCAACACCAAAATCAGATTGATTATATTCTTTGCAGCCAAAGATGGAGAAGCTCTACACAGTCAACAAAAACAAGACCAGGAGCAGACTGTGGCTCAGATCATGAACTCCTTATTACCAAATTCAGACTTAACTTGAAGAAAGTAGGGAAAACCGCTAGACCATTCAGGTATGGCCTAAATCAAATCCCTTATGACTATACAGTGGAAGTGAGAAATAGATTTAATGGCCTAGATCTGATAGATAGAGTGCCTGATGAACTATGGATGGAGGTTCGTGACATTGTACAGGAGACAGGGATCAAGACCATCCCCATGGAAAAGAAATGCAAAAAAGCAAAATGGCTGTCTGGGGAGGCCTTACAAATAGCTGTGAAGAGAAGAGAGGTGAAAGCAAAGGAGAAAAGAAAGATATAGGCATCTAAATGCAGAGTTCCAAAGAATAGCAAGAAGAGATAAGAAAGCCTTCCTCAGTGATCAATGCAAAGAAATAGAGGAAAACAACAGAATGGGAAAGACTAGAGATCTTTTTAAGAAAATTAGAGATACCAAGGGAACATTTCATGCAAAGATGGGCTCGATAAAGGACAGAAATGGTATGGACCTAAGAGAAGCAGAAGATATTAAGAAGAGGTGGCAAGAATACACAGAAGAACTGTACAAAAAAGATCTTCACGACCAAGATAGTCATGATGATGTGATCACTAATCTAGAGCCAGACATCTTGGAATGTGAAGTCAAATGGGCCTTAGAAAGCATCACTACGAACAAAGCTAGTGGAGGTGACGGAATTCCAGTTGACCTCTTTCAAATCCTGAAAGATGATGCTGTGAAAATGCTGCACTCAATATGCCAGCAAATTTGGACAACTCAGCAGTGGCCACAGGACTGGAAAAGGTCAGTTTTCATTCCAATCCCAAAGAAAGGGAATGCCAAAGAATGCTCAAACTACCACACAATTGCACTTATCTCACATGCTAGTAAAGTCATGCTCAAAATTCTCCAAGCCAGGCTTCAGCAATATGTGAACCGTGAACTCCCTGACGTTCAAGCTGGTTTTCGAAAAGGCAGAGGAACCAGAGATCAAATTGCCAACATCCACTGGATCACGGAAAAAGCAAGAGAGTTCTAGAAAAACATCTATTTCTGCTTTATTGACTATGCCAAAGCCTTTGACTGTGTGGATCACAATAAACTGTGGAAAATTCTGAAAGAGATGGGAATACCAGACCACCTGACCTGCCTCTTGAGAAATCTGTATGCAGGTCAGGAAGCAACAGTTAGAACTGGACATGGAACAACAGACTGGTTCCAAATAGGAAAAGGAGTATGTCAAGGCTGTATATTGTCACCCTGCTTATTTAACTTCCATGCAGAGTACACCATGAGAAATGCTGGACTGGAAGAAACACAAGCTGGAATCAAGATTGCCGGCAGAAATATCAATAACCTCAGATATGCAGATGACACCACCCTTATGGCAGAAAGTGAAGAGGAGCTAAAGAGCCTCTTGATGAAAGGGAAAGAGGAGACTGAAAAAGTTGGCTTAAAGCTCAACATTCAGAAAACGAAGGTCATGGCATCCGGTCCCATCACTCCATGGGAAATAGATGGAGAAACAGTGGAAACTGTGTCAGACTTTATTTTGGGGGGCTCCAAAATCACTGCAGATGGTGACTGCAGCCATGAAATTCAAAGACACTTACTCCTTGGGAGAAAAGTTATGACCAACCTAGATAGTATATTCAAAAGCAGAGGCATTACTTTGCCGACTAAGGTCCGTCTAGTCAAAGCTATGGTTTTTCCATTGGTCATGTATGGATGTGATAGTTGGACTGTGAAGAAGGCTGAGCACTGAAGAATTGATGCTTTTGAAATGTGGTGTTGGAGAAGACTCTTGAGAAGTCCCTCGGACTGCAAGGAGATCCAACCAGTCCATTCTGAAGGAGATCAGCCCTGGGATTTCTTTGGAAGGAATGATGCTAAAGCTGAAACTCCAGTACTTTGGCCACCTCATGAGAAGAGTTGACTCATTGGAAAAAACTCTGATTCTGGGAGAGATTGGGGGCAGGAGGAGAAGGGGATGACAGAGGATGAGATGGCTGGATGGCATCACGGACTCGATGGACATGAGTCTGAGTGAACTCCGGGAGATGGTGATGAACAGGGAGGCCTGGCGTGCTGCGATTCATGGGGTCGCAAAGAGTCGGACAGGACTGAGCGACTGAACTGAACTGAACTGAAAGGAGGAAGAATGGAATTAGGCAGGAAAGCTAAAGAGGACCATGCCTGCCTTCCACCCCTACTGCACCTGGGCATCCTGCAGTTTGCCTGAGGTGGTTAAGCCTCACTTGGTGTTTTTATAGTTAGAGACTGGAAATTATTCTTAAGTACTTTTTGAGTGAAAGCAATTCTGGACTTTTTATTATTTGAGAGTAAGGTTTTTCAACCTGGGTTGGGAGAAGAACCTCTGTGAAAATTTCAAAGGGTAGTGGGAGAGGGTGTCGCCTTCTAATTATATTCATGAGTCAAAAATAATGATTACATATATTAACAGATTTTTGTTTGAACACTTTTGGGTGATGCAATTCATAAGATTTTTCAGTATCGAACTATTTGTAGTTTCCCTTCATAATCATATATGGGATACATGTGTGAAAAACTAACAAAGCTTCTGCTGTCTTTGTACTTTCTAAGTTTTTGTTGAAGTATAGTTAATTTACAATGTAAAATAATTTACAAAGTATAGTTAATTTATAATGTATTAGTTTCAAGTGTACAGCAAAGTGATTCAGTTATATATATCTATATTCTTTTTCAGCTTCCTTTCCATTATAAGTTACTACCAGATACAGTATAATTCTCTGTGCTATACAGTAAGTCCTTATTTATTTTATACATAGTAGTAGAAGATAAAATATGCAAGGTAGGATTGAGTGCCAGGCTAACAGTATCTTGTACATAGAAGGATCTGTTAAGTGGATAAAACGATAACTTCAAGACCTGTAGCATGTGAAATTCCTTAAGGTATTATGGGTTGATTTCACACAAGAGGGATTTCATCTTTTATCAACCAGTTTCCTCCTTTCACATGTTAAAGACCAGTTGTTAGTAAACTTGAGATGTTAGTGATGTCTGTGTAGCTCTCCTAGAAATTCTGAACTAGGTGATGAAGGACGCAGAGGCTGGAGAAGATGGAGGAAGAAGACAAAACAGGATTGAAGAAGATGGCTGCTAAAGAATTTCAGGAAGAACAAAAGACACTCTTTATATTATTAGGAAATAAGCATCATTGTTCAAAAAGAAACCTAAATCCACTATAATAAAAAATACAAAATAACTGAATGATTGTAAAGAAATTTGTGAATCAAACTTTGCAAAGCCTGTTGCAGTGTTCCCTGGTGGGGAGAAAGCATAGCACCTGCCAGGTAGAAGCATGTTGTCAGTATTAACAATGCAAGGCGCAAAGGTTCACAATTTTTAATTTTTAACTTTGGTGAAAGATAGTGTTTTATACTGTTATAGCACAAAGGAAACTAACTTTAAACTTTAGCAAAACTTTGGCCTTCCCTGGTGGCTCAGATGGTAAAGAATTTGCCTGCAATGCAGGAGACCTGGGTTTGACCCCTGGGTTGGGAAGATCCCCTGGAGAAGGGAAAGGTTACCCACTTCAGTATTTTTGCCTGGAGAATTCCATGGACAGAGGAGCCTGGTAAGCTACAGTCCATGGGGTTGCAAGAATCAGACATGACTGCGTGACTAACACTCACTTTCAATGTGATTTTTTTTTCCCTGTTTGAGAAGTTGACAGATGGGGAAGTGCTCGCCTGTGCTGTGGCTTGGTTCCACTTTCTGTATGCTTTTTCATCCTTGTTAGATTTTAAGATTCTTAAGTTCATGCTGCTTCTTGGTGTCATAAAATCTCAAATCCTCATACATAATTTGAAGAAACAGTTGTTGGAGGAATATATAGAAAATAAAATATCTCCTTTGGTTAGATTTTATTTTAAAAAAATAGACCTTTTAAAAATAAACCTTTTTTTTTTTTTTTTTAAGAAAAGTGAGTTGTTACTATGCTTCTCACTATCCTAAATCACAAAGTTCATTTATCCACCAAAGCTGTTGGTCACTGTTAGAACTGATTATACTGTTAACATTATATTATGTAAATATATAGTTTATAAAAATTTGTGATGCCAAGGTGATAGTTTAGATTTGTGCTTAATTTGGGGGGTAAGTATTTCTTTAAATGGATAATGCTGGTTTGTTTTTTTTAAAGTGGGTTAACATAAATTCTCACATAAATTTTTACCTGGACTTTCAAACTATATCCTATTTCTTATGCACCTAGTACCATCAGTATGAAGTCATCCACTTAATGGGTAAATTTGATGAGCTGTAAGGCTGTGAGAATATCAAGATCCCAGTGGATTAAATTATCACAGAACTGAAGAGCAAATGTCTTGAGGCAAGATGATGAAATTGAACTGCTATCCATGTCAAGTAAGAGTAGAAAATTTCTGGTACCCATAGTTAATTTGTGAACCGATGGTATCCTTTGATCATTAAAAAAAAAAAAAGTAGTTCCTTAATTGTAAGCTAAGATTGTTTCATTAATTATGTCTTTTCATTCCTTTTCTATATTTGGATTTATACTAAACTTTTTGGTCTCAAGTTTCATGTGGCCAAATGTACTGATATTTCCTAATTTCCATTTTTTGGGAAAGATATTCTAAACATAAATAATACCACTCATCCATATTTTCTTCTAAAATATTTAATGGTTTTTATTAAAAAGACTAAACATGTACGAACCTGGAGTTTATTTTGGTGATACCTTGAGTTGTGTAGTTACTTCTTATCAGTAATTGATTTTTCCCAAACCATTTATTAATAATCCATATCATTTCTCATTGATTTGGTAGTTTTTGTTATATTAATAAGTTCTCACCTCTATATTGTTTTCCAGTAATATGCTTATTCATCGCCAGGGCATTATTTGAATCTTAGATAGGCTTAGTAGGAGTCTTAGTTGTGGGTATTCAAGGCAACAACTTTCTAGAGGGCATCTGTTTCCATAGAAATTGGGAATGGGAAATCTTAGGTTTCCATTGCTTGGGGATCCAGACAGCATTTGACGAAGGAAATACAGAAGTTTAGAGATGACCTAATGAGGACTCCTTGAGTATCTTGGTCCATACAAAAACACTGCTGCTGCTGCTATCCGAATCTTGACAACCTACCTGAAGTCCTGGTGTGTAGTTCTAATCTCCCTGCAGCTTGGTAGTGGCTTTGACCCTCATTCCAGGCTGCTTCAGGAAGTGTCAAGTCTTTTTCAGATATCACTATAGTTTTTACTGGTCTCATAGGTTATCCTGGAGAATACTGTGAAGGCAGAAGACAAAAGATAATTTTCTGGTTGGGCTATTGTAGGAAGCAAATGCTTGGTGATCAAGAATTGATACCAGTCACACATACCAAAACCACTTGGTGTAGCTAAGCTGGATAGCCCTGAGAAATACTTTTTTGTTTTCATTTTTGTTCATTGCTCGTTCATCAGTGAAAATGCTGTCCTGGAACCAGACATCACTTCAACAGGGGCCCAGCTTCTCTTCAGAGTTCTTTGGTGCATTTCAGCAGCAATTTCTGCTGAAGGTCTGGACACTTGGCTTCTGAGTCACAAATCCCCAAAATTTGCTGTCAATTCATTCAGTCTACAAAGAACAAAATGGCATTAAATGGCCTCTGAAGAATAAGTATGTAAATTAGTTTGTCTTGCTGTAAAATAAGGCTGCCATACATTCAGACTTTGCTGGTGCATCTCATGCAATGGAGGTATCTGTTCCTTTTGAATTTGGTAAATCAAAAGTCTTAAAGTCATTAACTTCAAATCATTAACAAATGGAACAGGAACTTGGCGAGTTTTGGGTTAGCCTGTTTTCTGTTAACTTGTGAGCCTGCTTCTGCTTCACCCACAATACTAGGTTTAGTCCAACTGTAACTACTGGATCAATAACTACATTAAAAGAAGTTTCGGTATATACTCACCTGTTAATGCCAGTATGGATCCAACCTGTTTTGCTTTATTCCTAAGAAATGGAATAAAGATGGAAACACACAAGTTGCAGACAAATGGAAACAAGGGAAAAGATTATTTAAAGTTTGGGAAATGTTAAAGAGGATGGAACAAGTATAGAGCATAAGATGCCTCATAAAAATGGAGTTGATAATATTCTGCAAGGCCATTATGATGATGACACACACTTCAGAGTGGGAAATAGATTTGGGTGAATAAAGCAAATGAACAAAGAGACTATTAAGAGGAAACAAAAAAATGTCCCTAGAGTCAGACACAGCTGAGCGCGTGCACACACACATTAGTTAGCAAATTACTGAAAAATCTGGCCAGTAGGATTTTAGTGACGTTTAGCTATATTAAATGTTTTTTAATTTGTAGCAATGGTCTTACACTTCAGTTTTTTAAAAAGCCTATCTTGTTTGCATTCGTTTGATTTTTTACAATCTTGCACATTATCAGTATTACATCTTTCTGGTGAAATCTATACCAACAGTTTGTGCCTTCCTTAAGTACCACCAGAAACTCAACTCTTTCTTCCTACGACAAGATTATAATTTTAAAAGTTCTTCATTCTGGTTGTTAAAAGAATACCCAGATATCAAAACAGTAATCATTCATAAATTATAATGAAAAATCATGTACCATCACAGTAAAACAATTTTAAAGCCCAGATATAAATACATCAAGAAGGGTATAGGATTTTCATTAAAAAAAAAAAAAAGCTTCCAAAGGTTAATGAAAGACATAAAATAAGACAGAGACATAACAACTACCTGGATATACTGATACAAGTGATTGTCAAGTTAAAATTACTTCTCTTAACCTAATTAAGACAAATTTCACTGAGAATTTAACTGGCATGGTGATTAAAAAGTCATCGCAAATAATGTAGAAATAAACATTGCCAAGAGAATGCTGGAAAGGACAAATAAGGGGAGGAACTTTGCTAGAAGCAGCAGACCATTCAATGGAACAGAATGGAAACCCCAGAAACAGAATATCAGAGTTAAAAAGTGGTATTTTAAACTACATGAGAAAAGATGGATATTTCAGACACGTGAATGATCTTTTTTTTTTTTAAAGTTCTCAAGTGTTACACTATGCTCCAAAATAAATCTTAGGTTTGTTAGCTAGTTAGAATAGGGAAAAGGAGCCCAAAATGGCGGTAGCTAAAAGACGACGGAAAAGCCCGGGAAAACAGAACAGAGGAAGGTCAAAGGAAGGTCTGAGGACCGGGGTGAGGACTTCAGGTAAAACGGCACTCCTGACTAAGCCCAATTTGCATAGGGCAGGCCCAGGGGGAAGAAAAAAACATAAAAAGAGCCAAGGGCAGAGAGCTGTGACACTCCGAGGGGGCCTTAATGTCCGTCACTCCAAACCTTTGTTGTGACTAGACTAAGAACGGAGGAGCATACACTCACCTGACAGGCTGATTAAAGATTTGGGGAAAATAAAAGCAAAAAATTAAAATGAAGAAAATGTGTAGATGGAGGCTGGGCCACGGGAGGATCAGAGGGATGCGGAAAGGCGGTTTCGTTTCGTCTAGAGAACCTGAGTTGGTTTCCCCTCAATTTGTAGTTGATAATACCTGTTACCACAATTTCTGGAACCATAAAAACAGTTTTCTGCAGTTACACTTGCTAAATTTTGCTGGTCCAAGAGGGATGTGGAGAGGAATAAGCTGAGGGATAAGTAGATTTAGAGTTGTTGTTGTTGTTTAGAAGAGCCCTAAAAAAGCTCTGGGGGACAGGCTTTCAGCATCCTGAAGCTCCTCGCCGCTCCAGCAAAGATGCCTTTCTCACCTGCTCTAGCTTTAGTTAAGCATCCAGAAACGCTTAGCCAACTGGCACACTTGATTGAAATGTGCCTAGCACCGCCCACAGGCAATCTCAGACTTGAGCCGCGGGGCCTAGCACATGCATCCTGGGCAGTATGGCCCGACAGGTCTCTGTGCTTGCACGCGGGAAAGCCCGCTTCCGAGGGGCGCAGGCGCACTGTGTTTAGCGGCGTCGCTTAGCTACGACTCTTCCAGGCTGAAAGATTGGAAAACCGCAGAGCTTCCCAACTGGGATATTGTGGGGGAACGGCTTAGGCTTATCTGTAGCATTAGTATTGGGTTTCGGGGACAGTGAAGAGCCGAGGGAGAGGTGAGGTGTGTTTGAAGCCCGCGGGTTCTGTGGTGAAGATTTTTGGCTTCGGGAGTAAGAAAGGCTAGTCGCCCTTAGGCTCCTCCATCAGTCCGGGGAGAGACGGCGGCCATAGAATCCACTTCTAGCCCGGGTATCGCATCCGAGACAAGGACCTCGGAAAGATCCACAAAGCTGCCATTGTAGGGAACGTAGCAAAAGTGCAGCCGATTCTGTTGCTGGGAAAGAATGGCCTGAACGACAGGGACAAGATGAACAGGTAAGCGGGGTGGAAGGGCCTGGCAGAGGTCCCTCCTGTGAGTTTCCTCTCCAAGGCTCGCGGACACCTTCCTGGGATCCAGCGCCCTGCAGACTTTATAGGCAGCAAAAAGCCTTAGCTCATTTCGGACCCACTTATAATTTCCATTATACAGCACTTTACTGATAAGTTTTGAAGTCATTTAACTGAATGTCGGTAATACATTTTGGCTCCTTCTTCTGCCCACTTTGAAAGGTACCACATCAGAGCTGAGTTAAATTAGCTAGTTCATTTGAGAATTTAGGTTTAAAATAAAACTAAGGCGCTAGCATTTATATTTTATGATATTTCTTGAGAAATTTTTACTTTCTCTGCAGTGATTAAAATAGTTGTGAATTGAAGGTGTCAGAATTAGATGAAGAGTTATGGACAGTTACTTGCTCCTTTCTTGAAAAAAAAAAACAAAACTAAAACTAAAAATTATCTGCCTTAAAAAAAAAAAAAAAGTTCAGTTGTGCTGGATCTTTGTTGCCATGAGGGCTCTTCTCTAGCAATGGCAAGCAAGGGCTCCTCTTTGCTGCTGTGCACAGGCTTCTTATTGCAGTAGCTTCCCTCGTGGCAGAGCACAGGCTCTGAGCACATGGGCTTCAGTAGTTGTGGGTTGTGGGCTCACTAGTTTTGGCACACGGGCCTAGGTGATCTGCAGCTTGTGGAATCTTCCTGGACCAGGGATTGAACCAATGTTCCTGCTTTGGCAGATGGATTCCTATCCACTGTGCCACCAGGGAAGTCCTCTCTGCTTTTTCTGTGTGAAGGTGAGTATCCTGCTTTCTCTCCTATGCAGGGTAAATAAATCATGTTACGACACAGTCCGTTTTTCCTAAGGTGATGGGTCTTCCATCTGAGACGGGGTCAGAGGAGCTTGTTTGGGTCACCTTTTTACTCCAGTTAGACTCTTGCTAATGGGAACATGTGACCCCTTCATTTGTTCTGAGACCATTATGAATGGCCCTGGACGGCGCACATTGCACAGTTTCCCTATATCACATGCCGTGTCTTAGATGGCGATGACTTCCGGGGGCACACTGATGAATTCTCATCATTTCCACTGTTGCTGCTGCTCTTCCCTAAGTCCCCAGTCGGCTCAAACAGTGTGTTTACATCGTGGTCGTGAAGGGTGCATCTCCTCCTTCTCATTCTCTTGCAGCATCGCGTGAATCTGGGACTCTAGGGTCAGTCCGGAGGTTAAGAAATGGAACCAGAGGAAAATCTGATGTAGGGAAACTTTTTGCGATACATACCCAGGACAACCTGCAACTCCGACCTCAGCAGCCAAATCCTCCATTCTCTAATTCCATCCTTAGACATCCCACCCCTCCCGCCTCCACCCACTGCACTTCCCCCACCCCGACCCCGCCCCTTGCTTCAGTCAGTGGAAACATAAGCTTGCTTTCAAAAGTTGCCAGGGAATCAGAAGCACTCCTAAGTGTTCAGCATCTCTCTGGTTCAGTATCATGGTGTTAATGGGGCCTCCGGGGATGTCTTTGGCAAGTTAGAGCATGCATCCCCTTATCTGGCAGGGTTCTCTCCACGCCAGCCAAGAACATTTTCTTTTCCTTTTTTCTTCCCTGCTGGGTGAGTGTAACAATCAAAACAGAAGTTGGCTATTTTCTTCTCTCAGCAAGTCCTGTCCCTCGGGACTGCGACCCAGAATGACCCACACATATATCAATCCGACCTAGAGTGCCATGGGACTGACATAAAATCTGTGAAGGACCTCCTGTCATCTTTCTTTTTTCCCTTTTTAGAGTTGGGAAGGATGGTGAGGGAAGTGCCATCCTCATCAGGCAATCAGGATTGGCTGTACCATTTTCAGAGGTGTGACCCCAGGCAGAACCCTTAATTTCCCAAAACTTCAGTTTTCTCCTTCCCTGATAGCTCAGTTGGTAAAAAATCTGCCTACAATGCAGGAGACTCTGGTTTGATTCCTGGGTCAGGAAGATCTGCTGGAGAAGGGATAGGCTACCCACTCCAGTATTCTTGGGCTTCCCTTGTGGCTCAACTAGTAAAGAATCCCCCTGCAGTGCAAGAGACCTGGGTTCGATCCTTGGGTTGGCAAATCCCCTGGAGAAGGGAAAGGCTATCCTCTCCAGTATCCTGGCCTGGAGAATTCCATGAACTGTATAGTCCATGGGGTCACAAAGAGTCGGACACCAGTGAGCGACTTTCACTTTCAAAACATATAAACTGTCTCAGGTTGTCCTAAGGACCCAATTAGATCATAGGTTTGAAAGCACTTTGTCAGTTGTAAAGAGTGATGGAGGGGTTTATGACTATAAATGGATAGTTAGAAAGTGTGGCTTTAAAACTTAAAGATGCAGCTTTTAAAAAGCTTCCTGTGTCTTCCCAGGGCAGTGGCGGTGGGGGCAGTGGTGCCAGGGTAGGTGGTGGAGAGGGGAACAGATGATGGGGACGCTCTCATGTGTGTTGTAATTCATTCAACAGATTTTACTGGGTTCTGGTCACAGAGCACTTAAAAATTCACGTACTGAGTTATAAACCGTGTTCATGTGGATTCCCAAATCTGAAAGTATAAAATGGTAGTCGGTAGAGTTTTTTTCTCCCACCTCTGACACCCATCCACCCAGTTCCCACCTACCGTCCAAACGAATAACCACTGTTAACAGTTTTTTGTAAGCTTCCAATGAGTATTCTCCCCCAAAAAAAATCCAGTCAAGATTCACTGTCTTCTTTAAGGGCATGGCAGCCCACGCCTATATTCCTGCCTGGAGAATCCCATGGACAGAGGAGCCTGGCAAGCTTCAGTCCATGGGGTCACAAAGAGTCGGACACGACTGTGTGACTAACACACACTTTTGGTTCCAATGGCACTGCAGTGTGCACACGTGGTTGTGCCCTGCTTTGTTCACAAGTGGGTACATGTAAGTAGACATGTCAGTTGCTATATCTAGACGTGTAAGTTGGTGTAAACAGCTGCGTCGTATTCCATTGTCCTAATGCCTTCCTGTGTATTTAATCAAGTCCCCTGTGGATAGGTAGTTACACTGTTTCCAGTCCATGGATATTACATGGAGTGTGGACATGTATGACATTATATCAGTACACACCTCATTTTGTAGAACTGTTGAGTCCAGTCTTTAGCAAGTGACTGTTGAGTGACTGCCATGAGGCAGCTGCTGTGTTAGACACCAGAGTTTCAATGTTGAGAAAAAATTTTAGAATATAATAATAATATATTTATAAAAATACAAATTTTAGAGTATAATTATTGTTAATAGTTTATCTAAAAGCTCATATCACCTTTACATTTTTGCCTGGAGAATCCCAGGGACAGGGGAGCCTGGTGGGCTGCCGTCTATGGGGTCGCACAGAGTCAGACACGACTGAAGTGACTTAGCAGCAGCAGCAGAGGCACTTTCTTGTTGACAAGCTTTTGACAGATATAACACTATAGCAATTTTTAACTTATAATAAACCTTGGCACTATGAGAATTTTGTGCTTAGTGTTAATGACTCTTACACATGTCTATAGTAGAGTAGCAAACAAAAAAAAACTAGATATTTAATATTGACTATTTCCCAGTTCACATGAATCTGAAATTCATTTAGGTCAATGTTTTCTTGTATTTCCAACGGTTTGATTTGTAAGGGCTTCCTTTTCTTGAGACCATTTAAATAGGAACTCAGAACTTGAGCAATATTATCAAAAAAACAGAAGACTCACACTGAGACATACATAAATCCAGACAGACAGACAAGGGATCTTCTAGTTTTCCGCCTGAGATTTAAAATATTTCTTTGAGCCGCTTTTTTTGAGGTGGGGGGGAGGCAGGTGGCGGCAGGAATACTGGAGTGGGTTCCCATTCTCTTCTCCAGGAGATCTTCCTGACCCAGGGATTAAACCCAGGTCTCCCGCATTGTAGGCAGACGCTTTACTGTCTGAGCCACCAGGGAAATTGTTGAATTCTGTGGCAAGGATTAACTTCAAGCCTTGCCCTAGGCAGGTCTTTGTAACAAGCTAATTGTTTTTAATTGCATATGCAAAAAAACCCAGCTTTTCCGTTTCCAAGAAAAAAAGAAGTTTCCTTGTAACCAATTTTGTCTGGCTCTATAGAATATCATGGCCGTCCTAGGTCAGGTCATCTTTCCTTTCTGTAGTCATAGTTTTATCCCTGAATCATAGACAGATCAGCTGATAAAAACCTTGGATTTTCTCTGTGGGGTGGATTTGCTCGTCCTTGTGTTTCACCTGGCGTCTGTAGCAAGGCCCGTGGGCCTCTCCTGGAAGTGGGCGTGGGGGCGGGGCGGGCAGGGGACGCACGAGGAGCGCCTCAGAGGCGGGGCGTCCCAGCAGTGCTCTCAGGGGTCGCTATTGCGGCTGGGAACCCCCATTTCGTGCGCTCCTGGGTCTCTATGGATTGGCATGCAGTGAGCGGAGTGGAGGGGTGCGGGCTTCAGGTAAGGGAACTGGGACTGGGTGGAGCAGGGAACCACGTTTTCCGCCCTCTCTGTTGGCACAGTCTCGGAGCCCCCTAACGTGGCGGTCGCGGAAAGGCCTCGCCTTTGGGGTCAAGGCCTTGACCGCTTTACCCCTTCGCATAAAGCTCAGACCTGGGCAGGTTTTCCCAAGCAGCCTAGTGCCTGCTGGAAGTCCAAGGGATTTATCCTGCCTGGTGGTTTCACCTGCGGGGACTTCATAACCCTTACTCTGGCCGGCTGGCCCAGCCCTGCTTCTGGCACTGTGCAGCCCAGCAGGCCCTTGACCACCATGAGTTGCACCCTAGAAACATAGTGGGGTGCATGGATTTAAACACCTGGTGGCCACCCAGGCAGAAGAGAAGGGATGAGGGCACCTTGCTGCCCTTTCATGGTGGAATCTGTGGCTGTCCTGCTGAGAGGGGGCCTTTCCATGGGGACCCTGTGCAGTAAGTTTGGTGTTTTGGAACTGAATAATTAGAACGTGTAAAAATTTTAAATTATGTGGTGCTTTAATTTAAAAAAAAAAAAAGCTCCAAGTTTTTTGCAAATTGAGGTCTAAAAATTGAAGGCCCATTTTCCTTCCACTGTGGCATTCTATGAAGAAATGTGCATTTTTTTTAAGAAAAGAGTCAGAAAAGTGAGGGAAACAGAAAGCCCAGAGGTGCCCCTGTAGTTTGGCGAAGGCCTTATGAGGTCACTTGTAAATGCTGCTGGCTGTCGGGAGGCAGTCTCTTCATGTGGCTGATGGGCACAGAGCTCTGCAGGCTTGTCTTTTGCATGGATGTTCTTGTTGGTGGAAATCCAGCTCGGAGCCGTCTCCTTGTGTGTAAGAATTTCCCAGACTAGACCCCTGGGCAAACCCTGCAGGGCCAGGGGCTCCTTCCTTCATTGTGTCTGTCTGTTTGACTGAAAACCAGCAAAGACTTATTTTTCTTTCAATCTGGTCTCTCATCCAGGCCTTGGAGTAATATGTCCCCTCCCTCTCAATAGGCTTGGGTTCCAGGGATGAATTACAGTCAGTTGTCCATGATTTTGCCAATGAGGAAACTGAGAGCCACAGAGGGTGGAGGACTGTCCAAGGGAGGATGGGATATCCTTCCAGGAACCCTGGCTCCTGGGTTTTTAATGAGCTTCCCAGCTAGCATGGTCATTAATTGGCAAGTGTGGACATTGAGAATAAACTATTGGTGGAAATGTAAAAGGCTTTTTTAAAGAGTGTGCCTACCAGCTGTGCATCTTATGGAGTATTTTCATTGTGCTCCCCAACCCTGGGAAAGTGCTGGGCACAGGGCAGATGCTTCATCATTCTTATTGAATAAGTTCAATTCCACATAATTATATCCATAGCATCAGCAAAACTGTGAGGTGTATTAGAACAGTGATTGTCACAGTTGGTACTTCACAGATCAGTAACGAAAGAAAACATTTTATTAGGAAGACTGTAAGAGGATTGCTAAGTTTTAAGTTTATCTCACAAGGGTATTTTTAAAAATGAAACAAATCTCTCCCTTCATCACCAAGGCTATCGGAGGTCTGCTGAGGACCCCACGCAAGGGAGGTTCTACCTCTTGGGACACCCCTGCTTCAGCATCTCCCTAAGCCAGCAACCTGGGACAGTCTAGTACACTTGACGTTCCTTCCTTGACCTTGGGAGTTGTTTTGGAAGACAAGTTTTTGACAGACGGGTGGGGAACGTTGGGGATGTTTCCAGTGCAGTCCATTTATTGTGCCTCTATTTCTAATTCTGTTCCCTGGTGGCTCTGTTGGTAAAGAGTCTGCCTGCAGTGCGGAAGACCCAGGTTCAGTCCCTGGGTGGGGAAGATCTCCTGGAGAAGGAAATGACAGCCCACTCCAGTATTCTTGCCTGAAGAATTCAAAGGACTGAGGAGCCTGGTGGGCTACAGAGGGTTGGACACAGCTGAGTGACCGAACACTTATTTCTAGTATGATTTCATCAGCTCCACCTCAGATCCTCAGGCATTAGATCCTCGAGGTTGGGGGCCCCTGCTTTAGCTCCCTCGTTCATCTTCTACACAGCTCTAGCCTGCTCCCTCCCCTCTTCCACCTGCAGAACTCCCTGCCGGGCTTCTCTGAGTGTGACTGAGTCTCCTTCCCTCACTTCCTTTCCTCTGAGTCCCTTCTCCTAACTGGGTTTCCCTCATCTCCGTTTAGGCATTTTTGCCCCAGGTGGTGCTAGTAGTAAAGAACCTCCCTGCCAGTGCAGGAATCCGATCCCTGGGTTGGGAAGATCCACTGGAGGAGGGCACAGAAACCCACTCCAGTGTTCTTGCCTGGAAAATTCCCATGGACAGAGGAGCCTGGCGGGCTCTGACAGTCAGACATGACTGAAGCGACTTAACACAGCACACCAGAGGACCTTAGAACTGCAGACTCACGTGATTGTTCTGACTCTTTGGAGTCCCTTGTCATTCCACGTGTATGTTAGGGTCAGCTTGTGTATTGCTTCCTAAAGGCCCGGAGAGGGTAACAGGCAGGAAGGCTGGGGGTTCTCCAGACAGAGGGAATAGGCTGCAAGTGTCAGACGTTTTTTCTCTCTCAAGCAGGAGGAGGAAACAAACTAGTGTTACATTTTTTCCCCTTCTCGATACAAATTTAAAAGGAGGTTTCTCTGAAAATTCTGTGTTGCCAAGATGACTCCTGGCTCCGCCTAAACTTAACTTTTCTCAAACCTTAAGCTAAGCGATGCATTGTTTCATAAGGAAATGTTTGTCTTAAGCTATGTTAACTACTGTGTATTTCCGCTAGACTCTCTCTTCAGGTCAGTTCCCCCTAAAGGCTCAGAACTGACTTGACAAACCAGTATGTCTTACTCATACCTTGTTCTCCTAATCTATGTTAATGAAACAATATATTTGCCTGGAAATCTGCCTTTCTTCAAGATTCATGTCAATCATTTTATGGCCCGGGATGACTCACCCGCTGCCAATGTTATCTCAATGCATGTTGTGGGTGAGGGGCCTGGTGCCATTCTCTGAGACATTGCCTTTCTTTCCTTAGCAGACTGCTAGTGGCTGTATAACATCTGGCTAAGGAGATCAGCCCTGGGATTTCTTTGGAAGGAATGATGCTAAAGCTGAAACTCCAGTACTTTGGCCACCTCATGCGAAGAGTTGACTCATTGGAAAAGACTGATGCTGGGAGGGATTGGGGGCAGGAGGAGAAGGGGATGACAGAAGATGAGATGGCTGGATGGCATCACTGACTTGATGGACGTGAGTCTGAGTGAACTCCGGGAGTTGGTGATGGACAGGGAGGCCTGGTGTGCTGCGATTTATGGGGTTGCAAAGAGTCAGACACGACTGAGCGCCTGAACTGAACTGAAAGACCAGCAGGGGGTACTCTTACTGCCCCTGTCTGAAGTCTGTGTCAGCAGCTTTCACTATCTCTTTTATACTTTAATAAAACTTTATGACACAAAAGCTCTGAGTAATCAAGTCATATTGGATCTTCATTTCAGATTGAAATACTCTATGTGTTTTATCCAAAATGGGCGCCTTCTCCTGCAGAACCAGCACATAACCTCCAAAATCAGGAAATTATATGGTTTTTACATTATAATGTAATCCACAGCCCCACTTCCCTTTCAGCAATTGTTCAATTGTATGAATATATCTTTTCTTCCCATGGTTTTCCTCATCCGTTTTTTTTTTTTAAAGAGTGTTACTGAGATTCTCAGTTATTTGGACAAACTTGGTGGATTTAAAGCAGACATGGTGAATATTGGATCTGGGTGGCCTTTTCTATATGGATTTTTTTCACTAAAGATGGTTTTAATGTTTATTCATGTTGTAATATGTATGAATCCTGCATTCTTTTTTTCCCCATAGTAATTAAAAATAAATAACATGCCATTTACCATTTAAATATTTGTAAGCATACAGTGTTGTAGTATGAACTACCTTTACATGTTTTGCAAACCAGTTTAATAATGTGTACCTTGTGCGTGCTTTAGAGAAACTCAGGAAACTGAGTCAGTGACTGAAATGGCCCAAGATATCACCTTAGATACCATCTTCATCTAAAAACAAAAAACACGGGCTTCCTGGTGGTCCAGTGGCTAAGACTGGACACTCCCAAAGAAGGAGGCCCAGGTTCCTGGCCTCCTTCCGAGATCCGAGAACTAGATCTCCCATGCCACAACGAAGAGTTTGCATGCTGTGGCTAACTAAATATCTGGCTTGCCTCAACTGAGGTCGACCTGGCGCAGCCAAATAAAAAAACAAGTAAATATTTTAAAAATTAAACCAAAGGAAAGGAAGGGTATGGTTGTTGTACAGATTTACGTCTTAGCGTTCCCTATTGATTAAAAAAAAGAGTTTCACAAGACTGTCATCCTTCTGTCTGGTATATACTGAGGATTCCCTTCAAATGAGATTTCTCTTGTAAATGTGACTCACAGAAGAGCCATCTTGGACTTGGGTGTCAGAGATGATCATGTGTCCTCTTAAAAAAGTTAATTAAGTCCCACTAATTCTCATGCTGAAGAGGTATATTTGGGGGTAGCATTTGCTCCCCTTCACTTTGGATGTATCCCAATTTGCTTACACAGTCATCTACCGAAGACATCCTGATATTTGAAAGTTTTTAGCTGTTACAAGTAGAGCTGCTGTGTATAATTGTGTGATACTTTTTGTCTGGACACTTTTTCAAAGCTGTTTAGTAAGTGCTGGACATGTAGTATTCAGGTCACAGGTGAGCCTTGTTTAGCTGTGGAAAAATCCAGCTAAGTTTCTCTGGCATGTGGGATCTTCCTGGGTAAGGGATCGAACTTGAGTTCGATCTTGAGATCTTGCATAGTCAGGCAGATTCTTTACCACTGAGCCACCAGAGAAGCCCCACTCTCCCCAACCCCCGCGTTTTTGAGTTTACTGTGTCTAATAGGTGTGCAGTGCTACTTCACTGTTGTTTTAATTTGTAATTTCCTAACGATATATGATTTTGAGTATTTTTGATATGCTAACTTACTATCTGTATCTTTTCTTTGGCCAGGCATTCAGATTTATACATTTTAAATGAGGTTGTTTGTTCCAGATTTTTTGGTATAGTTGGAGTACAATCCTTTATCAAATATGTATTTTGTAAATATATTTTTCTGTGGCTTGTGTTTAAGTTTTGTGAATAAGGTTTTTCACAGTTTAAATTTATAATTTTTTAAAGTTCATGTTATAAATTTTATGTCCTTTTTTGGATAGAATTTGGTGGGGTTTTTTGTTTTGGGTTTTTGTTTGCTTGTTAAATTTCATAAGCAAAACTAAGGTACTGTGGATACAGTTTTAAGCAAAGCTGAGGTAATGAAGAATTATAGAACTCTATGTACATGAAGTGAATGAAAGTCAGATGGTTTAATTGAGCCACGTTCTTACTAGAGTGATGAGCTTCCACCCCAACCAATGTTAGCTCACAATTAAATGCTGTTGTCATCTGGCCTCAGTGTCTGCTTCCTGCCATCCAGAAAGAAAACGTGAGGAAGTCCTGACAAAATCGTTGCTATTTTTCTTTTTTTGATTTGTATTTTATTGCAGGGCTTGGCAAAAAGAGGGCCTGACCTGTTGTTAGAGTTGCATCCCAAGGCTTGCTCTGGTATGTTAAATATGTTGACAAACCGCTGATCATTTTCAACAAAGGACAATGATCTGCACTTGAGTATCTGTTGCTTGAGCTGGAATAGTAGGCATCCATTTAAGTGCAGTCCTTCATGCTGAAGCAGCATACCTGAAGCAGTAGCATAAGATGAACACGTTTATCATGTAGACATCGCATCCCATGGATTTGTCAGAATTTTTCAGGTACACCTATCATCATTGGAGGAACTGACTTGTCCCAGTAATAACTGGAGTACCCGGCATAACAGTTCCTTGACTAAATAACACACTTACGAGTACTTCTTCCAGTGTTCTTTCTCCTGCTTCGGTCATGAACAGGAGAAGCTGATGGCAGTGGTTCTTGAAATGTATATCGATTCCTAGGTGGCACAGTGGGTAAATAATCTGCCTACCAGTGCAGGAGATGGAAGTGATGCGGGTTTGATGCCTGGATCGGGAAGATAACAATTCATACACTCGTTTTATGTGAACAAGTTTTATACTCATGAGTGTTTTTCTTCTGTATACAGAATAGATAGGTGGACTATAAAGAAAGCTGAGCACAAAAGAATGGATACTTTTGAACTGTGGTGTTGGAGAAGACTCTTGAGAGTCCCTTGGACTGCAAGGAGATCCAACCAGTCCATCCTAAAGGAAATCAGTCCTGAGTGTTCATTGGAAGGACTGATGTTGAAGCTGAAACTCCAACATTTTGGCCACCTGATGCGAAGAGCTGACTCATTTGAAAAGACCCTGGTGTTGGGAAAGATTGAAGGCAGAAGGAGAAGGGGACAACAAAGGATGAGATGGTTAGATGGCATCACCGACTCAATGGATACGAGTTTGGGTAAACTCTGGGAGTTGGTGATGGACAGGGAGGCCTGGCGTGCTGTGGTTCAATGGGGTCACAAAGAGCCGGACATGACCAAGCGACTGAACTGAATTGAACTGAACAGCAAAACAAATGATGTTCAACGACACTGGAAAAACCTTGATGTTGAAAATCTGATCTGCATTGTGAGCAATGCTTAGAAATCCCTGAGTTGAAGCATAGTATTATGCCTATCATCCTTGTAGTTCCCTCAGTGAAATATGTTGACAAGCTCTTCATTCATGGTATAGATTCATGAAGAAGCTAAATAGCATTAATCCTTTACGTTGCAAATGGTGAATTTAAATCTCCTGTGAATCCTATGTGACAACCACACAGTTCAGTTCAGTTCAGTTCAGTTCAGTCGCTCAGTCATGTCCGACTCTTTGCAACCCCATGAATCGTAGCACAACAGGCCTCCCTGTCCATCACCATCTCCCAGAATTCACCCAGACCATCGAATCCATGAGGCCATCCAGCCATCTCATCCTCTGTCGTCCCCTTCTCCTCCTGTCCCCAATCCCTCCCAGCATCAGAGTTTTTTCCAATGAGTCAACTCTTCGCACGAGGTGGTCAAAGTACTGGAGTTTTAGCTTCAGCATCATTCCCTCCAAAGAAATCCCAGGGTTGATCTCCTTCAGAATGGACTGGTTGGATCTCCTTGCAGTCCAAGGGACTCTCAAGAGTCTTCTCCAACACCACAGTTCAAACGCATCAATTCTTTGGCGCTCAGCCTTCTTCACAGTCCAACTCTCACGTCCATACATGACCACAGGAAAAACCATAGCCTTGACTAGACGGACCTTAGTCAGCAAAGTAATGTCTCTACTTTTGAATATGCTATCTAGGTTGATCATAACTTTTCTTCCAAGGAGTAAGCGTCTTAATTTCATGGCTGCAGTCACCATATACAGTGATTCTGGAGCCCCAAAAAATAAAGTCTGACACTGTTTCCACTGTTTCCCCATCTATTTCCCATGAAGTGATGGGACCAGATGCCATGATCTTCGTTTTCTGAATGTTGAGCTTTAGGCCAACTTTTTTGCTCTCCTCTTTCCCTTTCATCAAGAGGCTTTTTAGCTCCTCTTCACTTTCTGCCATAAGGATGGTGTCATCTGCATATCTGAGGTTATTGATATTTCTCCCGGCAATCTTCATTCTGGCTTGTGTTTCTTCCAGTCCAGCATTTCTCATGATGTACTCTGCATAGAAGTTAAATAAGCAGGGTGACAATATACAGCCTTGACATACTCTTTTTCCTATTTGGAACCAGTCTGTTGTTCCATGTCCAGTTCTAACTGTTGCTTCCTGACCTGCATACAGATTTCTCAAGAGGCAGGTCACGTGGTCTAGTATTCCCATCTCTTTCAGAATTTTCCACAGTTTATTGTGATCCACACAGTCAAAGGCTTTGGCATAGTCAATAAAGCAGAAATAGATGTTTTTCTGGAACTCTCTTACTTTTTCCGTGATCCAGCAGATGTTGGCAATTTGATCTCTGGTTCCTCTGCCTTTTCTAAAACCAGCTTGAACATCAGGGAGTTCACGGTTCATGTATTGCTGAAGCCTGGCTTGAAGAATTTTGAGCATTACTTTACTAGCATGTGAGATGAGTGCAATTGTGTGGTAGTTGGAGCATTCTTTGGCATTGCCTTTCTTTGGAATTGGAATGAAAACTGACCTTTTCCAGTCCTGTGGCCACTGCTGAGTTTTCAAATTTGCTGGCATATTGAGTGCAGCACTTTCACAGCATCATCTTTTAGGATTTGAAACAGCTCAATTGGAATTCCATCACCTCTACTAGCTTTGTTTGTAGTAATGCTTTCTAAGGCCCACTTGACTTCACATTCCAAGATGTCTGGTTCTAGCTTAGTGATCACATCATCATGACTCTCTGGGTGGTGAAGATCTTTTTACAGTTCTTCCGTGTATTCTTGCCACCTCTTCCTAATATCTCCTGCTTCTGTTAGGTCCATACCATTTCAGGAGACAGGGATCAAGACCATCCCCATGGAAAAGAAATGCAAAAAAGCAAAATGGCTGTCTGGGGAGGCCTTACAAATAGCTGTGAAGAGAAGAGAGGGGAAAAGCAAAGCAGAAAAGGAAAGATATAAGCATCTGAATGCAGAGTTCCAAAGAATCGCAAGGAGAAAGAAGAAAGCCTTCTTCAGCAATCAATAAAAAGAAATAGAGGAAAACAACAGAATGGGAAAGACTAGAGATCTCTTCAAGAAAATTAGAGATACCAAGGGAACATTTCATGCAAAGATGGGCTCGATAAAGGACAGAAATGGTATGGACCTAACAGAAGCAGAAGACAACCACACATACCAACATGATTTATTAGTATTATATCAATATTTTTAGTCCTACTCTATTTCAACTAAAAATATCTATATACAATTGTACATGAAGTCAAGACATAAAATCAGGGCAAATACAAAATATACCATCCTTTGAGAAAGGGAGTGAAAAAATAATGTGCTTTGCCTATTGCATTTTTATGTATTAGATCCTTAAGTATTTTATTCACCACACCCAACTGAATGGTTCACAAACGTTTCAGAGAGGAAAGGATCATTTCTCTTTAACAATGAGTAGTTCAATTCCTCTCAAAGCAAAAACCGGACAGTAATAACTATGAAGGACGAAGGACGTAGTTGATTATTCATATTTATATTACTCATTTGTTTGCTTGACAGAGGTACTAGATCTGTTACCACATTTGCTGGGGTCCAGCCCTGGTGGATCCAGGGAATTCAAAGCGGGGATGGAGTTGGCAAGGAAAAACATTTATTTAGAAATATAAAGAGAGATTAGGGAAGAATAGTGTAGTAGGAAAATTAGTGGAGAAAAGAGGCTGAATAAGTTGGTTTATGTGGAAAACCAATAAAGTTCCAAGACAAGGAACTTGCACCATCTACGTAGGCCACCAGTGCCCGCTTGAATAGTGGAGGGTGCCCTGCCTTGGGCTCCCTCTCACGTGGGTCTTAGAAGCCAGGGCAAATAAGTATACTCGATGAGCCTCCACGCTCCAGATGGGAATTCAACCAGAAAAGGGAGAAAAGAACGACATGGGGCAGCCAAGCATCGGTGCCAGACCCAAGACCCTATTTTCAGAAGCAGCTTATATACCCCAAGTTGTACATAAAGAAATAATGGAATATGCAGAGTTATGCAGGGGCAGCAGTCCTGACCCTTATTGAGACCAGGCTTTCCTTTTGCATACCTTCCCGTATACAAAAGGTCTCAGGTGGTTTACATTATCTTCTGGCCAAGAGGCCTGTTAAAATTTTTATGGCTCTCTTCCTAGATAAATGTCTATCAACCAGAAAACTCATTTCCCCCTGAAGTGTTTTTCCTTAATCGTCATCACCCTCAAAATACTAAATAAAGTTAAATTCCTATAGAATAAAGATGCAATGGGTTATAACAAAGAAAGTACTTAACTCAAAGATCTAATGTTGCTAATACCAGGGCTACCACCTGTTTTTTCTATATTCCAACTATATCTACAAATAAAAGATAGTAAAACTTGGCAGCAAGTATTGGCTCAACAAATGAAACCCTTAATGAGTCCTATTCTAATTATTTTGACTCCTTGGAAGCCCCTACATTCCTAGGATGTTTTAAGCCTCCTGTGCCTCTCGCGGTCAGGAGGCCACAAACAATCACATGTGCAGCTGTAAGAGTCCAGCAGGCAGGCTAGAAAGCCATCAGAGGGGTTTTTGCATTGAAACACTCTTATTATGCCCAGGAGACTTATTATCTAAAAGCTCTAAATTAACTTTTTCCAGAAAAAGGTGGTGGGGGAACAGCCCCCTGTTAGTGTTAGAAGAGTAGGTGGAAAGCATAACACAGTAAAGCAGGCAGACTCTGGTTTTGGGGGTAGATGCTCGGTAACAGGGGGTCTCCTGAGGCTTGATTCTGCCTTTGCGTATGCTGAGCCTCCTTTCTCATGACCTTTGCCACGGGCGGAGTTCCTCACACTGGCTCCCGGCAGTCTATTGCCTATGCAATAGACAAATGTCAACTCGGAAATAGTACGATGTGTGCTAGATATTTTAAACGCAATTGATACAAGGTTCCCTCTTACCCTTGTCTTCTTCCTCTTCCAATTTCTTGCTGCGACCATGCAGAAAAAATCCTCTTCACACCTCCACCTCCAGGACGCACAGCCAGCATTTTCTGAGCTTTCCAGAAAGGAAGCAGACTCGCTGGTGTGACAGCTGGCATCAGAGCTGGGACTTGGGCTGCCTTGCAGAAGACCGTGGCTTCCAAAGGGTGAGTGCTGGCAGCTCTGATGGTGTCTAAGAAGAATCAGCCTTTTCTAAAAGCTCACGTGGAGCGGACTTAGTATGCAACTCACTCTCCTCGTTCGGAGTGGAAATACTGCAGTGATTAGCATCCTTTTCATACAGTGCAGGGTTGCTTAATGAACCCATCTGCCAGTGTAGTCTCTGGGGTTCCTCCCTTTTGTCTGTTCGCTTCCTCTAGTGGTTCTGGATTCATTGGCTCCTTTGTCTCCTCCTTCTGACAAATCAGCCATGAACGCTTTCTGTTTTTCCCACTGGAAGGTGGTTGTTTTTTGTTTGTTTTCCTATTAATTATATAACAGATTCAGCTTCTGGAGACTCAAGTGAATTATTGTGTGTGAAAATGAGAGGAAGCTGGTAGATACAGCACTGAAAATAGGAGCTTTGTAGACGGGGGCAGCTGACTTCAAATTCTATCTCAAACCACCTTCTGCTGCAACAGACTGTGGGAGGAACATCTCGAGTCTAGCTTTCTCCTCCACAAAACATGCCCTTCTCCTGCTCTTCATTTCCCTCCTCAGAGACTGCTGTTAGTCTGTTAGGACTATTGTAATGATTTTGTAGGAAGCGGGACCTTGTAGAATAAGAAGAGATTCTGCCTCTCCTCTGTTTTTTGTCTTATCATCTCCTCTCTCAAGGTAATGTACTCCTTTCTTCTTCCTTTTGTCATTGTTAGAAAATTATTATTTCATCATCACTCTTCACAGTTCCTTCAAGATTTCCTCCTGTTTTTCTCTTCTGCTCACCTTAGTCTCTTCCCTCCTTCTTCCCTTTCTTCCTTCCTCCTTCCTTCTCTCTCCTTCTCCTTTGCTTCCTCCTTCCTCCTTCTGTTCCTTTTCCTTCCCTGCCTCTTGCTTTTCCACTTCTTCAAATCCTCAACCTCTAACACATTACCATTTCCTGTGATTGTCTCCATCATTTGAGAGAGAGCAGAATCGGTATGGATTTATTTCCATATTTATTTCCATGCTTTATTTCAAAAGAGATTTAAAAAAAAAAAACCCTTGGTAATCTAAAGTATTCCCTGAGAAGAAAGAAGGTACACCTAACAACCTTCTTCAAGGTTTATATTCATCACATTCTTACAAAGGACCGTCAAAAACAAATGGACTGCGACTGTTCTTAGCAAGATTCTATGCTTTATTTGGTGATTACATAGACCTAAAATGTGTGGTGTAAGTCAGTGTAGGACAGATAAAGCTGGACCAAGGCAGTCACTCTAGATAAAGTAATAAAATTGGCTTCCCTGCAAAGCACACATCCTGTAATTTTATTTGAAGCGGAGGCTGAGGACTTAGAGAAGAATTAAAAAGAAGGATCTCTGCAGGGGTCGGGGGGAGGGAGAGCTCTTCTGGGGTAGGGCAGGCATTTCTTTCAAACTTGCTGAGAAAATGTTGTGTTAAAGAATTCAAATTATCACATGGGGCTTGTTTATTTTTCAGCACTTATTTATTAAATGCCTACTATGTCTCTGGTCTACTTCTAGGAGCTTGGAATGTGGCTGTTAATACCACATAAAAGTCCTTGTTCTCATGGAGCTTACATTCTAGTTGGCAGGATACAACAAACAAAAATTGGGCATAGGTACAAGAAATAACAATGGAGGGTAGGAGTTAATCTGAAGGAAAGAAAAATTAAATCAGTAAAAGGGGGTAAAGAGTAAGGAAAGATGAGATTCTAGACAGGCTTGGTGGGAAAACTGGTGAATAAGCAACCTTGAATAAAGAAGGGGAGTGAAACACAAAAATAGGAAGGAAAAGCACATCACAGGCCCAGAATACAGCAGATACAAAATCCTTGTTTTAGCAGAGCCGTTGGCACGTGTGAAAAGAGGAGAGGAACAACGGAAGGAAAAAAAAAATTAGCAGGAAATCAGGTGAGAGAGGTAGCTAGGGTCCAAATGATATTGGCCCTTGAAATCTATGGCCACAGTTTTGAATTTTACCCCAAATATGAAAAAAAAAAATGAAAGATTATGATTCAGTTCAGTTCAGTTCAGTCACTCAGTCGTGTCTGACTCTTTGTGATCCCATGAATCGCAGCACACCAGGCTTCCCTGTTCATCCTCATCTCCCAGAGTTCACTCAGACTCATGTCCATCGAGTCCGTGATGCCATCCAGCCATCTCATCCTCTGTCGTCCCCTTCTCTTCCTGCCACCAATCCCTCCCAGCATCAGAGTCTTTTCCAATGAGTCAACTCTTTGCATAAGGTGGCCAAAGTACTGGAGTTTCAGCTTCAGTATCATTCCCTCCAAAGAAATCCCAGGGTTGATCCCCTTCAGAATGGACTGGTTGGATCTCCTTGCAGTCCAAGGGACTCTCAAGAGTCTTCTCCAACACCACAGTTCAAAAGCAGCAATTCTTTGGTGCTCAGCCTTCTTCACAGTCCAACTCTCACATTCATACATGACCACTGGGAAAACCATAGCCTTGACTAGACGGACCTTAGTCAGCAAAGTAATGTCCCTGCTTTTGAATATGCTATCTAGGTTGATCATAACTTTTCTTCCAAGGAGTAAGCATCTTTTAACTTCATGGCTGAAGTCACCATCTGCGGTGATTTTGGAGCCCCCCAAAATAAAGTCTGACACTGTTTTCACCTTTTCCCCGTCTATTTCCCATGAAGTGATGGGACCGGATGCCATGATCTTAGTTTTCTGAATGTTGAGCTTTAAGCCAACTTTTTCCACTCTCCTCTTTCACTTCCATCAAGAGGCTTTTTAGCTCCTCTTCATTTTCTGCCATAAGGGTGGGGTCATCTGCGTATCTGAGGTTATTGATATTTCTCCCAGCAATCTTGATTCCAGCTTGTGTTTCTTCCAGTCCAGCGTTTCTCATGATGTACTCTGCATAGAAGTTAAATAAGCAGGGTGACGATATACAGCCTTGAGAGGAGTAGAAATGGGCTGACTTACGTCGTGAAAGGACTCCCCTCCGAGTCCCACATGGAGCACACAGGGAAGTGAGTCAGTTCTGTGTTGTCCATAGTATCAGCAATGCATGTGTGTCAATCCCTACTCAATGCTCTGCGGTGACTTAAATGGGAAGCAGAGCCCCCAAAGACAGGGGATATACATAAACATACAGCTGATTCCCTTCATCCTACAGCAGAAATTGACAGAACATTGCAAAGCAACTTGTTGCTGTTTTTCAGTCACTCAGTCGTGTCCGACTCTGTGACCTTATGGATGGCAGTGTGCCAGGCTTCTCTGTCCTTCACTATCTTCTGGAGGTTGCTCAGATTCATGTCCATAGAGTTGGTGAAGCCATCCAACCATCCTGTTTTCTGTCACCCCCTTCTCCTCTGTACTCCAGTAAAAAATCAACTATATTCCAGTAAAAATTAATCAAAAAAAGAAGATCAGTTCTAGAAGTAGCAGGACCATTTAGAAGTTATTTTACTAGCACAGGCTAGAATGATGGTAATTTAGTGTAGTTCAGATGGGGTGGATTTGGGGTTTATTTTGAATGTATGAAATGGCAGAAATTTAATTTTTTGAGTTTATATCTCAGAAAGAGGGTAGTCAAAGATAATACTAAAGATTTTAACCTAAGCACCTGGAAAATGGTATTGCCAGTAAGGAAAAATTCAAGAAGAAGATTGAGCGTTGTGGAAAGAAGATTCAAAATGTATGTTTTGTCCAAGTTAAAGTTGAAGATGCTTCTTATATATTAAAATAGATAGTTAAAGTTATATACAGAATCAAGAATTTATAGGAAGATATATGTTTTTTATATAAATGTATATTATATATAATAAAATGCTAGAGTAAATTACATATATAGTTTATTAAAATCTCTCTATATATAATAATTGTAAACTATATATAATTTATTATATATAATATAATTTATAATATAAATAATATATAATATATTCATAGTATATTATTTATTATATATAATCTATATATAATCTATTTATAATAATAAACTACATATATAGCTTATTGAAAGTTCTACATGTAAACTATACATATGTAGTGTATTGAAAGCTCTAAGGGGTTCTGCAGTAGCAAGCTCCTGTATCATTATTTGGCCCAGAATTTCTCAAGGCAGTTTGGCTGAGAAACCTTTCTGTCTTATGACACACATATATGTGCCAGGGAACTACTGTCCCACAGAACACATTTTGAGAGTTGCTGGCAGAAAGCACAGTGTAGAGACTGAATAATTATATGTCTGGAAAATCCACTGCTGAATTAAAAAAGAAGAAGGAAGTTGTCCTTGCTCCCCCAGAGACAGGACGCTGCAGAATCAGTGCTCAACCCGTTTGTGTCCTCATTGTGCTCATCATGCTGAAAGTAGTGACTAGTCATTGTTGGAGGTAAACTATGCTTAAATGCGATTCAGGCTCAACAGTCGCTTTTTGTCGGCACCTTATAAATATGTCACAACCCTTAAGAGCTGAGGCAATTGGTTCTGAAAATGGGGGTGGAGCTAGAAGGGAGCCCTTGGCGATTGTGTTCAATCTCTCATGCTGATGGAGGTGCACAAAATATATGGGCACGGCCTTTGGCAGGATTTTTTTCAAACCATCAGTAGAAAGTCATTAGTGACTAGGATAGAGTGAAGCCTGTTTAGGTTTGAAACACTATTGTTAGTTTAACACACTGGAATGCTATGAGATAGAAATGGGATGAAATGGACTGAAGTAAGAATAAACAATATGAGTGTACATTCCAGTTCAGTTCAGTCGCTCAGTCGTGTGCGACTCTTTGTGACCCCATGAATTGCGGCACACCAGGCCTCCCTGTCCATCACCAACTCCCGGAGTTCACTCAGACTCACGTCCATCGAGTCCATGATGCCATCCAGCCATCTCATCCTCGGTCGTCCCCTTCTCCTCCTGCCCCCAATCCCTCCCAGCATCAGAGTCTTTTCCAATGAGTCAACTCTTTGCATAAGGTGGCCAAGTACTGGAGTTTCAGCGTTAGCATCATTCCATCCAAAGAAATCCCAGGGCTGATCTCCTTCACAATGGACTGGTTGGATCTCCTTGCAGGCCAAGGGACTCTCAAGAGTCTTCTCCAACACCATATTCAAAAGCACCAATTCTTGGGCGCTCAGCCTTCTTCACAGTCCAACTCTCACATCCATACATGACCACTAGGAAAATCATAGCCTTGACTAGACGGACCTTAGTCGGCAAAGTAATGTCTCTGCTTTTGAATATGGTATCTAGGTTGGTCATAACTTTTCTTCCAAGGCGTAGGCATCTTTTAATTTCATGGCTGCAGTCACCATCTGCAGTGATTTTGGAGCCCCCCAAAATAAAGTCTGACACTGTTTCTACTGTTTCCCCATCTATTTCCCATGAAGTGATGGGACCGGATCTTCGTTTTCTGAATGTTGAGCTTTAAGCCAACTTTTTCACTCTCCTCTTTCACTTTCATCAAGAGGCTTTTTAGTTCCTCTTCACTTTCTGCCATAAGGGTGGTGTCATCTGCATATCTGAGGTTATTGGTATTTCTCCCGGCAATCTTGATTCCAGCTAGTGCTTCTTCCAGCCCAGCGTTTCTTATGATGCACTCTGTGTAGAAGTTAAATAAGCAGGGTGACAGTATACAGCCTTGATGTACTCCTTTTCCTATTTGGAACCAGTCTGTTGTTCCATGTCCAGTTCTAACTGTTGCTTCCTGACCTGCATATAGGTTTCTCAAGAGGCAGGCCAGGTGGTCTGATATTCCTATCTCTTTCAGAATTGTCCACAGTTTATTGTGATCCACACAGTCAAAGGCTTTGGCATAGACAATAAAGGAGAAATAGATGTTTTTCTGGAACTCTCTTGCTTTTTCGATGATCCAGCGGATGTTGGCAATTTGATCTCTGGTTCCTCTGCCTTTTCTAAAACCAGCTTGAAAAAAAAAATAAAAAAATAAAACCAGCATGAACATCTGAAAGGTCACAGTTCACGTATTGCTGAAGCCTGGCTTGGAGAATTTTGAACATTACTTTACTAGCGTGTGAGATGAGTGCAATTGTGTGGTAGTTTGAGCATTCCTTGGATTGCTTTTCTTTGGGATTGGAATGAAAACTGACCTTTTCCAGCCCTGTGGCCACTGCTGAGTTTTCCAAATTTGCTAGCATATCCCAGTTGCTGCTGCTAAGTCGCTTCAGTCGTGTCCGACTCTGTGCGACCCCATTAGGAAGGTTAAATATTGTTTTCTGCCTTTGTTCAAATCTGTGTGCATGCCATACCTCTCTCTCTCTTTCTCTCTCTCTCTCTGTGCACGCATGCACAAACTCAGAGATTTTTGAACTATAATGTACTGATTTACAATATTCTTACAAAGAGCCATGACTAATACCTTTGAAAAATAGGAATATAGACAGATGCTTTCAACCATGACTTAAAAGATGGAAGAGATAAAAACATTAAAGAAATCCAAATTCAAGAGCCTTTCAGTGTTTGCTTCAGGATCCTAGATCCAATTACTAAACAGTTTCAGCCATTCCTCCCTTTAGCCATCCCATAGTCTTAGCCATCTCCCATTCTAAGCATTGTAATTGTATAGAAGGAAGTATCATGGTAACTACCTAACTGATCTTTCTTCTTCTGTACTTGCATCTTTCAATTCATGCTCCAATTAACTTTAAAAATATAGATATTGTAACATCTCTTCTCTCCCCACTCTCTCTCACATAGATAAACAACACAACCCACACATCTTGATGAGCTACTCATCACCTTTAGAATAAAGTTCAAAATACATAAACTAACACAAAATCCCAGGGTTCTGCCTCCATTTTGGATTCATTGATTTCTATTGTCTCCCTGCTCTTTCAACCTTATGTAATTCTTCAGTTTAGTTCAGGCACTCAGTCATGTCCGACTCTGCGACCCCATGAATCTCAGCACACCAGGCCTCCCTGTCCATCACCAACTCCCAGAGTTCACTCAAACTCACGTCCATCGAGTCAGTGATGCCATCCAGCCATCTCATCCTCTGTCATCCCCTTCTCCTCCTGCCCCCAATCCTTCCCAGCATCAGGGTCTTTTCAGTTGAGTCAACCCTTCACATGAGGTGGCCAAAGTATTGGAGTTTCAGCCTCAGCATCAGTCCTTCCAATGAACACCCAGGACTGATCTCCTTTAGGATGGACTAGTTGGAACTCCTTGCAGTCCAAGGGACTCTCAAGAGTCTTCTCCAACACCACAGTTCACAAGCATCAATTTTTTGGCTCTCAGCTTTCTTTATAGTCTGACTCTCACATCCATACATGACCACTGGAAAAACCATAGCCTTGACTGGAGAGACATTTGTTGTCAAAGTAATGTCTCTGCTTTTTAATATGCTGTCTAGGTTGGTCATAACTTTCCTTCCAAGGAGTAAGCTTATTTTATTTTATTTATTTGTTTAATTTTTTTTAGCTTATTTTAATTTCATGGATGCAGTCACCATCTGCAGTGATTTTGGAGCCCCAAAAAATAAAGTCTGACACTGTTTCCACTGTTTCTCCATCTATTTGCCATGAAGTGATGAGACCAGATGCCATGATCTTCGTTTTCTGAATGTTGAGCTTTAAGCCAACTTTTTCACTCTCCTCTTTCCCTTTCATCAAGAGGCTTTTTAGTTCCTCTTCACTTTCTGTCAAAAGGGTGGTGTCATCTGCATATCTGAGGTTATTGATATTTCTCCCGGCAATCTTGATTCCAGCCTGTGCTTCTTCCAGCCCGTTTTTCATGATGTACTCTGCATATAAGTTAAACAAGCAGGGTGACAATATACAGCCTTGACATACTCCTTTTCCTATTTGGAACCAGTCTGTTGTTCCATGTCCAGTTCTAACTGTTGCTTCCTGACCTGCATATAGGTTTCTCAAGATGCAGGCCAGGTGGTCTGGTATTCCTATCTCTTTCAGAATTGTCCACAGTTTATTGTGATCCACACAGTCAAAGGCTTTGGCATAGACAATAAAGCAGAAATAGATGTTATTCTGGAACTCTTTTGCTTTTTCCATGATCCAGCGGATGTTGTCCATTTGATCTCTGGTTCCTCTGCCTTTTCTAAAGCCAGCTTGAACATCTGGGAGGTCACAGTTCACGTATTGCTGAAGCCTGGCTTGGAGAATTTTGAGCATTACTTTACTAGCATGTGAGATGAGTGCAATTGTGCGGTAGTTTGAACATTCTTTAGCATTGCCTTTTTTTGAGATTGGAATGAAAACTGACCTTTTCCAGTCCTGTGGCCACTGCTGAGTTTTCCAAATTTGCTGGTATATTGAGTGTAACACTTTCACAGCATCATCTTTCAGGATTTGAAATAGCTCAATTGGAATTCCATCACCGCCACTAGCTTTGTTCGTAGCGATGCTTCCTAAGGCCCACTTGACTTCACATTCCAGGATGTCTGGCTCTAAGTGAGTGATCACACCATCGTGATTATCTGGGTCATGAAGCTCTTTTTTGTGCAGTTCTTCTATGTATTCTTGCCACCTCTTCTTAATATCTTCTGCTTCTGTTAGGTTCATACCATTTCTGTCCTTTATCGAGCCCATCTTTGCATGAAATGTTCCCTTGGTATCTCTAATTTCCCTGAAGAGAGCTTAAGTCTTCCCCATTCTGTTGTTTGCCTCTATTTCTTTGCATTGATCGCTAAAGAAGGCTTTCTTATCTCTTCTTGCTATTCTTTGGAACTCTGCATTCAGATGCTTATATCTTTCCTTTTCTCCTTTGCTTTTTGCTTCTCTTCTTTTCACAGCTTTTGTAAGGCCTCGCCAGGCAGCCTTTTTTTTTTGCATTTCTTTTCCATGTGGATGGTCTTGATCCCTGCCTCCTGCACAATGTCATGAACCTCCATCCATAGTTCATCAGGTACTCTGTCTACCAGATCTAGTCCCTTAAATCTATTTCTCACTTCCACTGTATAATCATAAGGGATTTGATTTAGGTCATACCTGAATGGTCTAGTGGTTTTCTCTACTTTCTTCAATTTCAGTCTGAATTTGGCAATAAGGAGTTCATGATCTGAGCCACAGTCAGCTTCCAGTCTTATTTTTTCTGACTCTCTAGAGCTTCTCCATCTTTGGCTGCAAAGAATATAATCAATCTGATTTCGGTGTTGACCATCTGGTGATATCCATGTGTAGAGTCTTCTCTTGTGTTGTTGGAAGAGGGTGTCTGCTATGACCAGTGTATTTTCTTGGCAAAACTCTGTTAGTCTTTGCCCTGCTTCATTCCACATTCCAAGGCCAAACTTGCCTGTTATTCCAGGTGTTTCTTGACTTCCTATTTTTGCATTCCAGTCTCCTATAATGAAAAGGACATCTTTTTTGGGTGTTGGTTCTAAAAGGTCTTGTAGGTCTTTATAAAACCGATCAACTTCAGTTTCTTCAGCGTTACTGGTTGGGGCATAGACTTGGATGACTGTCATATTGAATGGTTTGCCTTGGAAATGAACAGAGATCATTCTGTCATTTTTGAGACTGCATCCAAGTACTGCATTTTGGACTCTTTTGTTGACCATGATGGCTACTCCATTTCTTCTGAGGGATTCCTGCCCACAGTAGTAGATATAATGGTCATCTGAGTGAAATTCACCCATTCCAGTCCATTTTAGTTCACTGATTCCTAGAATGTTGACATTCACCCTTGCCATCTCTTATTTGACCACTTCTAATTTGCCTTGATTCATGGACCTGACATTCCAGGTTCCTATGCAATATTGCTCTTTACAGCATCGGATCTTGCTTCTATCACCAGTCACATCCACAGCTGGGTATTGTTTTTGCTTTGGCTCCATCCCTTCATTCTTTCTGTAGTTATTTCTCCACTGATTTCCAGTAGCATATTGGGCACCTAATGACCTGGGGAGTTCCTCTTTTGGTATCCTATCATTTTGCCTTTTCATACTGTTCATGGGGTTGTCAAGGCAAGAATACTGAAGTGGTTTGCCATTCCCTTCTCCAGTGGACCACATTCTGTCAGACCTCTCCACCGTGACCTGTCCGTCTTGGGTTGCCCCGCAGGCATGCCTTTGTTTCATTGTGTTAGACAAGGCTGTGGTCCTAGTGTGATTAGATTGACTAGTTTTCTGTGAGTATGGTTTCAGTGTGTCTGCCCTCTGATGCCCTCTTGCAACACCTACCATCTTACTTGGGTTTCTCTTACCTTGGATGTGGGGGTATCTCTTCACGGCTGCTCTAGCAAAGCACAGCCGCTGCTCCTTACCTTGGATGAGGGGTATCTCCTTACCGCTGCCGTTCCTGACCTTCAGCATGCGATAGCTCCTCTAGCCTGTCCTGTGCCTGCGCAGCCACCGCTCCTCGGGTGCTCCTCCTGGCCGCTGGCCCTGGCCTTGGGCTTTGGGTGGCTCCTCAGGGTCACCGTCCCTGGCCTCGGGCACGAGGTGGCTTCTTCCGGCCGCCCCTGACCTCGGACGCGGGGTGTCTCCTCCTGGCTGCTACTGGCCTTTGACTTAGGGTAGCTCCTTCTGGCCGCCACCCTGACCTCGGACCCAGGTTGTTTCCTCCCAGCAGCCACTGACGTTGGACGCGGGGTAGCTCCTCTCGGCCGCCTCCCCTGACCTCGGACGCACAGTGTCTCCTCCCGGCTGCAGCCCCCGACCTCAGACGTGGGGTAGCTCCTCCCGGAAGGGTGCAGATATTTATTTACATAAATTTTCATCCTTCTCTCTCTCTCTCCCCTACCCTTATGACACTCCTAATATGAATGTTAGGCCCCTTTGTTATTATTTCAAAGGTCCATGAAATTCTGTTCATTTGTTTTTCCAGTGTATTTTCTCTCCATTGTTCAAATTGAATTCTATTGATCTGTCCTTAAATTCATTCCAAATGTGTGTATAGGGTTTATCAACCACTTAAGCAACTTTATCCACCAGATTTTATGTTATCATTTTCTTAAATATTACCTCTATTACTTTTAATGAATATTTTTTGGTACATACTATTTGTCAGATAGTGCCACGTGCTTCACTCAAATATTCTTATATCCATTTCATAAAAGTGTTCGTCATACTTTTGTAGATGGCTATTAACATTATTTTCAACATTTTTATAAATGCAGAAACTGATTTAGAGACTTTATATGTTTTATCTAAAGTTAACACTTGAATGATTGGGTCAGTTTGTCGTTCAGGTGCCTTACAGTTTTAAGTTATAGAACCTTAATTCTGCATTGTTGTCCTTTTCAATATAGAACTATTCAAAGATGCCACCAAAACTGGGGAGTTGGAAATTCTACTGGCCACAGACAGGAAACTTGGGATCCAGCCGGACTCTGCCACAGCAGCGCTGAATGTGGACAAGTCCTTGCATTAACCTGGAGCTCATACCGTATCTGCAAGAGCGAAGGTTTACATGCAATGATTTCTACCATACTTTGCATCTCAGGCCCTATGAACTAAATGCTGGTTGGTACATTTAGTAATGACTATTTTAGTTTTAATATGAGATTAGAGATATTTGTGGAGAAGGCAATGACACCCCACTCCAGTACTCTTGCCTGGAAAATCCCATGGAAGGAGGAGCCTGGTAGGCTGCAGTCCATGGGGTCGCTAAGAGTCAGACACAACTGAATGACTTCACTTTCACTTTTTACTTTCCTGCATTGGAGAAGGAAATGGCAACCCACTCCAGTGTTCTTGCCTGGAGAATCCCAGGGCTGGGGGAGCCTGGTGGGCTGCCGTCTATGGGGTCGCACGGAGTCGGATACGACTGAAGCAACTTAGCAGCAGCAGCAGCAGCAGAGATATTTGTGTCTCTGACAAAATCTAGTCCAAAGAGCTAAGTGTTAGTGGGTTTCAGGAAACATTAACCCTAAAAGATGATGCGCACAGGATTGGAAGTCCTGTAGTCAGTGTGATGGGAAGAAAACACATTTCCCTTTGGAAAGCAAGTGAAGGCAAAAGCCACTCAGTTGTGTCTGACCCTTTGTGACCCCATGGACTATGCAGTCCATGGAATTCTCCAGGCCAGGATACTGGAGTGGGTAGCCTTTCCCTTCTCCAGGGGATCTTCCCAACCCAGGGATGGAACTGAGGTCTCCTGCATTGCAGGTGGATTCTTTACCAGCTGAGCTATCAGGAGAGTCAAAATGTGCCTTACTCCACAGCACCCTGGGAATAATAATCCTCTTTAATTTATGCTCACCTAGCATTTTTCCAAACGAGTCCATTTTCAAAACACACCCTTTTAAGCTACTTTGGGAAAACTTAGATTAGATTTATTCAGCTTGATTGCAGGGGCCCAGACTTACAACTGCTTAAATTGTATGCATCATAAGACAAGACATATCATAGACCTTACTTTATTAGGTGGAAATAAAAGGGACTGCTGTTAGATGGCTATTTCACTTTTGCCTGTTTCATTTACCGAGAGGAGAGAGGCTGTGATTTGTATAATGGATGATCATTCTTTAGGAGCTGTTTGTGAGATCGTCATTAGGACACACTTCCTTTCCTTTTGATTAATGATAACCTGCTCTGTGTACCTACTACGTTCGAGCTCTCTGCTCATAAGAGAGTGAGAGGAAAAATACTCAATGCAAGAGTTTGCTGAATCATTACAGTCCACTGGCTTTCTTTTCATCCTCAGAACCAGAAGTTTTGCTCCCTATATTCTGGGAACCAATTAGGAGCTTTCACATGTACGAAAGTATGATATATTCATTCAAACTAATAGTTATAGCCTGCAGCTCTGAGTCATTGATATGGTTTCTAAGAACACTAACATCTAGGACAAATTCTCATCTCTTTAAGTTCCAGCCCATTTGTGAAAAGTAATGTTTCCTTTCCAGTGGTCTTGGTTTCACACTAAAAATACTTAGAAATGGTATATATAGGTTAGAGAAGCAGTTTTCAGATTTTCTCCAAGTTCCTGACAATAAGGCTGTGTGTAGGGTATGTGGCTGATGATGGTGGCTTGGAATAGGTGATGAAGGAGATGGAGGTGGGGAGAATGACTTTGACAGCTTCTTATCACTAGCGATTTCCTGGTGGCTCAGATGGTAAGACATCTGCCTGTAACACTGGAGATCAGAGTTCAATCCCTGAGTTGGGAAGACCCCCTGGAAAAGGAAATGACAACCCACTCCATTACTCTTGCCTAGAAAATTCCATGGATGGAGGAGCCTGGTGGTCTACAGTCCATGAGGTTGCAAAGAGTCAGACACGACTGAGTGACTTCACTTTCACTTTTCTTTTATCACTTGCAGCCAGAAAACCTAGTCCTATCCCCACCATCTATCACCAAGTTGACTGAGTTTGCCTCTTAATGGGCTTCCCGTCTGATTGCTCTGCCATCTCTTACCCACATATGACCCAGAGGAATATCTCCTTTTGAACTTCATATTAACATATAATACAAAAAGAGTACACATACAACAAGCCCCCAGCTTGATGAAGTTTTACAAATGGAACACCTCTTACAATTGGCTTCCAGACGAAGAAGGAGAACCTACTTCTCGGTCCTCAAACTTCTTCCGGCTCCTGCCAGACACCAGCTATTCTCCACAGCAACCAGCACCCTGACTTCTGAGAGCAAAGAAGAGTTGTGCCCACTTTGAAAGAAGGAATTCAGCACTTATCCTTTGCCACTGTGATTTTCTTCCCTGTACAATGTAGTTGTCAGATTCAGACATACTGTTGTAAGTGAAATCTTTTAAAAACATAGATCATACCACACCACTCTCCTACCCCAAACCTTTGGATGCTTTTCTGTCACATTCAGAATGAAAATCTTACGTTGAGGCACAGAAGTCCGTTTGTTCCGTCTCCCATTCCTTTCCCACCTGGCCCTGCTTCTTTATCTAACACCTCCTCCTTGCTGCTGTCCCTGGATTTCACCAGGATGTTCCCCATGTCAGAAGCCACTGTCTGAGTTTGGGGTTCTGATGCCCAGTTGGTAAATGCCCAGTTTGTCTGAGGTCCTAGCTCCTGAAAAGCCGATATGCAAACTTGAATCCACGCCTCAGTCTCCAGTGCCCCTCCCCTCCCCGCAGAGCCTGACCATCAGGACTCTGCAAACATGCCTCCCATTCTTCCTGCTACATCAGTCTCCATGGGACCTAGTGACATGGTCACCCTTCATCAGCAGCCACCCTTTCCCTCAATCACTGTTTATTTCTACAGCCATATTTTACCCAGATCACTTCCTCCCCATGGAATGTAACTTCACTTCCAAACCAATCTCACCATCTCATCTACTCACAATTATATCTTTAGATCTGATCCATTGGCCATGGCTGGGTTGAACAAATGTAGTTTCTTTCATATGAAATCATGGAATTTACAGTCAAAAACTTGGATGTTAGCTTATCTCAATTTCTATCTTTAATTTGAAATACAGACTACTATGCAGTGGGCTTCCCTGGTGGCTCAGATGGTAAAGCGTCTGCAATGCGGGAGACCCGGGTTCGATTCCTGGGTTGGGAAGATCCCCTGGAGAAGGAAATGGCAATCCACTCCAGCACTCTTGCCTGGAAAATCCCACGGACGGAGGAGCCTGATAGGCTACAGTCCATGGGATCGCAGTGTCGGACATGACTGAGTGACTTCACTTTCACTTTCACTGTGCAGTGGAGACATTACTTTGCCAACAAAGGTCCATCTAGTCAAGGCTATGATTTTTTCCAGTATTTACGTATAGGTGTGACAGGTGGACCATAAAGAAGGCTGAGTGCTGAAGAATTGAAGCTTTTTAACTGTGGTGTTGGAGAAGACTCTTGAGAGTCTCTTGGACTGCAAGGAGATCAAACCAGTCAATCCTAGGGGAAATCAGTCCTGAATATTCACTGGAAGGACTAATGCTGAAGCTGAAACTCCAATACTTTGGCCACCTCATGCAAAGAATTGACTCATTTGAAGAGACCCTGATGCTTGGAACTGTTGAAGGCAGGAGGAGAAGGGGACAATAGAGGATGGGAGGCTGGGATGGCATCACCGACTCGATGGACATGAGTTTGAGTAAGTTCCAGGAGTTGGTGAAGGATAGGGAAGCCTGGTGTGCTGTAGTCCATGGGGCCACAAAGAATCGAACATCGACTGAGCAACTGAACTGAACTGATGCAGTTTGTAGAAGCTACCACTTATTGCTGAGTGCTTAGAAGTTGAATGTGAGAGTCAGACCACCTGGATTTGAAGACTAGCTTTCCCTAGGTACTCACTGTATTTTTGTGACGATTAAATGGGTTGGTACATGCAAAGTATTTAGATGAATGCGGGGCCAGAGCAGTGTACAATACTTGTTGTCTGTATTATCTGCCATCTCCTCCAGGAAGGCTCAATCACTCCTCTAAACACATTTCCCTAGTGAGTAGGAAATACTTTTCTTGAAGCTTTCCTGGCTTCTGGGCTTCTCTTTCTTTATTAGCAAGCCACAGACCTGGACTTCTCTCCCAGAAGGATTTTACTTCTTGAGGTCAGGAGGCTGTTTTTTGGTCTGTATCTTCCGTCTCTGCAGAGAAGAAGCCTTTACCTTGATAGACTTTCTAGTCTGGAGAAAGAAAGGGAAAGTCCACAGATGCCCACGAGATGGAGCTCTGAGTCCACAATCTTGATGAACAGGGATTCCAAGAAAAGAAGAGCCAGACGAAGACCCCATACAAACGGTCTCCAAGCCTGTCTCCTGGGGGCTGGGGGGTTTGCCAAGTGGCACTAGTGGTAAAGATCCTGCCTGCCAATGCATGAGATGTAAGAGACGTGGGTTTGATCCGTGGGTTGGGAAGATCCCCTGGAGAAGGTCATGGCAACCCACTCCAGTATTCTTGCCTGGAGACTCCCATGGACAGAGGAGCCTGGCGGGCTCTACTGTCCATAGGCTCTTAAATTGTCAAACACAACTGAAGTGACTTAGCACGCAGCATGTAAGCCTACAGTGTGTGTTCTATCAAGCTTTCTTTTCAGATGTTAGGGGAAAATTCAAAAAGAACTCTTTTTATTGAACGACTGTATGACATTTGTGCATTGATGTAATTTCATTTCATGGTCACTGAATGAATAAATCCTTACAATCACTTTGCAGAGGCTGTGCTATTATAATGAGCACACTGAGGATTCCAGAGGTCAAGTTCCTGGGCCAGGCTACCTTACAGCATTCATTGGCTGCCAAGTCAAGATCTGATTGTTACTCCTTACAGATTTCGAGCGCACATTATTTTCGGCTCCGGTGCCCTACAATTTCAGAGTGATGGCATGAACTTCCATGGGTACCATTCATGGGTGTATTTGTCCCCTCTGTTGAAATGGATCCTGCTCCTATAGGGACTAGGGGATGAATTGGCCACCCATGACCTTGTCTAAAAGTTCCACAAGCCGTCATCACACACAACTTTTATTACCTAGCTTGCTGTGTTGAAATTATTAGTTTAGGCTCTAAATGATCTCCTGTGCTATGTATTGTAGTGGGTCTGTCTCTTTAATAGATTTTCCAATTTTCACTGCAGGCTAGTAAAATACAGACAGTAGAGGGGCAAGGGATTATGTTCCTGGTCTTTTATCTCCCTAATTTACTAGATGACCCCAGGGAAATCAGTTACTATCTCAGAATTTGAATTTGTAGACCTCTGAGATCAGTTAGCTTGGTGAGAAAGCTCTTTTCATGGCTGTAACCATGCTTTGATTTTTTTCTTAAAATAATAGACCAAATTTCAGGACATCAGATGACAGAGATCAGTCCAAGAGTTTTATCCTCCTCTTTTTACAGGTCAACTGCCCAAATAGCTTTTGTCCTTTGAAAAACATTTCTCTGTGCCTCTTGGCAATAAACCGAGTGGAGAGAGAGATGAACTGGGTTCCTGCTCTGTGCTCCTTAATCAGAGAGCCCCACCCCTGCATTCAGCCTCTGAGGAACGTCTGGGCTCAGTGAAGTGCATTTCAGCCCAAGCCTGGTGATCACAGGCAGTTGACCAACCAGGGCTTGTCCTCAGCCAAACAGCCCAGAAACCACACATCCAACCCAGCTACTTGCAGCAAAGAGAAGGACTTCCCGGTCTCTTTTTATTACTCTTCTACGGTGTTTCCAATATCGTGCTGTAACAAATTTCTGTGAACTCAGCAGTTTGAAATGGCACAAATCTGACAGTTGTTCAGGATTCTGTTATGGGTCTCAGCGTGACATGGCGTCAGCTGGACCGTGCTTCTTGCTGGAAGCTCTAGAGGAAGACACATTTCTTTGCCTTTTGGATCTTTTAGGGGCCACCTGCATTCCATCATTTGTGTTGCCTTTCTCCATCTTCAGCATACTTCATCTGTCACTGCTGTGTGTGTGTGTGTGTGTGTGTGTGTGTGTGCACTCAGTTGATCAGTCATATCTGACTCTTTGGCACCCCGTGGACTGTAGGCCACCAGGCTCCACTGTCCATGAGATTTCCCAGGCAAGAATGCTGGGGTGGGTTGCCATTTTCTCCTCCAGGGGATCTTCCCAGCCCAGGGATTGAACCTGTTCCTCCTGCATTGCAGGCAGACTCACCACTAGTGCCACATTGCAGTCGTATCTCTCTCTGACCACATCCAGAACAGATTCTCAGCACTTAAGGGAAGATCATGAGGACATCAGCCCATCTGGAGAATCCAGGATAATCTTTCCATTTTAGTGTTCCTTAATCACACCTGCAAAGTCCCCCTTGTCCTGTAAAATAACATCTTCATAGGTTCTGGGGATTAGAGCCAGGATATCTCTGGGGCACCAAAATTCTACCTGCTACACTGTTTCAAGGTGGGAATTGTGAGTTTATGGGAAAATCCATGTTCTACTTATTTCTGTCTTATTTGGAATCAAAGGGACACATTTCTTCTTAAACTGTATAAAAATGTGTACATCAAACAAGTTGAGAAATTAAAACAATACTCAAATTTCCTTTGTTCAGAAAGGCAAGTATTTTATGGGAAAGATGGTTGTGAATTTGGTCTGCCTTGCTTAAGAATAGTGATCTTCATTTCTTAATATCCTCTCTTCCCACAGATAGGATGAAAAAAATCACATGATGGGAGTCAAGGCCTCTGACGCACACTTGGGAAAAAAGTTATCAAGAGGGTTAGATATTTTCTTGGGTAGCTTCTGATTTCCAAGGAATAGCTCTCTGCTCCTGCATCCTCAAGAACACTGGAAATAGTTTATATATCCAGTTTTATAGTATATAGGAAATGGTAATAGAAAACAAGTGAAAAGTGTGAGTCGCTCAGTCGTGTCCGACATTTTACGACCCTATAAACTGCAGCCCACTGGGTTCCTCTGTCCATGGTACTCTCCAGGCAAGAATTCTGGAGAGGGTTGCCATCCCTACCTCCAGGGGATCTTTCCAACCCAGAAATTGAACCCATGTCTCCTGCATTGCAGGCAGATTCCTTGCCGTCGGAGTCAGAAGTGCTAGTTAAATGTAAGGTTTTAACACGGGAAATTTAGACAGCCCTGGGATGCAAGAGCTCCCACACATTCTTGTGTGGGGGAAGAATTTTGGTATCTTTAGACCAGATGTCTGGAGCACTCCCTCCAAGACCAAACATCTCCAGACATTTCCCAATGTCCCTCGGGGGCAAAACTGCTTCTTGCTGAGAGCTGAGAAGACTTCTCTAGAGTGGATTTCCATCATTGTCTCTCTTTTCCTTTCCCTCCCTCTCTCTTTCTGCACATACACACACACACACACACACACACACACACACACACATGCAATCTTTGAGTCCGACAGTTCTCCAGACACTAGTTATTTCCCTGCTAAATATTCTCCTCTTGTATAATACATTTTCCACAATACTACTATCCATCCATCATCCAAAACACAACTTTGGGATTGTCACCTAGACTCCTCCATCTACTCTTCTTTCTGTTTCTGAACCAGTTCTTCGACGGATCTTATTCCCTGAAGTCCTATTGTTAAGTGTCAGTCACTCAGTTGTATCTGATTCTGCAACCCCATGGACTGGGCTCCTTTGTCCATTGGATTCTCCAGGCAAGAATACTGGAGTGGGGTGCCATTCTCTTCTCCAGGGGATCTTCCCAACCCAGGGATCGAACTTGGGTCTCCTGCACTGCAGGAGAATTCTTTACCATCTGAGCCACCAGGGAAGTCCTATTACCACCACCCTAACCAGGCCTCACTCATCCCTTTCCTGTTCCCTACTGGCAGTTCAGCCCGTAACAAGTCTCACTGCTCCTTTCTCCCTTCCCTTCTATCCATCAGCCACACTGCCAGCATACCAAACTTTTTAAAATGCAAATATAACACTTGGAATCTGGCCCTTGTAATCAAAGCTTTGAACATAGCAGAGGCTCTTCAAACTCAGTCTCAGGTTGTATTTCCAGTCTTTACACTTAGAATTTCTGTGCTTGGGCCTCAATACAGGGGCAATTCTCTGGTCAAACTTGCCTTCTGGGGACATTAGAGTTGTATTCAGGGTGATATTTTGTCTTCAATACCAGTTTGTTTCAACTCTGCATGTCAACATTCTAAGAAATGTCCAAGGCTCAGCGCAAATGATGCATTGCTTTGAAAATTATCTCAAAATGGCAACCCACTCTGGTATTCTTGCCTAAAGAATTCCATGGACAGGGGAAACCTGGCAGGCTACAGTCCATGGGGTCGCAAAGAGTCGGATAAGACTGAGCTACTAACACAGATACACCTTCTCCAAGCCTTCTGCTTCCCTGAAGAATCAGTCTGCTCCCATTTTACTTCTACATCCATTTGTTTTTATCTTTTTAAAATTCTTTTGATGTGGACCATTTTTAAAGTCTTCATTGAGTTTTGTTGCAATATTGCTTCTGTTGTTTATGTTTCGGTTTTTTGGCCTCCAGGCATGTGGGAGATTAGCTTCCCGACCAGGGATCTAACTCGTATGCCCTGCACTGGGAGGCAAAGTCTTAACCACTAGACCACGAGGGAAGTCCTTGTACATTCATTTATGATTTTATTTGTCATATTAAGTGCTCAATAAATATTTAATTGAGTTGAGTAGTTTGGTCATCATGATTTAAATGGCACTAATTGCTTAAACAGGGTGCTCGTGGCAAAATAAATCCAATGGATGGCCAATAATGTTTAATTGCTAGATGAAAATGTAGGAATTGATGATAGATGAGAATATTATTGATAGGGACTTCTTTGAACAATCTGGGCCCAGCATCAAACAGATCTGGGTTTCATTTGCAACTCACAGTGGTTTCTGTGAGGCTGGGTAAGTCCTGTCAACTCTAGTACACAAAACAGGAAATCTTATGCCTACCTAGAAATGTCAAATCTCTGTGTGTAAATACATAAATCACCATACTGACCCTCTTACTGACCATGAAAAGCTACTGATTTGTTTTTAAGCATTGGGATGTGAGTATGGAATGATGGAGCAGAATGGGTTAGGACGAGAAACAGGCTATTGGGAATATCAGCCAAGAGTAAGCTAATGTAGGGTAAAGAGAAAAACAGATTCCCTGGGGGGACAGACAACAGGCTTAGCTTTGAACATACTGAAGACACGGCCAGAGCATATCCACATGGAGATGTCCAGGCCTCAATCCCACTCAGACTTCGATGGAATAAAGGTACCAGTGACAGTCAACTCAGACCATGACTGGTTCCAAGCTCCGTGTTTGGACCACAGCCTTCTTTGCTTCACATCCCTCACTTGCACTGGATGCGTGATGCTGTTTTGTTGTTCAGTTGCTAAGTTTTGTCCGACTCTTTATGACCTCATGGACTGCAGCATGCCAGGCTTCCCTGTCCTTCATTATCTCCTGGAGCTTGCTCAAACTCATGTCCATTGAGTCGATGATGCCATCCAACCATCTCACCCTCTGTCATCCCCTTCTCCTCCTGCCTTCAATCTTTCCCAACATCAGGGTCTTTTCCAGTGAATCAGCTCTTCCCATCAGATGGCTAAAGTATTGGAGCTTCAGCTTCAGCAGCTGTTCAGGGACTAAAGTTCATCGGTCTCACATGCTCTCAAGCTCCTGGAAGTCTGCCCCCAAGTTCACTGTGTAGATACCAAGTTTGTAATTCTGAAATAGCACTCAGAGAGAGGTTGTCCTTCAGTTTAATTTGATTCAATCAATATCTACCAAAGGTCAGCTGGGTTAATGCAGTTAATATAGTGGATTCCACAAAGAAGAGCACTGAAAATGAAAGAATGAGCTTCCTGGCTTTTAATAGTTTACAATATAATTGGAGCCAAAAAATAGAGACAGCACAGAAAATAATATCTTTTAGTAGATGCATTGTCTGTTTATGGGTCATATTAAAAGAACACTATGCTTTATTTTATGGATTTAAAAGGTCCTTAAAAAACTTCTGTAAAACGGATCAGATTTCACTAGGGGTTTCCATTATAAAATGACAGGCATGTACCATTTGCGGAGAGGGTTCTTGCTGGAATGAGCCAAAAACCTTCAGGAAGATGGAAATCGAGGGGTTGTTTGTTACTCTGTCCTTCTGGAGGCAGCTGTCTTCGCTAGCAGTTCACCCCTGTGCCTCCTCCGTGGAACCTTCCTGCCTCTGATGGCTTTCCCCATGTGCAGTGATCCTCTCTGGGCTGCAGAAGTTTGAGATGTAGTCAGTGAGAGTCAGCACGAGCAGGTTATTAATCAGGCATACTGACAGCACAGAAGAAAACACGTGGGTGTCAGGGCACACTGTGTGCCAGGAAGCTTATGATGGAGAGCAGAATGAACATCCTGGGGTATGGGAGGCAGGCTTTGCAATATCAGGAGGGGCAGGTGTCCCCCTTTTCCCTTAGGAGGTTCTGATTGGCTTGTTTGAATAATTCCACAGGCTGGCAGAGAACCAAGGCCTTCTACTTAGGAGTAAGCAAGAGGTGTGCCTGGTCCCTCTGATAGAGAGGGCTGTTTGTCTGTGAGACGTTATCCACAGGAGCAGGGGAGGGGCCATTGAACTTGCAATTAGGTCACTGAAGCTCCCTTGGTTTCTCTAGATGTCAATATAACATTAAGGCATAACACTGAGACTTGATTTTAGATCTTACGCAACAATGGATATTGTGAGTATCCATCCCCTCTCTGCTATTGACTTTATTCTCCCAGTGACAAATGGCAGCTCAGTTCAGTTCAGTTCAGTTCAGTCGCTCAGTCGTGTCTGACTCTTTGCAACCCCATGAATTGCAGCACGCCAGGCCTCCCTGTCCATCACCAACTCCCGGAGCTCACTCAGACTCATGTCCGTCAGTCCAAGGGACTCTCAAGAGTCTTCTCCAACACCACAGTTCAAAAGCATCAATTCTTCGACACTCAGCCTTCTTCACAGTCCAACTCTCACATCCATACATGACCACAGGAAAAACCATAGCCTTGACTAGATGGACCTTAGTCGGCAAAGTAATGTCTCTGCTTTTGAATATACTATCTAGGTTGGTCATAACTTTTCTTCCAAGGAGTAAGCGTCTTTTAATTTCATGGCTGCAGTCACCATATACAGTGATTTTGGAGCCCAAAAAATAAAGTCTGACACTGTTTCCACTGTTTCCCCATCTATTTCCCATGAAGTGATGAGACCAGATGCCATGATGTTCGTTTTCTGAATGTTGAGCTTTAGGCCAACTTTTTCACTCTCCTCTTTCACTTTCATCAAGAGGCTTTTTAGTTCCTCTTCACTTTCTGCCATAAGGGTGATGTCATCTGCATATCTGAGGTTATTGATATTTCTCCCGGCAATCTTGATTCCAACTTGCATTTCTTCCAGTCCAGCGTTTCTCATGATGTACTTTGCATATAAGTTATATAAGCAGGGTGACAACATACAGCCTTGACATACTCCTTTTCCTATTTGGAACCAGTCTGTTGTTCCATGTCCAGTTCTAACTGTTGCTTCCTGACCTGCATACAGATTTCTCAAGAGGCAGGTCACGTGGTCTGGTATTCCCATCTCTTTCAGAATTTTCCACAGTTTATTGTGATCCACACAGTCAAAGGCTTTGTCATAGTCAATAAAGCAGAAATAGATGTTTTTCTGGAACGCTCTTGCTTTTTCCATGATCCTGTGGATGTTGGCAATGTGATCTCTGGTTCCTCTGCCTTTTCAAAAACCAACTGGAACATCAGGAAGTTCATGGTTCACGTATTGCTGAAGCCTGGCTTGGAGAATTTTGAGCATTACTTTACTAGCATGTGAGATGAGGGCAATTGTGCGGTAGTTTGAGCACTCTTTGGCATTGCCTTTCTTTGGGATTGGAATGAAAACTGACCTTTTCTAGTCCTGTGACCACTGCTGAGTTTTCCAAATTTGCTGGCATATTGAGTGCAGCTCTTTCACAGCATCATCTTTCAGGATTTGAAACAGCTCAATTGGAATTCCATCACCTCCACTAGCTTTGTTCATAGTGATGCTTCCTAAGGCCCACTTGACTTCACTTTCCAAGATGTCTGGCTCCAGGTGAGTGATCACACCATTGTGATTATCTGGGTCGTGAAGATCTTTTTTGTATAGTTCTTCCATGTATTCTTACCACCTCTTCTTAATATCTTCTGCTTCTATTAGGTCCATACCATTTCTGTCCTTTATTGAGCCCATCTTTGCATGAAATATTCCCTTGGTATCTCTAATTTTCTTGAAGAGATCTCTAGTCTTTCCCATCCTATTGTTTTCCTCTATTTCTTTGCATTGATCGCTGAGGAAGGCTTTCTTATCTCTTCTTGCTATTCTTTGGAACTCTACATTCAGATGCTTATGTCTTTCTTTTTTTCCTTTGCTTTTCGCTTCTCTTGTTTTCACAGCTATTTGCAAGGCCTCCCCAGACAGCCATTTTGCTTTTTTGTATTTCTTTTCCATGGGGATGGTCTTGATCCCTGTCTCCTGTACAATGTCACGAACCTCAATCCATAGTTCATCAGGCACTCTATCAGATCTAGGCCCTTAAATTTATTTCTCACTTCCACTGTATAATCATAAGGGATTTGATTTGGGTTATACCTGAGTGGTCTAGTGGTTTTCCCTACTTTCTTCAATTTGAGTCTGAATTTGGTAATAAGGAGTTCATGATCTGAGCCACAGTCAGCTCGTGGTCTTGTTTTTTTGACTGTATAGAGCTTCTCCATCTTTGGCTGCAAAGAATATAATCAGTCTGATTTCGGTGTTGACCATCTGGTGATGTCCATGTGTAGAGTCTTCTCTTGTGTTGTTGGAAGAGGGTGTTTGCTATGACCAGTGCATTTTCTTGGCAAAACTCTTTAATCTTTGCCCTGCTTCATTCCGCATTCCAAGGCCTAATTTGCCTGTTACTCCAGGTGTTTCTTGACTTCCTACTTTTGCATTCCAGTCCCCTATAATGAAAAGGACATCTTTTTTGGGTGTTAGTTCTAAAAGGTCTTGTAGGTCTTCATAGAACCATTCAGCTTCAGCTTCTTCAGCATTACTGGTTGGGGCATAGACTTGGATTACCGTGATATTGAATGGTTTGCCTTGGAAACGAACAGAGATCATTCTGTCGTTTTTGAGACTGCATCCAAGTACTGCATTTTGGACTCTCTTGTTGACCATGATGGCTACTCCATTTCTTCTGAGGGATTCCTGCCCGCAGTAGTAGATATAATGGTCATCTGAGTTAAATTCACCCATTCCAGTCCATTTTAGGTTGCTGATTCCTAGAATGTCGACGTCCCCTCTTGCCAACTCTTGTTTGACCACTTCCAATTTGCCTTGATTCATGGACCTGACATTCCAGGTTCCGATGCAATACTGCTCTTTATAGCATCAGACCTTGCTTCTATCACCAGTCACATCCACAGCTGGGTATTGTTTTTGCTTTGGCTCCATCCCTTCATTCTTTCTGTAGTTATTTCTCCACTGATCTCCAGTAGCATATTGGGCACCTACTGACCTGGGGAGTTCCTCTTTCAGTATCCTATCATTTTGCCTTTTCATACTGTTCATGGGGTTGTCAAGGCAAGAATACTGAAGTGGTTTGCCATTCCCTTCTCCAGTGGACCACATTCTGTCAGACCTTTCCACCATGACCCCCCCATCTTGGGTTGCCCCGCAGGCATGGCTTAGTTTCATTGAGTTATGGCAATGAAAGTAAGCCATGCCCGTGGGGCAACACAAGACAGGCGAGTCATGGTCGAGAGGTCTGATACAAATGGCAGCTACTTTTTCAAAATATTCAAAGCCAGGTATTTTTGTTGTTGTTGTTGTTGTATTTACTGAACCAAATTTCATTTCCTCCAAGAACCTCCACTTAGTAGCTTCTATTAAGGGCTTTTAAGGATCAGCCACCTCTAATGAAATCAACCAGCCCAGACCCATGCTGTCTTGCCTGGGTCTGTGTAAGTACTTGCTGATTGAACTACATGTGGGCTGGCGATCCCAATACCCTCCTTTAGAAAGCTCTCAGTCTTGCAAAACAGTGGCATTGATAACATCATGAATGAGATCCATAGTCTCTAATCCTATCAGGAAAGGGGGCTATCTTATTAATTTATCAGGTGATGACACGGATTCCCAAAGCAGTTAATTAGCCTGCCCAAGGCCACATTGTTGGTGAGAGTTGGGTCTAGGATATCTCACGTTATACTTGGGTTTGTTTTTTTGTTTTTTTCTTTTCTTAATTGGCCATGCAGTAGAACATGTGGGATCTTAGTTCCCCAACCAGGGTTCGAAGCTGTTATTCCCCATAGTGGAAGCATGATATCTTAACCACTGGACCAGCCAGGAGGTGCCTCACATTATACTTGTAATTGCTGAAAAAGATTGTAGCTTATTCATTGCTTATACCCTGTCTCTCTCACTTACACTGTCTTTCCTGGTGAGAGACCATTTAATAATCCTCTTTGCATCTACCACAGTAGCTTCATGCTCAGGGCAAAAATAAATGTCTGATAAAAAGACATCGTGTTATGCTGTAGTCAGAATGAAAGAGGAAGTCAAGGAGGAGGAATGAAGAAAGGTTGAGTTACTGAATTAGGGAAACTAAGGGGACCCTGAGGATCTGAGTGGGTCCCCTTGGGCAGGTTAGATGTCTTATCTATCTCCTTCTTCTACATAAGTTGGAGGTTTGGTGATGGCTAGTGATTCAGTCCCCCTTAATCCCATAAGTCTTAGCCTGTCCTGGATTGGCTAAGGAGTCAGATCCCAATAGAAATCAAGTGGGCTGTCTGGATTTGGAGAAGGAAATGGCAACCCACTCCAATATTCTTGCCTGGAAAATGGATTGGAGTCTGAAATCCATTCAGACTCAGTCTCCCATGACCTTCAGTGAACCTCGACTTTGGAACACACTTCTGGAGTGACTTGGGTTCATCTTCAGGATCTTTGCTACAGTAGGGCGAACTGCCACCTGCCCTATAGCGTGGCCACCAGAGGAAAAGAGAGCCACAGAAGTAGGACTCAAGGCTGCACTTCTTTCCGACTCAGGGAAACTGTGGAGCAGGGCCCATTTAGTGCCTGGTGCAAACTGTCCTACTAAACCCTCCCAAGGGCTGTCTTAGGAGACTGTCCTTCTCTGCAGTTTACAGTTCATAAGTGAATTTCATGGCTAAATCAGGAGAGGCTGGAGCCCTTGTCTTACTGCGATACCACCAATAAGGAGTCTGCTGAGAACTAAAGAGATATTCACTGGGCATCGCCGGATATGAGATGAAGAATGCATCAATTAGCCAAGAATGTGCCTCTTCAGGCTCCAGAATCTGATGTCGAGGCTGAGGATCCTCTCCGCCTTCCCTTATATCTGCTTCTCGAGGCCATGAGCACCAGGAGGTGCCAAACGCCGCACTGTTAGAGCATCACAGCCGCTCGGAGACATTTGTCAGGTATGTCTCTCCCTCTGACAGTTTAATTGGGGCAAATTTTGGAAATTTCAGAAAGATTAGTGAAGAGGTTTTTAAATGTCTCCCAGAAGAGCCTGTAATAGCTCTTCCAAATGGCACGGAAGTGAACAAGCAAGGTGGTCTTTCCACAGGTGACACAGTCAGAACTCCCTCCTCCCCACCCCTCCACCCCACCCTTTGCTTTTTCACGTACATGACAGACTGCAGCTTCAAAAGGAAACACTAAAACACAGCCTGCTCTAGACAGGATGCATCCCAAATTCCCTCACTGGCAGCAACTTTCCCTCCTAGTTTTTAACTGCTCACATGGCTTCATTTTTGAGGCTCACTGTTCATTCTGTTGTTGAAAGTTGCTTCATGTCCACATTAACAAACTTGGCTTGGCTGTGTCAAGGGAGAACAGTGACAAATGGAATTTCCCTTTTAGAAAGAGAGCAGAAGAAAAAACCTCTGAGCTGGAGTTAGGAAATACCTTTTTGCAGCTGGCACTTTCCTGAGGAAAAGACAAATTAATTCCCCCTTTACCCATCCACCAGAAAAAAAGAAAGCAAGATGGTTGTTTTAAGGTCTCCTACAATTAAAAATATCTCCTCTTCTGGAGGATAAATCATACTCTGATTCTTTTGATTAGGATGAGATGGAAAATTCAGAAATTCCAGGGACAGAACCTGGCCAAAGTGATTTGCTCTCCGGAAAAAAGTAATGTTAGAAAGGACATCAACCTACCCCCCTTTCTCACCTCACCAACATCCACCCTGAGTGGCAGGTTCAGTTCAGTTCAGTTCAGTCACTCAGTCGTGTCCGACTCTTTGTGACCCCATGAATCACAGCACACCAGGCCTCCCTGTCCATCACCAACTCCTGGAGTTCACTCAGACTCACATCCATTGAGTCAGTGATGCCATCCAGCCATCTCATCCTCTGTCGTCCCCTTCTCCTCCTGCCCCCAATCCCTCCCAGCATCAGAGTCTTTTCCAATGAGTCAACTCTTCACATGAGGTGGCCAAAGTACTGGAGTTTCAGCTTCAGCATCATTCCCTCCAAAGAAATCCCAGGGCTGATCTCCTTTAGAATGGACTGGTTGGATCTCCTTGCAGTCCAAGGGACTCTCAAGAGTCTTATCCAATACCACAGTTCAAAAGCAGCAATTCTTCAGTGCTCATTTTCTTTACAGTCCACCTCTCACATCCATACATGACCACTGGAAAAACCATAGCCTTGACTAGAAGGACCTTTGTTGGCAAAGTAATGTCTCTGCTTTTGAATATGCTATCTAGGTTGGTCATAACTTTTCTTCCAAGGAGTAAATGTCTTTTAATTTCATGGCTGCAGTCACCATCTGCAGTGATTTTGGAGCCCCCAAAAGTAAAGTCTGTCACTGTTTCCACTGTTTCCCCATCTATTTCCCATGAAGTGATGGGACCAGATGCCATGAGTGGCAGGTGGCTTTGTGCAAAACTTGGATGCTTTGTCATACACACATCCCTGAGTTCCAGGCCCTCTCTGCTTCCTCAGAGACCGGGGGTAAAAGAGAGGGAATGGTACCCAAGTTTGATGTCAAAAGGCCACAGGTTCCAGCAGGTGCACCTTTCAGCAAATGGAAGGTGATTCTGGCACCTTGAAATCCTTTCATGGGACAGGAATCATGACATGTGCTGATTTCCCCTGGAGCTCTCCTGTGCCATGCTTGTGATCTCTCTTTATCTAATCTTATCTGTGGGACAAATATGTCTACAAATGCAAACAGGTAGATGTTTATCATTAAAAAATAAATAGTGCATGGTTATTAGGAGTGAAGCTTGACAGTTTTGGCAAAACATTTAGAGATATGCATTCTGTCTTTACACAAGGGGCATGGAGGCTGTGCTCACCTAACTGAGGTGTAATGGGTCCAATATTAAGTCCCATCTATTCCTATGAAAAATGAAATATGTCATTCTTCAGCTAAACCAGGTTGCATTGAGGGACTTTTCAAGGCTGCTCAAAATAATAAAGGATTGTTTTTAAAATAGATATTGCCATGTAATGGCTTGAATTGTTTACCTCTCTTCTGAGAGACAGGCAAATTATCTACACATTTCGGTCGATCCTTATTTCTAAGACAGTCACTGGCCTCATCTGTTCCACACCTGGCTAGGGAACAGTGCAAGGACCAAGGGAAATTCAATTTCTGCACTGAATGAGCAAAGTCTCTGCCCATTGTTAGCATCATTTATCTGTTTCTATCTTGAAATATGCTCTGGAACCCCCGAGGACACCTATATATTAAAAAGCTATTTTTACAAAGTCCTCAGTTCTTGTTTCCATTTTAAGCTAGAGATTGGGATTGTTCAGTCCAGCCAGGAGGTAGGCAGGGTCAGAAGGCCAAACTGGTGATGGCGATTATAAAAGGAGTCCATGTGCCGATGGAGGGTAAAATATCACCTGTCAAATGCCGCTCAGGGTCATTTTGGGCGCTAAATTCATGTAAACTGTCTTGAGAGAAATTGGAAAATATACATGAAAGTGGCTACAAACGTTCTTGACACATAGTAAGCACTCCGAGTTGGTTAGTAACCTCTCTCTAGGGTGGCCCCGGGAATTTCACAGGTAGGTTTTGCTTACAAACCCAGAGATGTAGAATTCGCCAAAGAGCCTCACTTGCTGGGTTTTTGTCCATATAGCATTTTGAAGACAACTCTGGCCACGTTGATGTAATTTTCTGGTGGCCCATCACATGCTGTCACACTCCCTGGACACGCTAATGGGCTGATGTAGAGTTCCTGTGTATATGCTATCTACGGCCATGGTAATGCTGTGTAACAAACAGCTTCAGATTCTCAGGGCATTCAACCAGAGGCTTTTTTTGCTCTTGTGTCTGGGTTTCCCTGGGTGACTCTTGATTCTGGTGCTGCTTACTTACCAGTGCAGGGTTGGCTGGCTGTCCCCTGTCCTCTGAGCTCAGTTGTGCTTATCTGTGGCAGCAACTCCGGCTCAATCTGCCTCTCTTCTCACTCATCCTCCATCAGACTGCTCCATTATGCCCTCACGGAAATGACAGTGACCTCAAATGGCCATGCCCATTTGAGCATCTTCCTTGAGTTTGCTAGTATCACATCTGTGAACATCCCTTTGGCCAAAGTTAATCAAGGGATCAAACACAGGGGCCAGGAATCACACTCTGCAAAGATCAACCTAGCTCTGATATTTGAAAGGACACCAGATTCCAGAGGGAACATTCAAGTGAGACCTTTCATTTCAAGGCAAAGGATATGGTGCAGTGAGATAAGGGGAATGGAACGAAGCACTAGGAGTCAAAGCCACCCCCTGCACATCCCATGGGTCTGGGGAGGGACTTCTATCCTCCCAGCAAACACCCAGTTATTCCAGTGCCACTGGTACAAGCTGTAGGTTAATTGATGGATTGCTAGAATGGGGATGTCATTTCCAAAGGTACCTGAGACTGATGATGAGAACCCAAATTAGGGCCAGGTGAGAAAACTGTGAAAATCATTTTGTTATCATTGTTGTTCAATTGTTAAGTCCTGTCTAACTCTTTGTGACCCCATGGACTGCAGCGCACCAGGTTCCTCTGTCCTGCACTGTCTCCCAGAGTTTGCTCAAACTCATGTCCATTGAGTTGGTGTTGCCATCCAGCCATCTCATTCTCTGTCGTCCCCTTCTCCTCCGGCCTTCAATCTTTCCCAGCATCAGGGTCTTTTCCAATGAGTGGGCTCTTCACATCAGGTAGCCAAAAGATTGGAGTTTCAGCTTCAGCATCAGTCCTTCTGATGAATATTCAAGATTGATTTCCTTTAGGATTGACTGGTTTTATCTCCTTGCAGTCCAAGTGACTCTCAAGAGTATTTTCCAACACCACAGTTCGAAAATATCAGTTCTTTGGTACTCAGCCTTCTTTATGGACCAACTCTCACATCTGTACTTGACTAAAGAAAAACCATAGCTTTGACTAGATGGACCTTTGTAGGCAAAGTAATGTCTCTGCTTTTTCATACACTGAGTTTGTCATAGCTTTCCTTCCAAGAAAAAAATGTCTTTTAATTTCATGGCTGCAGTCACCACGAAAAAAATCACTAGTGCCTGATTACTATAAGGATGGCAGTGTTTCTACACTGTTTGGGATTACAGCCTTCTTTAAAAAATCATGTAAGTTTGAAGTTATGTCACCTGCAAAATGTATATATTTACACAAATACATAATTTTAAATACAATTTTTTAGAATTTCTGAAGTCCTGATGCCAGTCTAGAGACTCTCTGTGGGATCCATTCATCTCCAATGATGAATTGCTGATGGAGACTGTAGTTCAGAACACTAGGAGAAGGAGGCATCATTGACTGGCATAGGGTGTTAGTTTCAGGCAGTTTCTTTAGATTACAATCAAGATACACACCTTTCCACTTTTGCAGAAGCTGCAAACCCTAGTGAAGACCTTGGAAAAATCATTTATATTTTCAGAGGGTTCAAACCATTGGTTTATTTGTGTTTTTCTCACCAAGCATGAGAACATGGGAATCTTTGCATTCCTGCAGAAATCTGCTGTGGCAGCTCTTTCTTTCTATACCTGGTACAGGAGAAAGAACGGGTCTTGTTTTCACTTTCCATCTGATTTGTAAGAGAAAAAATCCTTTTATACCTCACTATGTGAGCTCCAAATTAGTTATATATATATATATATTACCAACCCCACTCTTGCACCCCTCTGCTGATTTCTGCGAGTCCCATTGTACCAGGCATACACCTCTCCCTGGCGTCTCAGTAAAACTATTCCATCCTCCTTTGTTTGGCCCATGCACTGTCATGGGATGTGATCTATCCTTGGAATCTGGATGCGTCCACAGAAATAAGAACAAAAACTCTGTTGTTTGGCTAAGGTACAGGGCAGGGGACGGGGGGGGGGGGGGGGTGGTTCTGTAGTTACTTGTCACAGCCAGTGTGACAGTACCTGGTCTTCGTCAAGAGGGGTGGCCAGCAATTCTAGTGCCAAGGCTCAGGAAATTAAACTGCTTATAAAAAGAACTTTGTTCTATAATGTCTGAGGATGAAGCTATTTATTGGGATTTAGTGAAAAGAATTGGGCAAAGTAGAGTACATACCCTGATTAAGTTTACGATTGTTATGGTTGAATAATTTTGCTGGGCTCTGAGTGATAAGAATGGTCCAATTGTCTGGTAGCTGGCCCGAGGGTGATTTAGGGGAGGGGAAATACTGAATCAGTGTGTGACAGTTTGACAAGCAGGTGGTTAGGTGTGTGGGTTCTGAACTGGATGTTTTTTATATCAATGGCATGCTCTCAAGACATCTTTTGCAATCTCTAGGGATTTGCTAACCCTGGGAGGGGCAGTCTCTCCAGGATCATGTTGACAAATGTCAGAGCATCAATAATACAGAAAATAAGAAGATGTAGTCAATACAGGAGTCCTTCTGGTTCTGGTACAAAGCTTGGCTTTCATTCTTGCTGAAACAGAATTTTAAGCAGACTTTTAAGCAGACAAGTATTGAAACAAAATCTAATTGACTGGATTTCATCTACTCATATGGTTACATTGGTTTTATAATCATCCATAATTTTATGTATTATTTCTGCCAGTTCGATTCTGTATGCCATTGACTGTAAGACACCTCTCATGTGAGAGATGTCACAACATGGAAAAAATGCGTTTCCTGGAATTTTAAATACAATATATTTTTCAAAGCATATTCTGTACTTTTTTAGAAAAAAGGATATGGGGGTACTTTTCAAAAGTAAAGTCAGGAAGAGTTAGCATATATTACTTTATAGACCCAGGGAAACATACTAGTGTTGGTCTAGAATGTGGGTAGATTTTGACCCCTCTTGTGGTAGATGGGTTAATGGCACAGCTGCCAATTTTACTACGAGATATTTTGGTTGAGCAGAATAAACACAATAATAAAATTGTCAGAGTAGACTCAGAGCAGCCTATGATGAATCTGACACAAGCCAGGGTGGGACTCACCTGCAGAGAAAACCATACATGTTCTCAGTTGTCTAAGAAACAGGTGGTTCCCATTTGGGTCTTTCTGACTTTTCTATGTCTCATGTATTTGTCTTTCACTTTTAACATGACCTAAGTCAGGGCCTCTTTTTACCCACCTGATCGCACCCTTCACATATGTCCCTGTACTATTTATAGATTTTTCTTTCAAATCTTTGACCGAAATTTAAGAGTACATGCAATGACTAATTCAACTGTTCAATTTTCTTTAAAATTAGCAACAACTCAAGTTTTGACTCTGGGAATTTTAGTCAATTTCATGGCCGTAGAAATGAGCAAAGAACTATGCAACTAGAACATAGGAGAGAAGTCCACACTCTTTCTAAATTAATTCATCTGGTATTTGACATATTACTTGCCAAAAATATTGGGGTGATGTTCTATGAATAAAAGACACCAATATCCTCTGATGACCCAGATGGTAAAGAATCTGCTGCAAGGCAGGAGACCTGGGTTTGATCCCAGGGTGGGGAGGATCCCCTGGAGAAGGGAATAGCAACCCACTCCAGTGTTCTTGCCTGGAGAATTCCACAGACAGAGGAGCCAAGTGGGCCACAGTCGATGGGGTCGCAAATAGTCAGACACAACTGAGCGACTAACACTTCCATTTTTTTTTTTTTCATCTCAGGTTGTAATGAACTTAATTGTTCATGTACATTTCCAGAGACTAAAAGTTTCCCCAATTGCTTATAAAGTTTATTTCTTTAAAATAAGATTTTACCCCCAGAGTATGTTCTCAGGCCTCTTGATTGGGGCTAAGAACCTCAACTCTCCTTTTGCTCTTGTTTAGTGGTTCAGTCCTGTCTGACTCTTTGTGACCCTATGGACTGTAGCCTGCAGGCTCCTCTGTCCATGGGATTTCCCAGGCAAGAATACTGGAGTGGGTTGCCATTTCCTTCCCAGGGGGATCTTTCCAACCCAGGGATTGAACTCGTGTTTACTGCATGGGCAGGAAGATTCTTTACCCCGAGCTACGAGGGAAATCCAACTCTTCTTTATTCTAGTTGAATAAAATAAAATCAAGTGATGTAATGTGAAAGTGATGTGTGAACTCTAATGAAGATGACAGAGAAAAGGCAATTTCAAAGGGTGGCCCTGTTCTTTAGAGGCATGTCTCAGAAGAGAATTAGTAGTGACTGAACACCAACTCTTTGGAAAATAATTATCATTACATTTATCATTTAATTTTGACAACAAAATTATGAAATAATGCTCACAATGCCAGTTTTAGAACTGTGCAGGTGGAGGCTCAGAGGAGCAAACTGGTTTTCCCTGTCTCACTGAGAATAAATGATAGCAGTGAGATTGAGAGCTTTGTCTGAGGAAATCCCAGGTCTCTGAGGTCCTTCTAAGATATCTTAGCATTCTCCTTATGAGATATATATCTCATACATTCAGTTCTGGACTGACTTGTATCTACTCCCAAGTTCATAGGTGTAAGCTCTAACCTCCAGTGTAGTTATATTTGGAGATAGAACCTTCAAGGAGATAGTTAAGGCTAAATGAGGTCATGTTTAACCTTATTCCAACAGGACTAATGTCCTTGACACATGGAGAAAAAGTCCACGTGAGCAGACAGTAAAAAGGCTGGTCAGGAACTGGGGCTTTACCGGAAACCAACTCTGTTGGCACCTTGATCATAAAATTCCGGCCTCCAGCACTGTGAGCAAGTAAGTGTCTGTTGTTTAAGCCACCCAATCTGGGGTATTTTACTATGGAGGCCCTAAGAAGCGAATCCACATATGAGACTCTATTCCCAACGCAAGAGTTGCTAAAAGATTCCTTGAATTACTCCTTTAAAGACTAGGGGATATGTAATTACTAATATTATTTGTAAAATCAATAGCTGTATTATCACTTCAGCTAAATAAATATGATTTTTTTTTCAGTGATCTTCCATTCTGTGTCCAGACCAAAAGGGAAAAAAGTGAATTCATTGAATAGCTCCACAAGGCGCTATCCTGATACATTTGTCATTTGATTCTTGACACAGCCATAATAATTAGCTGAAAGCTATCTCCATTTTGCAGGTTTGCTAGCTGAGGTTTACAGAAGTTGAATTACTTGCCCAGTGGTCCCTGACTCCAAGTCCAGACATCGTTACAGCTCACGGCTTCCTGTACACAACTTCTCCCCAGACCTGGGATCACACTCAATGTTTCTTTCAGGCCCATAATGAGGCTGACTGAAAGGATCAATTTCCTAAATGGTCGGATGACTTCCTGTTCCACCAGCTCTTAATCTCTTGTTCAGCTACAGGTATTTGCTGTTGGCACTTTTTTCTACCACTTCCTGTCCCACTTTTGTTCTCTGAAAATTAATATTCTGCTCCAAGAAATTTTTTCAGGTAACATTAAATTCTTTTTCTTTTTCCAGTCATGCTGCCTGGCATTCAAGACCTTAGTCCCCAAACTGTGGATTAAAATGTGGACTCCTACCCACTGAACCACCAGGGAATCCCCCAACATTAAACTCCTAACACTGAACTTCAGATCATTTTTTTTTTAACACTTTCTCCTTATAAGTTTAATAATACATGGTACAATTTTATTAATGATAACTTTTTTCTATGCTGTTGTTACTTAGTTTCTAAGTCATGTCGGGGTTTTTTGTGACCCCATGGACTGTACCCACCAGGCTCTTCTGTCCATGGGATTTTCCAAGCAAGCATACTGGAGTGGACTCCATTTTCTTCTCTGGGGATCTTCCAGACCCAGGGATCTGTGTCTCCTGCATTGGCAGGCAGATTCTTTACCACTGAGCCACCTGAGAAGCCCTTATTCTATGCTAGAATAAGAATAGGAAGCACATAGGAAGCATCTTCCATGGATCAAATCTTGGACAATGGCCTACTGATGCTTAGCTATTAATATATGAATAGGTATATTTATTTATAAATATGCATAGGTTGCTGGTATGATGCCTATTAAAAATACAGTGAGTATATTCAGGTTTAGTTCTGACATTGCTTCATAATGGTGGCATTTACATAATTTTATATTTTATCTTTATCTCTCTGTGTCATATAATTCATGACATAGAGTTCACAATTAATAATGTCTTCATGGAACTTAACTTTTAATCTGTAAGATGAGAATGATGAAAGCTGCAAAGTTTGGGGATTGAAGTAAAACATATGCAAAATGTAAGCTTCTTTTTAATTCTTAGAGATGTTTAAAATTGTTTTCCTTAAAATAGGTAATGGTATTAAAGTTAAATAGGAGGAAGTAAGAATCTCATTGAAAACAAAAAGGAAGATTTTCTCTACCTGGTATTGGACCACAGGGCATCAGGGCTCAAAGTTATCACTACATAATGAACAAGATGGGTGTTAAAGGGAACCTCAGTTTATAACTGGTTCATAGGCACGAAAACTAGGCGTAATGTACAAACCATCCACATACAGGATACACGATCCTTTAGGAAACATCAGACTGGGAGAACAGCTTGATGAGGTTCATTGTGGTCAGGGACTGATGTTGCAGTTAAAGGAAAATCAGGGGAAGATTCAGAGCGGAAATATGATGGCTTCATTTCCTATCCTCCAGCTTCTCTTTAGAATGGAAAAACATCCATCATATTTTCCCCCATATCAGACCCTGACTGAAAAAACTGCAGATGGTGTAAGAGAGAGTGCAAAATACATGGTGTTTTGATGAGATTCTGGAGCAGATTGAAAGCACTGAAGGATGAGGGCAGGGAAAGTGGACTTCAGAATGAAGGAAGGTCCAGAAGGAGATTGGAAAGGCGCAAAAGATATTGACTCTCTCCAGGAAGGAGATTGGAACTCTCTCAATGGAACTGTTGCAGTGGGTCTCCTAAAGATATTCCATGTAGCTAAGTTATCTTTAGATCAGCACTTTTTGTGGGTTGTTTTGAATTAATTACAGGATGCTTGTAGGATTCTGAAAGGCTCTTCAGGCACAGAGAGTACAATTTCTTATATCTGAGGCACTGTGGGATGCTGCACGTACTCTCTAAGGCCCTGTGGGATGCTGCATATTGGTGATTTGGAAACACTTTACTTCAAGGTCACTTTCCAGATCCATCTGTCTTGCAGGGTCCCAGGTGGCCCTGGAAGAAGCATGGGTGTGCCCAGCGCTACAGACTTGTGTAGGATGACAGGGTTAGCGTGACGGGACCATGTAGAGAGGACCGGATGCAATGCATCCAGATGGTGAGCGGGGACAGCTCCACCTTCGCTCCCAAGACTGATGGACTGTTAAGCTGAAAATTGACCAGGTGCCCCCAGCTCAGGGAGGACAATGCTTCCCACCACTGAAGGATGCTGATTGAAAGAATAGCTCACAGCATGGCAAAATGCTCAGATAGAGTGTGAAGAAATCAGTATCCATGGTTTTCTATTCGAAGGAGGCATTTTGATGTCCATTTCTTTGAAAATGAATCCAGGTTTGATAAAAGTCTCCTTCAAATGGTTCAGTCTTCTAAACACAAGGTAGTACTGTGCCTACACACCACAAGTTGTGATGTTGTATGCTATCTACCTAATTATATCAAGTGGTTTCTGGGCATTTAGGATAACATTTTATTCACTTTTGTGCTGTTTTGGTTATTCTATAACTTTTTTGGTTTTCCAAATGCCATTTTAGAATCATATTTTGATTGTGATAGTATTGAATCTATAGATCAGTTTAGGAAGAATGAAATCCTAGTATTAATAATATTGAAACTTCAGATTCATTTATATGGTAGATCTCATTTGTTTAGATTTTCCTTGATTTCTCAGCAACGCTTTGTTTTTTTCAGTGTACTAGTTTTTCACATATTGATCAGATTCACCCTTACCTATTTCACATTTTTATGTAATCACTAATATTTCAATATAAATTTCCAATTGCTCATTGGTAGCATATAGAAATACAGTGAGTTTTCCTATATGGTTCTCCTGTGCTGAAAAATTAACAAATTTATTTATAGTTCTCAAGTTTGTACATTCGATCAGATTTTATACACAGTGTTCATGTTCTCTATAAAAGAGTTTTGCATTTCCCTTTTCTAGATAGATGTCCTTTATCTCTTTCTACTGTCTTATTGTCATGCTAGATCCTATAGTACAGTGCTGAATAGAAATTCTGAGAATAAGCATCCTTGTCTTGCTTCTAAACTTAGAAGGAAAACAGCCAGTCCTTCATCATTAACCATTATGTTGAGATTTGATTACTAAAAACAAACAGGCAAAGCAATTGACAAATTAGTAAATCTGGCCAATGGAACTAATTTCCTCTTCTAGTTTTTCTCCTTTCCATAGAAGACAACACTGAAGTCCTGACTGGCGTGTCATGCACCCCTACCCTCTCCACGAAACCCATCACCAAGTCCTGTGTGCCTTACCTTCTGAACACATCTCTTAAATTCGTTTATTTCTCTTACCCTGCCAATGCCCCAGTCTTGGTTACCACCGTCTTCTGCTTCCGGTGAATCTAATAGACTCTTGTGTCCTTTGCTGTCTTTCAATACATTTTCCTCTTTGCTCCGAGATATTAGGTCGGGGGGCTTCCCTAGTGGCTCAGTGGGAAAGAATCCGACAGCCAGTGCAGGAGATGCAGGAGATGTGGGTTCAGCCCCCGGGTCAGGAAGATCCCCTGGAGAAGGAGACGGCAGCTCACTCCAGTATTCTGGCTTGGAAAATCCCTTAGAGACACCTAGTGGGCCACAGTCCTGGGGTCGAAAAGAGTGAGACGTGACAGTGACTGAACAACAGCAATGGCAATTAGAATTGTAATTGATACATTGATTAAATTATAGTTGATAAAAGAGGAGCTACCCGAGTTCAGGGGCGGTGGTCGGGAGGAGACACCCTGCGTCCAAGGTCAGGGGCGATGGCCGAGAGGAGCTACTCTGCGTCCGAGGTCCAGGGCGGCCGAGAGGAGACACCCTGCATCCAAGGCCAGTGGCGGCCGGGAGGAGACAGCCTGCGTCCGAGGTCAGGGGCGGCCAGGAGAAGCCACCTCACACCTGAGGCCAGGGGCCGAGACCCTGAGGAGCCACCGGGAGCGCGAGGCTAGGGACAGCAGCTGGGAAGAGCCACCCACGCCCGAGGCCAGGGCCCGCAGGTGGGAGGAGCAACCCGAGGAGCGGTGGCACAAGAGGGCCTAGAGGAGCTATCCCACGTTGAATGTCAAGAACGGTGGCGGTAAGGAGATACCCCTCATCCAAGGTAAGGAGCAGCGGCTGTGCTTTGCTGGAGCAGCCATGAAGAGATACGCCACATCCTAGGTAAGACAAACCCAAGTAAGATGGTAGGTGTTGCAAGAGGGCATCAGAGGGCAGACACACTGAAACCATACTCACAGAAAACTAGTCAATCAAATCCCACTAGGACCACAGCCTCCTCTAACACAATGAAACCAAGCCATGCCTGTGGGGCAACCCAAGGTGGGCGGATCATGATGGAGAGGTCTGACAGAACCTGGTCCACTGGAGAAGGGAATGGCAAGCCACTTCAGTATTCTTGCCTTGAGAACCCCATGAACAGTATGAAAAGGCAAAATGATAGGATACCGAAAGAGGAACTCCCCAGGTCAGTAGGTGCCCAATATGCTACTGGAGATCAGAGGAGAAATAACTACAGAAAGAACGAACGGATGAAGCCAAAGCAAAAACAATACCCAGCTGTGGATGTGACTGGTGATAAAAGCAAGATCTGATGCTGTAAAGAGCAATATTGCATAGGAACCTGGAATGTCAGGTCCATGAATCAAGGTAAATTGGAAGTAGTCAAACAAGAGATGGCAAGGGTGAACATCAACATTCTAGGAATCAGCAACCTAAAATGGACTGGAATGGGTGAATTTAACTCAGATGACGGTTATATCTAATACTGTGGGCAGGAATCCCTCAGAAGAAATGGAGTAGCCATCATGGTCAACAAAAGAGTCCAAAATGCAGTACTTGGATGCAGTCTCAAAAAATGACAGAATGATCTCTGTTCGTCTCCAAGGCAAACCATTCAATATCACGGTAATCCAAGTCTATGCCCCAACCAGTAATGCTGAAGAAGCTGAAGTTGAATGGTTCTATGAAGACCTACAAGACCTTTTAGAACTAACACCCCCAAAAGATGTCCTTTTCATTATAGGAGACTGGAATGCAAAAGTAGGAAGTCAAGAAACACCTGGAGTAACAGGCAAATTAGGCCTTGGAATGCGGAATGAAGCAGGGCAAAGACTAATAGAGTTTTGCCAAGAAAATGGACTGGTCATAGCAAACATCCTCTCCCAACAACACAAGAGAAGACTCTACACATGGACATCACCAGATGGTCAACACCGAAATCAGATTGATTATATTCTTTGCAGCCAAAGAAGGAGAAGCTCTATACAGTCAAAAAAACAAGACCAGGAGCTGACTGTGGCTCAGATCATGAACTCCTTATTACCAAATTCGGACTTAAATTGAAGAAAGTAGGGAAAATCGCTAGACCATTCAGGTATGGCCTAAATCAAATCCCTTATGATTATACAGTGGAAATGAGAAATAGATTTAAGGGCCTAGATCTGATAGATGGAGTGCCTGATGAACTGTGGAATGAAGTTCGTGACATTGTGCAGGAGACAGGGATCAAGATCATCCCCATGGAAAAGATATGCAAAAAAGCAAAATGGCTGTATGGGGAGGCCTTACAAATAGCTGTGAAGAGGAGAGAGGCGAAAAGCAAAGGAGAAAAGGAAAGATATAAGCATCTGAATGCAGAGTTCCAAAGAATAGCAAGAAGAGATAAGAAAGCCTTCTTTAGCGATCAATGCAAAGAAATAGAGGAAAACAACAGATTGGGAAACACTAGAGAAATCTTCAAGATAATTAGAGATAGCAAGGGAACATTTCATGCAAAGATGGGCTCGATAAAGGACAGAAATGGTATGGAGCTAACAGAAGCAGAAGATATTAAGAAGAGGTGCCAAGAACACACAGAAGAACTTTACAAAAAAGATCTTCACGACCCAGATAGTCATGATGATGTGATCACTAATCCAGAACCAAGCATCGTGGAATGTAAAGTCAAATGGCCTTAGAAAGCATCACTACGAACAAAGCTAGTGGAGGTGATGGAATTCCAATTGAGCTATTTCAAATCCTGAAAGATGATGCTGTGAAAGTGCTGTACTCAATGTGCCAGCAAATTTGGAAAACTCAGCAGTGGCCACAGGACTAGAAAAGGTCAGTTTTCTTTCCAATCCCAAAGAAAGGGAATGCCAAAGAATGTTCAAACTACCGCACAATTGCACTCATCTCACATGCTAGTAAAGTAATGCTCAAAATTCTCCAAGCCAGGCTTCAGCAATACGTGAACTGTGAACTACCTGACGTTCAAGCTGGTTTTAGAAAAGGCAGAGGAACCAGAGATCACATTGCCACCATCCACTGGATTATCAGAACCAGAGAGTTCCAGAAAAACATCTATTTCTGCTTTATTGACTATGCCAAAGCCTTTGACTGTGTGGATCACAATAAACTGTGGAAAATTCTGAAAGAGATGGGAATAACAGACCACCTGACCTTCCTCTTAAGAAATCTGTATGCAGGTCAGGAAGCAACAGTTAGAACTGGACATGGAACAACAGACTGGTTCCAAATAGGAAAAGGAGTATGTCAAGGCTGTATATTGTCACCCTGCTTATTTAACTTCTATGCAGAGTACATCATGAGAAACGCTGGACTAGAAGAAATACAAGCTGGAATCAAGTTTGCCGGGAGAAATATCAATAACCTCAGATATGCAGATGACATCACCCTTATGGCAGAAAGTGAAGAGGAGCTAAAAAGCCTCTTGATGAAAGGGAAAAAGGAGAGTGAAAAAGTTGGCCTAAAGCTCAACATTCAGAAAACGAACATCATGGCATCTGGTACCATCACTTCATGGGAAATAAATGGAGAAACAGTGGAAGCACTGTCAGACTTTATTTTGGGGGGCCCCAGAATCACTGTATATGGTGACTGCAGCCATGAAATTAAAAGACGCTTACTCCTTGGAAGAAAAGTTATGACCAACCTAGACAGCATATTCAAAAGCAGAGACATTACTTTGCCGACTAAGGTCCATCTAGTCAAGGCTATGGTTTTTCCAGTAGTCATGTATGGATGTGAGAGTTGGACTGTGAAGAAGGCTGAGCGCCAAAGAATTGATGCTTTTGAACTGTGGTGCTGGAGAAGACTCTTGAGAGTCCCTTGGACTGCAAGGAGATCCAACCAGTCCATTCTGAAGGAGATCAACCCTGGGATTTCTTTGGAAGGAATGATGCTAAAGCTGAAACTCCAGTACTTTGGCCACTTCATGAGAAAAGTTGACTCACTGGAAAAGATTCTGATGCTGGGAGGGATTGGGAGCAGGAGGAGAAGGGGATGACCGAGGATGAGATGGCTGGATGGCATCACGAACTCGATGAACGTGAGTCTGAGTGAACTCCGGGAGATGGTGATGAACAGGGAGGCCTGGCGTGCTGCGATTCATGGGGTTGCAAAGAGTCAGACACGACTGAACGACTGAACTGAACTGAATTTATAGTTCTGAAGTTTGTACATTTGACCAGATTTTATACACAATGTTCATGTCATTATACACAATTGTTCATGTTTATAAAAGAGTTTTGAATTTCCCTTTTCTATCTAGATGTCTTTTATTTCTTTCTACAGAACAGGTAGGGGGTGGGCATAAGAGAGCAATAAGTGAAACACTTTAGATCAGGTCATATATTTTCCTCTTTAATGAACTTCCTCTAGTTTCTCAGTGGACTTAGAGTAAGAGGAGACAGTCTATCAATCTTGGAGACTCTCTGGCCAGGATCTAGTGTGATTTTCCTTTATCTCTTCAAATTCTTAGCTTGGAATATCCTTCTTTTATATTTAGTTGCCTTCTATATATCTTTCGGATATCACCTGAAAAATCAAAGAAAGTTTCCTTTTTTAGTTTTATGCAAAAATGAAAAATAATGGATTACATGTTGAATTTTTTTCTTTCCAGCACCATGTCTGAGGATAAGTTTTCTTTAATATTGCCCTGGCCACATCTCCCAGGTCCTGTTTTACTTACTACTCACTGGACATTCATGTCTAATGGTTTATGATTTGTCTGAATTTCTTCTTCATTCCACGTTATGTGCGTGCGTGTTCAGTCCCTCAGTGGTGTTGACTCTTTGCATTTCCATAGAGTGTAGCCTTCCAGGTCCCTCTGTCTGTGGAATTTTCCAGGCAAGAATACTGGAGTGGTCTGCCATTTCCTACTCCATGTTTAAATGGTGTGTGCGTGCTAAGTGGCTTCAGTCGAGTCTGACTCTTTGTGACCCTATGGACTGTAGCCCGCTAGACTCCTCTGTGCATGGTATTTTCCAGGTAAGAATATTGGAGTGGGTTGCCATTGCTCTCTCCAGCGGATCTCTCCAATCCAGGGATTGAACCCATGCCTCTTATGTCTCCTGCGTTTGCAGGTGGGTTCTTTTACCCCTAGCACCACCTGGGAAGCATTTATGCAGTAGAAAACTTTTCATGCAGGTTTAAGTTTAACTTTTAAGGCATGGAAACCATTTCTCCTCACATCTAGGTATATTAATTTGTGCTATTATTAAAGTTGAATATTTCAGTGTTTGATAAATGTGTATTGCTTTATTTTGTAAATTCTCTACTCATGCCCTTGTACACTTGTCCCCTGGAGACTCTGTATTATTTTGGATATGAAAGCTTGAGCTTTTTGTATAATAAAGCGCTCAACTGTTGGGAAATTATTTACTGAAAATACCAGGACATATTTGCCTTTTTAATTTAAATTACTTTTTTTTCGAAAATGCATTTAAAGTTTTAGGTATTCTAGTCTGTCCATTTTTCCTTTTTGATTTATCTTTCTTCTAGAATTTAAAAAGCTGAACCTTTCCCCAGCGATTCAGTAAATTTTCAATGCTATTTTGTTTTTCTATGAGGACTATTTACATTTTTAACTCTGATTGTTGAGGGATTTATTGTCATGCAAGTGGCGAGGTGAGACCCAGAGTACTTCCTCTAAATAGCTAAATGTTTTCCCCAATACCTTCCTTGGAATATCTGTCATTTGCTTTGTCATATTAAATTCTTTTCTATGGAAAAGATGTTATCTGTTTTATATTGTAATAGTCTCTCTTACTTAAAGAAGGATCTTCTTAACAATTTCATTTTTTAAACAGACATCAGAATTCACTAGAAAATGCTAAATTTTGACAACCTCTACAGTTACCTGTTTATAAAATACTCTTATTAAGATGTCTAATTAGGCTACAATTAGTAAGCTTTAAACACATATTATTAGATCACTGTCTAGTCAAAGCTTTGCTTTTTTTCAGTAGTCATGTATGGATGTGAGAGTTGGATTATAAAGAAGGCTGAGTGGCGAAGAATTGATGCTTTTGAAGTGTGGTGTTGGAGAAGACTCTTGAGAGGCCCTTAGACAGCAAGGAGATCCAACCAGTCCATTCTAAAGGAAATCAATCCTGAATAGTCATTGGAAGGACTGATGCTGAAGCTGAAACTCCAATCCTTTGGCCACCTGATGCAAAGAATTGACTCATTGGAAAAGTCCCTGATGATGGGAAAGATTGAAGGCAGGAGGAGAAGGGGATGACAGAGGATGGGAGGGTGGGATGGCATCACCGACTCGATGGACATGAGTTTGAGTAAGCTCTGGGAGTTGGTGATGGATAGGGAAGCCTGACGTGCTGCAGTCCATGGGGTCACAAAGAGTCGAACACGACTGAGCAACTGAACTGAACTGAAGTGAAGTGATTAGATCAGCAATGCATGGTTTTTCTCTCTATAACCATAGAAGTTTAACAACTGAGGCAGAGCATCAAAATATTTCAAGATGCATAAAGACAGGCCTGGATTAAAACAAACTTGCCTCCTGGTTTTTAATCTCACATGAAATTGGATTGGGCAAATGTGAATGGGCTAGAAAGGAGATGTTTAAAGATAACTGTTTGGTCAAAACCGAGAACTATTAAGGATTCTTCAACACTGTTTGGGTGATTCTTGTATACCACAGAGTAGGCTTGAAAACTGATAGATGTTCACATGTCTGCTAATGATTTAGATTCCCAGTCCTCCAGTCCTTGCAGGGTTATGGCCACTGTTTTATTTTTTTCTTTTAATTTCCTATTTGTGAACTTTCATTACCATGTTCTACAATGAGGAGAGACATGACTGGTTCTGGCCCTGTTTTCATTGAAGACAGGCCTGAAAGCTTTGTGAGGGTCTCTAGAGGCTCTGTCAGTAAAGAATTCACCTACAATACAGGAGACGCAAGTTCAATCCCTGGTTCAGGATGGTCCCCTGAAGAAGGAAATGGCAACCCACTCCAGCATTCTTGCCTGGGAAATCCCATAGATAGAGGAGCCTGTGCAAGCTACAGTCCATGGGGTCACAAAGAGTTGGACATGACTTAGCAACTAAACCACCACCTAGCTTGTAATTATACTTATAATCCCTGGTGAATTGGATGCTGTAGTTACTGTAGGATGAAGCCAGCTGTGAGAGTTGGACTGTGAAGAAAGCTGAGCACCAAAGAGTTGATGCTTTTGAACTGTGCTGTTGGAGAAGACTCTTGAGAGTTTCGTGGACTGCAAGGAGATCCAACCAGTCCATTCTAAAGGAGATCAGTCCTGGGTGTTCTTTGGAAGGAATGATGCTAAAGCTGAAACTCCAGTACTTTGGCCACCTCATGTGAAGAGTTGACTCATTGGAAGACTCTGATGCTGGGAGGGATGGGGGGCAGGAGAAGAAGGGGACGACAGAGGATGAGACGGTGGGATGGCATCACCAACTCGATGGATGTGGGTTTGGGTGAACTCCGGGAGTTGATGATGGACAGGGAGGCCTGGTGTGCTGCAATTCATGGGGTCGCAAAGAGTTGGACACAACTGAGCGACTGAACTGAACTGAACTGAACTGTAGCCAGGTGACCCGCTATCTATGATCCTTCTGTGTATCTCTCTATATATCATCAATTTATCTCTCTCATTTACCAATCTACCTAACTTTTTATTTATTTGTGGGGGATTTTGCAACCTAAAATATTGATATTGTCAATACCAATCCCAGGCTTCAAGGAGGAGGATGGTACTTAGAACCCAGAGGTGAGTGGGTTCCAGGATTTTCATGCACTCTTGGTCTGTGCTTTAAATTCTATCAAGCCTTTTAGGTATTTTTAGAGTTATCAGTTAATTGGTTACTTGCGGATTCCTTGGTGACGTAGTGGTAAAGAACCTGCCTGCAATGCAGGAGACCCAGGAATCAGAGTCGCCAGTTCAATCCCTGGGTTGAGAGGATACCCTGGAGGAGGGCATGGCAACCCACTCCAGTATTCTTGCCTGGAGAATCCCATGGACAGAGAAGCCTGGGGGGCTATAGTCTAATCGGTCACAGAGAGTCAGAATTGACTGGGGCAACTGAGCAAAGTGTAGCTGAATTAAAAAAAAACAAACAAAAAAGGAACAAAATGGGTTATAGAGAGTATGAAATGGGCTGGGACCTGAAAGTGAATCACAGGAAACTCCCTAGTAAGCTTTACTATTTCTTTACAATTGGGAAGTGGTTTCCTTAGGTCATTGTTGTTGCTTAGTCCCTAACTTCTGTCTGACTCTTTGTGACCCCATGGACTGCAGCATGCCAGGCTTCCCTGTCCTTCACGATCTCCTGGAGTTTGCTCAAACTCATATCCATTGAGTTGGTGATGCTAACCAACCATCCTTTAGGTTAGGGAATACTGAAATATCCGCTTTTCCACTAAAATGGCCAAGGTAGTTAATTTTGGTTAATGCACACCTATATTGAGTCAGGCCTGGTGCAAAACATTGTCAGTAATATCTACCTAATTATTGCTTATATTCTTGTTTTCTGACATTAGCTCAATTGAAGACTGAGGATTCTCAATTGTGATACACTTGCCCAAGTTCATGTACCAACAGTCCTAGGGTTGGGATTTGAACCCAGGGAATTTTTTAAAAATTATATTTATGTATTTATTTTTGGATGCACTGGGTCTCTGTTGCTCTGCCAGGCTTTCTCCGGTTGTGCCGAGTGGAGACGACTCCTGCAGTGCATGGGCTTCTCATTGTGGTGGCTTCTTCTGTTGCAAGCACAAGCTCTAGAGGGTGGGTTTAGTAGTCGTGGTACATGGACTGAGTTGCTCCACAACGTGTGAGATCTTCCTGGACCAAGGATCAAACCCATGTCCCCTTCATTGGCAGGCAGAGACCAGCCGCGAAGTCCCAAGCATTTCTAGGTTGAAAGCATGACCTCCTAATACCTTCTGCCTCTGAGCAGGAAGAGTCTGGAAGCTCTATTCCATACCAGAACTGGGGCTTCTATGATTCCTACGTATGTGTTCCCTCTGCTTAATTTCCTTTAGGTTTCCTATGATTATTACTTTTTCTTTTCTTTCTTTCTTTCTTTTTTCTTTAGTCCAGACTTTCTTAGCAGTGCCAAGTTGAATCAAAAGATGAGAATTTCTTTTTAGTCAACCTGTGGAGGACCTTCTATAGTATTAATAAATGCAACTCCCCTGTAACTCTTATTTAGCATATGAAGCAAAGATTTACTGATGTTTTAAAATATGTGCAGCAAAATTTGTCCCCTGCCAGAGAAACAAATGGACTTCCACATCTTTTATGATAGAAGTGCCAGAGAGCTAGAGTTCTTTGCTGCTGCTGCTGCTAAGTCGCTTCAGTCGTGTCCGACACTGTGCAGCCCCATAGACGGCAGCCCACCAGGCTCCCCTGTCCCTGGGATTCTCCAGGCGAGAACACCGCAGTGGGTTGCCATTTCCTTCTCCAATGCATGAAAGTGAAAAGTGAAAGTGAAGTCACTCAGTCGTGTCCGACTTTTAGCAACCCCATGGACTGCAGCCCACCAGGCTCCTCCATCCATGGGATTTTCCAGGCAAGAGTACTGGAGTTGGGGTGCCATTGCTTTCTCCAATAACCCAGAGCACTGGTTCTCAAAGTGTGGTCCCCAAATCATCAGGATAAGTATCACCTGAAAACATAAATTCCAATCTTGCACACTACCCCAAACATTCTGAATCAGAAAACTTCAGAAGTAGGGCCCTAACAATTTAAAAAAAATTTCCAGATGACTCTTACACACCCTAAAGCTTGAGAATTACTACTCAACAGACACAATTACGATACAATTTTAGTGCTGTGATAGCAGTTACACCTGGCACCCTATGACGAATGGACTTGAGAAATGATGACATAACTAACAACTGGCCTGTAGTTTTGACATGAATTGTTCTTTGACCTCTCATTAGCTTATGTATTATATACTCATAATTAGCTTATGTATTATACAATAAATATTTGCATTATTAATGTTAACCCTTCATATGACCAGAGCCAGATCAGAAACTCTTTGAGGGCAAGAGTCTGTCTACTTGAATCCCTGATGTTTAAAAAGAGTTCTTTAGGACCCATTTAAACTCTCAGATGCTGTGCAGGATGAGAAAAGTTTACTGAGTAAAAACCTCATAGTGGAAGGAATTAAATATTTTTTGGGGAGGGTAGTAGAGAAAAGTGTACAAAATCAAGAAACTTTTGTACTGGATCTTAAAGGATGAGTGGGAATTTTAAGACAGGGATCAGTTCAGTTCAGTCGCTCTGTTGTGTTCGCTTCTTTGTGACCCATGAACTGCAGCAAGCCAGGCTCCCCTGTCCATCACCAACTCCCGGAGCCTACCCAAACTCATGTCCATTGAGTTGGTGATGCCATCTGACCGTCTTATCCTCTGTCATCCCCTTTACCTCTTGCCCTCAATCTTTCCCAGCATCAGGGTCTTTTCCAATGAGCCAGTTCTTCCCATCAGGTGGCCAAAGGATTGGAGTTCCAGCTTCAGCATCAGTCCTTCCAATGAACACCCAGGACTGTTCTCCTTTAGAATGGACTGGTTGGATCTCCTTGCAGTCCAAGGGACTCTCAAGAGCCTTCTCCAACACCACAGTTCAAAAGTATCAATTCTTCAGCACTCAGCTTTCTTTATAGTCCAACTCTCATATCCATACATGACCACTGGAAAAACCATAGCCTTGACTAGATGGACCTTTGTTGGCAAAGTAATGTCTCTGCTTTTTATTATGCTGTCTAGGTTGGTCATAACTTTCCTTCCAAGGAGTAAGCTTATTTTAACTTCATGGCTTCAGTCACCATCTCCAGTGATTTTGGAGCCCCCAAAAATAAAGTCTGACAAAATTTCCACTGTTTCCCCATCTATTTGCCATGAAGTGATGGGACCAGATGATATGATCTTAGTTTTCTAAATGCTGAGCTTTAAGCCAACTGTTTCACTCTCCTCTTTCACTTTAATCAAGAAGCTCTTTACTTCTTCACTTCCTGCTGTAAGGATGGTGTCATCTGCATATCTGAGGTTATTGGTATTTCTCCTGGCAATCTTGATTCCAGCTTGTGCTTCATCCAGCCCGGCGTTTTGCATGATGTACTCTGCACAGAAATTAAATAAGCAGGGTGATAATATACAGCCTTGATATACTCCTTTTCCTATTTGGAACCAGTCTATTGTTCCATGCCCAGTTCCAGCTGTTGCTTCCTGACTTGAATACAGACTTCTCAAGAGGCAGGTCAGGTGGTCTTGTATTTACATCTCTTTTAGAATTTTCCACAGTTTATTGTGATCCACATAGTTGAAGGCTTTGCCATAGTCAATGAAGCAGAAGTAGTTGTTTTTTTGGAACTCTCTTGCTTTTTTGATGATCCAAAGGATGTTGGCAATTTGATTTCTGGTTCCGCTGCCTTTTCTCAAACCAGCTTGAACATCTGGAGGTTCACAGTTCATGTATTGTTGAAGCCTGGCTTGGAGAATTTTGAGCATTACTTTACTAGCATGTGAAATGAGGGCAATTGTGTGGTAGTTTGAACATTCTTTGGCATTGCCTTTCTTTGGGATTGGAATGAAAATGGACCTTTTCCAGTCCTGTGGCCACTGCTGAGTTTTCCAAATTTGCTGGCATATTGAGTTCAGCACTTTCACAGCATCATCTTTTAGGATCTGAAATACCTCAGCTGGAATTCCATCACCTCCACTAGCTTTGTTGGTAGTGATGCTTCCTAAGGCCCACATGACTTCACTCCAGGATGTCTAACTCTAGGTGAGTGATCAAACCATCATGGTTATCTGAGCCCTGAGATCTTTTTTCAACAGTTCTGTGTATTCTTGCCATCTCTTTTTAATATCTTCTGCTTCTGTTATGTCCATATCATTTCTGTCCTTTATTGAGCCCATCTTTGCATGAAATGCTCCCTTGGTATCTCTAATTTTCTTGAAGATAGGGATAGGGAAAGGTTTTTGAGTTAAAGAGTGACTAGGAAAGTATAAAATGAGAATGGTGTGGAGGTTTCATAGAATATTTGAAATTCACTGTGGTTGCAGCTTATTCTTCATGATGCCCCACACCAAGGAGCCAAAGTTTATCCTCTAAGTTGCAAGAACCTAACAATGGCTTTTCTACTAGGCTTTAGAGCCAATCATGCTTATTAAATGCTCACTTTGCACCAAGAATTATTTTAAGCAATTTACATAAACTAACCCATTTAGTTAGCACAGTGAGAGATGCTTTTATTGTCTCTACTTCTTTATAGTTAAAGAAATCGATGTCCAAAATACTACATTTTTGTTGTCATTTATTTACTGCGTGTCCGACTCTTTTGTGACCCCATGGACTATAGCCCACCAGGCTCCTCTGTCCATGGAATTCTCCAGGCAGAGAATGCTGGAATGGGTTGTCATTTCCTTCTCCAGAGGATCTTTCCAACCCAGGGATCAGACCTGCATCTCTGCCTTGGCAGGCAGATTCTTTACCACTAAGCCACCAGGGAAGCCCAGAAGAATAAATAGTCCATCTCACTCAAAGGTTCACTGTATTAAGTGGCAGAAACAGGATTTGGACCCTGAGAGTCTGGCTCTGAGGCCGTAGGCCCTTAATGATGTGCCTTTCTTCCTTGCTGGTGTCAATGTTCCTCTTGCTTTCCCTGATTTGGGGAGCGGGAGCGTGGGGAGGCAGAGATGAAGGGTAACGCAGCAGCAGTCACTGCGGCTCCAAATTGATTTGAACTGTAATGATGGCGAATGCGGTCTTTGTACACTCGGATTCCAAAGCACATCAATCAGGCTACCCAGGAGGGGCGCAAGTGACCAAAAGCTAATTTCTTCCAGACAGTTCATTTTCCTTTCCTGTCTTTCCTCCAAGTTCTCCTGGTGTTTTTTGGAAAATCGTTTGTGCCGTGGTAAATAGTATTCTGTCTATGAGGGTCTAGGCATTTCCCTTCTGTCATCTCAGATGTCCAGCACATCCGCTGCTAGCTTGATCTATAAGGACGGGCGAGATTTGAAAAATGGTAACTCGAGAAAAATGATGGTTTCCTACCTGCTGTTTTGGCCCATTTGTGATAAATAGCCAGACAGGGAGGCTGTGGAGGGTCTGTGGGAAATAATACACAGTTCCACCCAAACAGGAACACCTCCTTTGCAGGTCCCAGCCCGGAGATCAGGTGCTGGTGGGGCCTTCACTGTTTCCTCTCCACGTCTAGGTCAGCAGTTTCTAAGTCATTGTACTTTCTTACCTTCTACTCCTTCCAAAGGCTCCCTGGGTTCCCAAACTTGCCAAGAACTTTTTTGCACATCTTTCGAAAACCGTGTTCATATTTTTCACCTCTACCTAGACATCGTTGCGTGCATGTCTTGTTATCTGCAGGCTTTTATATGTTTTTTTGCAGGCAGAGCCGGAGCTGAAGTCCAGAGTTGACAAACTACACCCGCAGGAAAATCCTACCTACCGCTTGTTGTGTGCTTCACAAGTGAGATTTCACATTTTTTAATGACTGGGAAAAAAATAAAGTTAAAAGAATCATGCATTTTAGGACATGTGAAAATTATGTAAAATTCAAATTTCAGTGTTGATAAACCTTTCCGGGAGTGTGGCCGCATACTGTCATTTACGTATTGTCTGTGACTGCTCCCAGGCTGCCACGGTGGACTTGAGTAGTTGTAACAGGTATCTCAGAGCTCACAGCGCCTGATATATTTGCCATCTGACACTTTATAGGGAAAAAAGTATTCCCACTGTTGGTCCAAATCTCTGTTTTGCCTCTCAAGACACACAGTTGCATGGAGGAAACAGGAGTGTATTTTGCAATAAATTTTGTAGAAGCTTCTGTGTTGCAGGCATAGATGTCTTTTCCTTTCAAGCTCCACCAGGACCCTCCCTCACTCCCTACAGAGTAGCTTCTGGCTGGTGCATGTGTGCTAAGTCAACTTCAGTGGTGTCTGACTCTTGGTGACCCCGTGGATTGTAGCCTGCCAGGCTTCTCTGTCCATGGAATTCTCCAGGCGAGAATACTGGAGAGGGTTGCCATACCCTCCTTCGGGGACCTTCCCAACCCAGAGACTGAACCAGCGCCTCCTGTCTCCCACGTTGGCAGGCAGGCTCTTTACCACTAGAGCCATCTGGCTCGTTAGTCCTAATTCTTTGTGGATTTTGCATTATGCACATGGCCCCTCAGATACCCTGCTCACCACACAGGAACTTGTCCATCTCTGGTCCTCCAGCTGACCCCCGATGTCCACAGCCATGATCCAGCTTGCCAGGGACCCAAAGGAAGCCTATGGAAGGGAAAAGAGGCACCTTCTTTCCCCGTTTGCTTTCTCTCCCTGACTTCGCTTCCTATTCTAGCAACATAACCCAAGCAATGCTTGTTCATTCAGGCAGTGGCAGTTCCTTCCCATAGGAGCCTATTATTCCAAAATGCACATACAGATCCAGCTGCTAACTTTATCATGTTTCCTGAGACATCCCGACCAGCTGGCTGCTGTCACTTCTTTGGAAGTCCAGGACCCAGCACCATCAAGCCCCTCGTCTGAGTTTAGAGATGCCAGCATCAGCTCAGCAGTGTCCTCTCCTGGAATGCCTGAGTTTCAGCTCCTTGAGTCCCCTCCTGTTCAGTTCTTAGTCATGTCTGACTCTTTGCCACCCCATGGACTAGATAGCCCATCAGGCTCCTCTGTCCATGGAATTTCCCAGGCCAAGTTTTGTCCTTTCTCACTGATTGCTCAGAAATGTTCTCCATGTATATATTTTCTTCACTTGCTATGATGCAGTTTCCCTGAAGGCACTGAATTTACATTTCTCTTCCACGTCTCATAGCATCATGCAAATATTATTTGATTGATTTAACAAAAAAGCAGAAGTGACAGGCTTCCAGAGATGTAATAAACTATTCTGCACAAGCGCCATGCTCTCCTGATGTGCGTGTAGGTACGCGTGTGTGTGTGTGTGTGCGTGTGTGTGCGTGTGGCGGGCGTGTGTGCTGTATATGTGATGTGTGTGCAATATGTGCGATGGGCCTGCTGCATGGTTGTATGACTGCGCCTGCACTGAGGTGGGCCCCAAAGAGCAGAAGGCAGAGGCCGCTTTAATTTGGGGCCCCGACATTTCTGCTTCCATAGTTCGCTCTCGCTGCCCCAGGTTCATGGTACAATGTTGGCCAAAATGGGCACTAGGAATTGAGGATACTGTTTCTAAATGTGTAATTGAAGTGAAGCATATTGTTTACTGAGGCTAATGGGATACTGAGGTGGCTCAGAACAGGGTGTGATTGCAGCGTGCGAGGAGGGAGGGTAAGCTTGCCAGTGGAAAGTGGAGGCGAGCAGGGTTGTGGCAGGTGCAGGCAATGTAGGGTGAATAATGAAACAATAGACCGTGTAATTGGATGATGCACTGTCCTGGTTGCTGGAGATTATTGCTGCAGCCCAACAATGCACCGGGCTGAGCCTGCCTGCCGCAGGGTACCCCCGGGTAGATAGAACACAGAGCGGGCCGCAGGATGGAGTTTCAGGGGTCCTGGAAGCAGCTTCCCTTCTCCCCACATGCCTACCGTAGTCTCTTACTTCAAAAGTTCTTCTTCCCATCTTTCTACTTTGCATTATAAAGATTATAAATGGGAGGAAAATTTCTTGAAGTAACTATAAAAGGTAAATGAGTATGTTTGTTAGGACTCACTTTTTTTCATTCATTTAAAATGTGTTATATTTTATTTTATATTGGAATTTTATTTAATATTGGTGTTTTATTTATTTTATATAGCCAGTTAACAATATTGGGATAATTTCAGGTGGACAGCCAAGGGACTCAGCCATACGTATACATGTACCCATTCTCCCTCTAACTCCCCTCCCATCCAGGCTGCCATATACCATTGAGCAGAGGGGCCCATGCTGTTCAGTAGGTCCTTGTTGGTTATCCATTTTAAAAGCAGCAGTGTGTGCATGTTCATCCCAAACTCCCTATCGCTTTCCCTCATCCGTCCCCACCCCCCGCCCCGGTAACCATAAGTTTGTTCTCAAAGTCTGTGAGTCTGTTCCTGTTGTGTATGTATGTATATACACATATAAAGTAGAAGAAACAACAGGAACCAACTTAAGCCCAGAAGAGACTCATTTGTGGTGTATTCAGGGTTTGCAAATGAACCAAGAATGGGCATGCAGGTGGTTTCAGGAATCAACTGAAACCAGGGGCTTGAATTTATCCAAAGGCTTTGTCTTCTTCTCATTTCCTCTCTTTTTGAATTCTTTGCTATCTCTCTCTTGAACAGCTTCCTCCAAGGGTCAAGTCACTTTTGGATAATCGTGGCTGTCAGCAGTACCTGAGTTTTACACATTCCAGCTTCAGGCAGCCGATGAATGAGTCGGGCTTAGCTTTAGTTTCAAAATCATGAGGTAAAGAAAAGTAGAGGACCTCACTGTGTCACATACACATGACGGCTGAATCAAGAGTGGCCAGCGTTGCGTCATGCTGGACAGACACTAGTTTCTAGAGGAACCATGTGACTGGTGGGTGGAGGGAGTTCCAAGAAAACAAATATACGTTTTACCTGATATTAGCATACGACTTCAGGCTTAGACTTTTTCTGTGCTTGGTATATATTTTCTGTCCAATTGCTTGGAGCATATTGTGTCTTTACATATAAAATCTTTGAAAGAGGAGATGCTAGTCTAGGTTCTGAAAAGATGAAACATTAGCTGTCCACTGAAGTGATATATGCACACTGTATGCTGTGAATGGCAATTTGGAAAATGTGTCAGTGGGTTATGATGCCTGCCCTGATCATTGGAAATCAATAATCCATTCAACAGTCATTGTGGGGTACTTTCACTATATGGAGGCTTATAAGCAGACTCTTGGGCTTCCCTGGCAGCTCAGCTGGTAAAGAATCTGCCTGCAATGCAGGAGACCTGGGTTTGATCCCTGGGTTGGGAAGGTCCCCTGGAGAAGGCAACGGCTACCCACTCCAGTATTCTGGCCTGGAGAACTCCATGGACTGTATAGTCCATGGAGTCACAAAGAGTCGGACACGACAGAGAGATGTTCACACAAGTAGAATCTCTACCCTTAAGAAGCTTGTGACTTGGTCAGGAGACTGTTCCAAGCCAAACACTCTCTTTTGTAGGTTCTCATTAGTGTGTAATTTATAGCGAGTAGTGTGTGTATGTCAATCCCAATCTCCCAATTCATCTCATCCCACCTTTCCCGCTTGGTGTTCATGTTTGTTCTCTACATCTGTGTCTCTGTTTCTGCCCTGCAAATAGGTTTATCTGTACCATTTTTCTAGATTCCACGTATATGTATGAATATATGATACCTGTTTTTCTCTGAGTCTCTAGGTCCATCCACGTCTCTGCAAATGGCACAGTTTCATTCCTTTTGTGATGAAGCCAAGATTCTTAAATAAGACTCAGCCTCAGAAGTCTAAGTCTTCTCTTTTGTCACATCTGTTCAGTTCAGTTCAGTCCAGTCGCTCAGTTGTGTCCAACTCTTTGCGACCCCATGAATCACAGCACGCCAGGCCTCCCTGTCCATCACCAACACCCAGAGTTCACTCAAACTCCTGTCCATCGAGTCGGTGATGCCATCCAGCCATCTCATCCTTGGTTGTCCCCTTCTCCTCCTGCCCCCAATCCCTCCCAGCATCAGAGTCTTTTCCAATGACTCAACTCTTCGCATGAGGTGGCCAAAGTACTGGAGTTTCAGCTTCAGCATCAGTTCTTCCAAAAAACACCCAGGACTGATCTCCTTTAGAATGGACTGGTTGGATCTCCTTGCAGTCCAAGGGACTCTCAAGAGTCTTCTCCAACACCACAGTTCAAAAGCATCAATTCTTTGGCATGCAGCTTTCTTCACAGTCCAACTCTCACATCCATACATGACCACTGGAAAAACCATAGCCTTGACTAGATGGACCTTTGTTGGCAAAGTTATGTCTTTCGTCACATAGGAAGGGTGATAATATCGCCCCTCTGCCTGACTCACAAAGCTTTTATTTTTCATTTCTTAATATTTCCGATTTTGAAATATATTTCACTTGATATCAACATACAACTTTAGGCTTACACGTTCTCTGTGCTTGGCGTATATCTTCTGTCCAATTTCTTGGAGCATACTGTGTCTTCACATATAAAGTCTTTGAAAGAGGTGATGCTAGTCCAGAGGAGCCCCCAAATTTGGAGCTACCAGACCCGCTTGTATTATCGCAGGCTCTGATGGGAGCATGGCAGTAGACAAAATACAGCCAGATCTGGGGCAGGTAAGTGCCCACTTGTGGGCATTTCTGGGCATGAAAACAAATCAAACTTGACTGAGATTACAGAGACTGGATGTCAGGATCAGGGGAAAGGTGGTTGAAGGGAATCAAGAGCGAGAAGAATGAATTAGAGCTTCTGGAAAATCAAGAACTGTGTGCCATTCCATGTAGAATGGAATCAAAACGGAGAGTGAAGAGGGGATGGAAGCATGAGGGCGTGCAGATACAAGGACCCAAAGAGAATCCGCAGGGAAGTTGGTGTGCCTTCAACTACCTTTTATTTCTGCCTATTTCATGTTTGAATAACTCCAGGCTTTCTGACTGGAGGCAAAAAATCTTCTATTTTGGAACTTGCCCATGCAGAGCTGCTGTAAAGAAGAGATCTGAATACATAAAGAAATCGGTTGCAGGCATGGGATGTAACTGTGGATGTTTTATTCATTCCTAAGCCAACACTTACAGAACATGGGAACGAACTATTCCATAAAGAAAGGTAAGGCTCACAGCCGGTGGCTCACAGCAAGGACTGTGCTCTCTCAGATACTCTATCTGCAATTAAAGAATTCATTCATTTGAGACATAACATCCAACACCTAGCATATGTTAAGCCCTTGCTAGGTACTACGAATATACTGTTAAATAGGAAAGACATTAACTCTGCCCTGTAAGGACCCATGAAATGGCACCCCACTCCAGTACTCTTGCCTGGAGAATCCCATGGATGGAGGAGCCTGGTGGGCTGCAGTTCATGGGGTCGCTAAGAGTCGGACACGACTGAGCGACTTCACTTTCACTTTTCACTTTCATGCATTTGGAGAAGGAAATGGCAATCCACTCCAGTGTTCTTGCCTGGAGAATCCCAGGGATGAGGAAGCCTGGTGGGCTGCCGTCTATGGGGTCGCACAGAGTTGGACACGACTGAAGTGACTTAGCATTGAACCTTAAATACCTGAAAGTTATGACATATAGAAACTTCAAGTTCAATGACGCTATGATTAGGGGAAACGAAGTGGTTTGTGTGAGGGATTTCTTAAACAAATTGAGTGGTAGACAGACATTGAAGGGGCCCCTCTGATCTCACTTCCTGGTAGTCATACCTTGGTGTAATCCCAGGATGGGGCTATTGACTTGATTTTAACCAACAGATTGCACAGAGATGACAAGGCACCACTCTCGTGATTATGCTGTGTTATGTAAGACTGGTTTGTCCCCTCACCACTTCTATTCAACATAGTATTGGAAGTCTTAGCTACAGCAATCAGATAAGAAAAAGAAATAAAAGGTATCCAAATTAGACTATGACTTGTTGCCCAGTTCTCTCTGGAGTCTTTTTTTCCTTGACGGCTTTGAGGGGAAAAAAGTGATCTTTTTTCTCTTATGATATCCATAAGTCTTACAGATATAAGGAAATTAATTCTGCCAACAACCCCAGGGTGAGGGGTGGGATTGGAAGTAAGTGCCCCTCCCGTGGAGGCTTTGATGAGTCACCAGCCCTAGATAATAGCTTGGGAGACTCAAAACAGAGGATATAACTCCCTGCCTACACCTTTCACCCTCGGTCACTGAGATTATGTATGTTATTTTAAGCTGTAAAGTTTGTGCTAATCTGTTATGGACCAATAGAAAACAAAACAACAGAAATATTAATATGTTAAATGTCAAACTCTGTTCTCAGCCCTGCACTTGGGAAATGAATGAATGATAAAGAATTCAAGAATCCCCACCAACCACACCTAGCTATGCTTGTGGGTCACAGTCCAGTAGGGGACATATGCTTGTAAAGGCAATGACAAACCCTGTGAGAAGTAGCCGTGGTTTTGTGGTCATTCAGAGAAGCAAGCTTCCAGCTCTGCCGTGTGGGAATCAGCGAAGATCATGCTCTAGAAAAGAGGGGAGCTGAATCTTGGACAGTGAGAAGATGGTCACTGGCCAGAAATGCCAGGACCAGTCTTATGGGCACTGAACAGATGGCAGGGCATTCGCTAAGGCTCAGAGCTGTCAAAGATCACACATACCATCAGCTCTTCTCATCACTTTAAGGCGAGAAGAAACCCTTGAGATCTCAGAGAAAGAAGAGGAAACACTGCCTCTGTTTATTGAACAACTGTTAATCAAACAGAACTACTTGATTATTCTCCATTCCAGCTTCTCCCCCTTCCCTGAGTTACACACCTCTTGCCAATTTATGACATGTCGACAGAGTTATTATCTAGCGAAAATTACCACCACCCATGATGGGAATTTCTGCTGTTATAAAACAAAAGCAAACGCCAAATCGGGAGGAGAAAGTGTGCATATGAAAGAGGGCCTTTTGCATCTCTTTTCTGGCAATGTTCTTTTTATGCTAATATCTCCTAGTTTCCTACCTTAATGACTCCATTAAATGGCATGAGAGTATTTGCAGGAGAAAAGTGCTACCTGGAGATGAAGACGTAAAGTTACTAAGTGTGTTTTGAGGAACAGAGAAGATTTCTCAGTAAAGGAGTTAATGTTCCAAAGAAAGCTTTGTTTATCCGACAGACTTTATGACTGTGCTGTTTTCTTCACTCAGCACCTTAATTCTCAACCACCATAAGGCTGTCCAGATGTTTAAAATAAAAAGCCCATTTGGGTATTATCAGAGATTACTGGGAAGAGATAGACAGACATGATGTTTAGCTATGCAACATAAATTCCCCACGTATGTGCCAGACAGCACACTCTGTATTCTCACCCCGCTGGAAGACTGAACCGATAAATCACAAGAACGAGACACAAGGCCCCGAACACAATTTACCTCTAGACAGCTGCCATTGCTGGGAGAGAGCAGGAGGGGCAGAAATGAAGAATGGGAGCAGGCCTGGTGCCCAGGGCTTCTCACTCTGCCTCACTTGGAGAATCTGTGTTCTTCTCCCAACCTCCCTCATCAGGTGTAGCATCAGCCTTGTGAGATGCATATTCTATTGGAAGCAGCCTTGTCAATTTGTCCATAGCTTGCCAGCTCCCTTTTCTCATTCTTCAGCTTTGATTTATTTCATTCCTTCTGCCTGCTGTGCCTGTCCTTTTTATCTCTGCCAATTAACATTCTCCTTCTCCTTCAAGGTCTTGCTTGAGACCTCAAGTGTCTTGACACCCTCTAGAATCATACTAACCAAAGTGAGTCTCTCTCATGTTTGCGTGTTCATTAGTCTGTCACCTCTAAGGCGTTCGGCGTGCTGCTCCTTGAGTACGTGGGCATCCAACCCCTCTACAAGACTAAACGTCTTGAGAACAAGAAGTGTGTGTTTTATTTTGTGTAGTTCTGATGATAGCAACAATTCTGTATTCATCTTTCTAGCACAGTACTGCCCTGCAGTCTGTGCGAAATATTTGCCCCGTCGGTGCATTTAGAGACCATCTGTGATACTGCGATTATCACTGTGATTCCAAGAGGTAAGAGCCATTGGTTTTGCTTTCTGGATAGGGAGAATGAAACCTGTACGTGGGGAGTGTTTTCCTCAAGGTCACATAGCAGGGACTTGAGCCAAAGGTGTGACTGACTGCACTTCCGTTTTATCAGATCTCCCCAAGCCAAGCACATAGTGGGTGGTCAAAAAAAAAGTTATGAAATGAATGAGAGCGCAAGGCAAATATGAATGAATACATATGTGGAAACTTTATTTACTCTCCTTTGGGGCAGTAAAACTCACCATCGATTATTTTGTTTTTCCATGTTTTTATCTTTTTATCACTGTTTACATGCCTTGTTTGTGCTGATAAGTGAGTGGCTTAGTTGACCATATTCTGACTTTGTTATTACCTTGGGCAAGTCCCTTAACTCCTTTTTGCTAGTCAGGAAGCTAGGGACATCACTCACTGGCTTACCTGACAATCGGTACACATTGATGCCAATCATAATGGTATGCCAATGACCTTAAAAAAAGCTAGATAAGATCCAAGAGAGGAAAAACAAAACACTATTTTAATTTTTTAAGAGGAAAAATAAGATAAATAAGGGGCATTGACCTTGACCTTCATTGAAAAGGAACACTGTTTGTTCTCAGAGCAGAACAGAGGGACTTATTTTTCAGTACAGTGATGCTCTTCTCCAGAAAGAACAGTGGACAGGTCTTCTCCTTAATCCTTGGTTCACCCAGTCACAAGGCTGGTTGCTTACTCACCTGTCAGTCATTTACTGCACATGCCCAGAAGGGCCGAGATCTCTTTGGACACTTTAAAAGGAATAGTTCTAGAAAGAAAATAATTGTGTGTAGGTTGGCTGACAAATCAGGGTTCTAGCCCAGGTCTATTATGAACTATTAATAGTTGTGTGACTTTTTAATTCCTGAGCCAATATTCATTTTTCTAAGCAGTGAGGGTGTCCTTTCAACTCTCATATTCCATGTGTGTGTATGTACAGTCACCACAGGCATTCCTGGGAATTTTGCTCCTGCTATTTCCTTACAAACAGATGGCCAATAATGAGGATGCTCCTGTCCCTTACCTGTAATTCCTAATTACACAGCATAAATACAAATTTAGTTTTAATTCAATTAACTGGTAATGAGGTGAGGACATAATACTTGAATATATGATATCAGTTTGGGAGTGGTAAGCCATGGACAATAATATTTGTGTTCCATTATAGTCTCTGTGGTATTTTAAAAATCTTTTAAAATGCCCTCAAAATACTCTGGCTAGAATAGCCATAGAAGCAGGAAAAACGTTATTGGGGAAAAACAAATATATACATGTTAGAGACCTAAATTTAAGTCACCGTAGCAATTATCTCTTGAGGGACTTTCCCAGAAGTCCAGTGGTTAAGACTTTGCCTTCCAATGAAGGGGCTGCTTGTTAGAGCCTTGTTTGGGGAGTGAAGATCCCACATGACTTGGGGCCAAAAAATCAAAACAAAACAGAAGCAATATTGTAAACAATTCAGTAAAGACTTTAAAAATGGTCAGCATCAAAAAAGAATCCTTGCAAAACTCCAAATCCACAATTACTTTCTGAGCCCCTATTAAGAGCAAGACTCGAAGAATAGTATATATACTTCACATCTTCAAGTCCATGTCCCAAGCGGTGTCAAAGCGTGTCACGCAGCTCACGGGTTCAACTCTGTTCCTGACTTCCATCCGCAGTGAAGGAGACTCCCCTTTGTTTGGGCCACCTTCTCCCCCTTGGACCTTAAAGTCTGCGGTCATCTAGCACTACTATTACCGGAATGTTAAACCAGTCTCCCTCCCTCCCTTTGTCTGCCCTGGCCCTCCCCTCCCTCCTCACCCGCGAAGCCTGCGCTGAGACACGCAGGCCCGCGCGCCACACCACCGCCTCCTGGACGCCTGCTCCTTCCTCCCTCGCCTGAAGCCCAGGGCTGCCCACCTGCAGGGTCTTTTCCTATTAGCTCTTTTCACTTCCTTAGCTTCAGGGCCTCTCTGGCTTAGCTACCCTGAAAAATTCCAAACACAGATCAGTGGATCAGAACACCTTTTCTTCCTGTGTATTTACCCTCGAAAATAATGAAATTCTGGATGCTGATGTCAATCACAGCATGTATTATATCTTAGCACAATCCACAACCATGCATATTTGAATGGGTTCCTATTCTCCGTACAGATTCTTAATAAAGCTTTGCTACGCTTATTTTGAGATGAGCAGAGATTATCTGATCACAGTGAATAAAGTGAGTATTTCCTGGTTCTTTTTCTCCTTTTCTCATAACCAGTCTCTCAGCAAACTCTTGAATTCCTTCATTTATCTTTGTGTAACAATACTGTGTTTTCTAAACCACCATGACCTCCTGCTGGAATACTATAATATCCTGCCAACTAATTGCCCTGTTTCGACTCTTGCCTACCTAAAACCCATTACACCCCTACAGCTGTAAGAGTGACTCTAAAACAAAGTAACACACGGTCGCTCCTCTGGCTCCGCTATACTCCATTGGTTTTCTATATGCTTTTTTTTTTTTCCCCATAAAAGTGCCTTTTCTCTGACCTAAGAAGCAATACATTTCTATGTGATTGGTTCCCAATGTATTCCTTAAACAACTTGTTTTTCCCCATTGTCTCCTTTGTTTACTTTGTTCCAAACCCCTTAATTTAATTAAATATGACTATATTTCTCATTTTTGGAACATTATTGTTGCCATCCCTTTGTATAAATCCCATTTCCTTACCCTTGATATCACCTGTTCTTTCTTGCATTTTAAGTTTCAGTTCCCATGTTATTTTCCAGAGAGGGGTCTTCCCAGACTACCCTGTATAAAGCGTCTCTCAGACTGATATTCTCTATCTGAACTTCTTCTGTGCATTTTTTAAATAGTTATTTCGTGGCATTTATCTCTTCATCTGTTTTAGTTTCCTAACCTAGTAGAATGTAAACTTCTGGAATAATACGGAGAAGGGTAATTCTTATTTCCTTTGTTTAGGACACTGCTTGGCACACAGTAGGACTTTGATGTACATTTGATGAGTGAGTAAAAGAAGAGGGAGAGAGGACAGGGAGAAGGAGGAGAAGGAGCAAGAGGAGGGGAGGGTGAGGAGGAGGAGAAAGGGGAGTGGGCGGACGGGAAGGAGGGAGGAGAAGAGGACAAAGACCTCTGCCCTGTGCATGAAGACGTTTGGAGAGAGAGAGATGAGATGACTTATTTCCAGGACAGGCGAGAGACTAATGGTCTTTACGCCACTGGTGTTTCAGATCTTGGATGTTTGAGACAGGAAATCTTCAGACAACTTAACTTGTATTTGTCTACATGGCTCATACAAGACAATGAGAACATCTCTGACTGTAGTGAGGTTATTTTCCCAGACCTTTCCCCTTGTCCGTGATGACCTCAGGCCATAACGCATAGCAAGGTGGGAAAAATGAAGCCTGACTCCAAAAGCATAACTTGTCACAGCATCTTCTCTCACCAGTGATGGATGGGGCCAGGGCCAAAGTCTGTCTGGATGCCCTTTCCCTCAGAATCTCTGCTCTCCCAAGATTGTGCCCATGAAGCATCTTGCTTGTGTCCTGCCACCTATCTTTCCCCTATCTAAGGGTCACCTTTTTAAATTTTCTGGTTTTTGCCAGGACTTCCTTGGTGGCTCAGTAAAGAATCCACCTGCCAATGCAGGAGACTCAGGTTTGATCCCTGGTTCGGGAAGATCTCCTGGAGAAGAAAATGGCAGCTCACTCCAGTATTCTTGCCTGGGAAGTCCCATGGACAGAGGAACCTGGCAGGCTGCAGCCCATGGGGTTGGAAAGGGTTGGACACGGCCTAGAGACTAAGCAACATTTTTGGTCTATATGAGGCAACACCATGACAAAACCTGGGCTTCAGGTGTTCATGTGTTTGGCACATAACCCCAGCACTGTTCTAGATGCTGGGACATAGAGTGGTCCAGCCTCATGTTGCTGCCACTTCTTGACTTCTTCACCCGAGTGGAGGGCCTTGGGATGCCTTCTTTTAGATAACACTGGGCTTTCACAAAAGAATCCAAGTAGGCAGCTTGCTGCCTTATGAAGTTAGCTTTATTAGCTATTAGTCTCGCCATATGTCAAGACAGAAGGATTGTTTGTACAGGATTGCTATCGAGTTCGCTGTCACTAGAATAAATCACTATTGACCTTTCCACTTTTAAGAGTTTAATGAACTTAGGAATGGAAATTACCCCCAGAAGTAACAACTGTAACCTTGGCTTCTATAATTAAGACCCATTGTCATTAATGTGAACTCTTTGACATGTCAGGGGTCACTGCTGTTAATACTAATGAATCAGACCAAGGTAGAAAAACTGACAGAAAATCGAAATGGTCCCAATTCAAAGTCAAACAAGAGATTCTAAATGAAGATTCTATAAAGATAGGAAATGCAAGAAGACATGGAATCATATGGCTTGTGGACAGTCAACTAACATGTATTACACAATGCTTGCTCTTTAGGCACTATATATACTGTATACGGGCTTCCCTGGTGAAGAATTCTCCTGCCAAGGCAGGAGACACAAGCTTGGTCCCTGGGTCGGATGATTTCCTGGAGAAGGAAATGACAACCCATTCCGGTATTCTTGCCTGGAAATCCCATGGACAAGAGAGCCTGGCAGGCCACAGTCCATGCAGTTGCAAAAGAGCTGGACATGACTTAGAGACTAAACAACAATAACAACAAATACTGTATATAATCTACTTTAATCATTACTGTATATCTGTGAGTCAGCAGTCATTATCTCTAACTTCAAATTATTGTCATGACTTCTTCATGCTACAGATGACTTAAAGATAAGGAGACTAAAGCTCAGAAGCAAATAATAATATAATATTCTAAAATAATTTATTCATTTAACAGTATGCATTTCGACTCCTTTATCGAAAGTCTTCAATGTTCTAGGAGTCAAACATACAGAGACACCTAAGATGGACTTCCTGGCTCATCATTCTAGAAAAATAACATGCAGCTTTTCTTCTTTTTCATTTTTTTAGCCAGGCCATGCAGCATGTGGGGTTTTATTTCCCTAACCAGGGATCAAATTTACACCTTGCCCTCCTGCATTGGAAGCATGGTGTCTTAACCACTGACTGCCAGTGAAGTCCACATGACTTTTCAGTGATATAGTTTGAACTTTTGCTAATTTGCATTGAGCTAACAAAGTCATCCAGCTGTACTCCTACCTGCCAATCCAGGTTTCTGGTGCAATCTCATTGTCACCTGTCTAATCCCCTGAAATGCAATCTATCATTTATAATAATGAGACTATAGTTTATCTGGACATTTCACCACTAAGATAGTTTACCATTTAGACAAGTAAGGTCTTGTGATTAACATGTGGACATTGAGTTGAAAGCTCACTCTGACATGCTAACATGGTTATTGGATAATTTGGGGTTGGATTCCAGGTATGACTGGTTCTGAAGCTGATTATTTTCTGTATGTTAGTTCCCTTTCTCAGACACAAGGCATTTAATTTGTTTTTGAGAGACAGATAACTCCATTTCAAATCCAAATAAGCCAAGACTAGTATAGCACCCTGATTAAGTTATTCATCCTTTGTGAAATTTAATTGTTTCAAACTTTTAAAAATTAATTTATTTGTAAATGAAACAAAAAAAAATAGTTCAATGATAAAAGGTACAATTGACAAAGAAGAGAGATATCATAAACCATTGGACACCTAACAAGTAAGAAACAAAGGTACATAAAGCAAAAATCAGAAGAACTATAAGGGAAAAGAAAAAAGAAATATAGTCATAGTGAGACATAGTAACATTCCTCTGAGCTTCTTTTATCAAGTGCAGAAAAAATAAGAATAGGAGCATCTTGAATGATGTCATTAATAATTTAAGCATAATAGATATATATTTATACTAATCTTATATCCTACACAAATATATTTAAAATTTTGTATCTCATACATCTTTATTAGATGTCCATAGGACATTTAGGAAAACTGGCAAAAAGGTAAACAATACTAAATTTCAAAAAATAGAATTTTTTTTGATTCAGTTATACATATATACATATATTATTTTTGAAATTATTTTCCGTTATAAGTTATTATAAGATATTGACTATAGTTCCCTGTACTACACAGTAAACCTTTGTGGCTTCTTACATACATATTTTTAAAAATTAAAACTCTAGCATTCTACTCACACCAAGTCAAACAAGTGGAATCAAAATGTTATCAATTTCTTAGTTAGACAAAAATTCATGTTTTCTAATATATATATATTATATATATTGATAATATGTATGGATATTTGTATTAATATTTATATTGATATGTGTATTAAGACTTGATAAATTCTTAAGAGAGAACATCAAAAAATAAAAGAGATGCACTGAATATGAAATAGAAAAAGTGAAACAAACCAGATTAAAGTAAAAGATCCTCATATACTCCAGTTCAGTTCAGTTCAGTTCAGTCGCTCAGTCGTGTCCAACTCTTTGCAACCCCATGAATCGCAGCATGCCAGGCCTCCCTGTCCATCACCAACTCCCAGAGTTCACTCAAACTCACATCCATTGAGTCAGTGATGCCATCCAGCCATCTCATCCTTGGTTGTCCCCTTCTCCTCCTGCCCTCAATTCCTCCTAGCATCAGAGTCTTTTCCAATGAGTCAACTCTTCCCATAAGGTGGCCAAAATACTGGAGTTTCAGCTTTAGCATCATTCCTTCCAAAGAACACCCAGGACCGATCTCCTTTAGAACGGACTGGTTGGATCTCCTTGCAGTCCAAGGGACTCTCAAGAGTCTTCTCCAGCACCACAGTTCAAAAGCATCAATTATTCGGCACTCAGCCTTCTTCACAGTCCCACTCTCACATCCATACATGACCACAGGAAAAACCATAGCCTTGAATAGACGGACCTTTGTTGGCAAAGTAATGTCTCTGCTTTTGGATATGCAATCTAGGTTGGTCATAACTTTCCTTCCAAGGAGTAAGCGTCTTTTAATTTAATGGCTACAGTCACCATCTGCAGTGATTTTGGAGCCCCCCAAAATAAAGTCTGACACTGTTTCCACTGTTTCCCCATCTATTTCCCATGAAGTGATGGGACCAGATGCCATGATCTTAGTCATATACTCCAGTTGTTTTTAAACATGGCTGTTCATTAGAAACATATCTGGAGCTCTGGTGAAAAAAACACAATCCCTGGACATTCATATTTTTCAAAAAATTCCAAGATAGTTCTGATATGCATCTGGATTTGAAAAAGTAATTGCAGGCTTTTCTACTCAATGGTAGTTTTGGTGATATAGAATTCTATTATTTTTCCTTAGTGTTTTTCAAATTATTCTACTTGCATAAAATTTTTTTTTGTCTTAGTTATCTAATGCTATATAACAAAGCCTCCTGAAATGTTTCATCTTATAAGAGCCATTTAACTTGTGCAAATCAGTTTAGCAGTTTGGGATGGGTACACCTGGGCAGAGTGTTTACTGGCCTTGCCTGGCAGCACTCATTTGCTTGTAACCATCTGATGGCTCAGCCTCAAGTTCATGTCGGGTGTTTGGTGTCGGCTGTTGGTTGCAGTATCTCTGTCCTCATTCAGATGGCCTCTCCAGCAGGTTAGCTCAGACGTGTTCTCACGACAGTCTTGGGGCAGCCCAGAACCAAGCAGAGAGGCTGTCAGGACCTCTGAGATCTTGGCGTGGAACTCCCTCCATGGTCTTGCCACTGCAAGTCTTTTGAAGCAAATTATAAGGCCAGAACAGATTCAAATATTGAAGAAATGGAAACATCTCTTGATGAGAGGAGCCACAATATCACATCTCAAAGGCAGGGGGAGGGCATATTGAAATAAGAGGAATTTGTGGTCATTTTTTGAAATCTACCAGAACCTGTGCTATGGTTACAAAATATTCACATTTTCCCATAATCAATTTAAGTGTATCTCAACCTCAGGACCTTCAAAATTGTCCTCCCAACTAGATCAGTCAGTCAGTCAGTTCAGCCGCTCAGTTGTGTCTGACTCTTTGTGACCCCATGAATTGCAGCACGCCAGGCCTCCCTGTCTATCACCAGAGATCCAGGCTTAAAACCTAGTCTGTCATGATCTGTGTTAGCTCTAAATGAGGATGGGGCTTCTCTTAATTGGAATAAGGTTAGTAAACACCTTAGTCCTGAAAGTGAATATTGCTCTGCACCATCTCCAAGAGATCCATTCTCTGCTGAGCCTTCTTGTGATCCGAGTTATATAAAGGTATGTGCCCACCCCCATCGTATAACCACGCAGAGGGATAAAATATAAGCACTCCTATTAAAACAGCGAGGGATGGGAGGTACTTAGCAATTGTAAGCCCACAGCAATTCTGAAGTCCAGATGGTCCATGTGATCATATTTCCATATTCTGAGGCCGGGGAAATATTCCTGATTAGGGCCCAGTTCTGCTCCCAGACATTTGTTGAATGGATTTTTAGTACGTTGTTATTTTTGACTCTTGGCTCCACTCTCTGAGCTCTGAGCTCTATTTTCTGGGCACTTGGCTCCTCCCTTTGATTTCTCTCTTCTTTTCCATAAGAAATACCTCATTTTGCAGCCGAGAGGCTTTCCTGCCTGTAAACAGTGGACAATCCCAAAGCCTCTTTTCATTTTTAACTCTAGCAGTCCTTTGAATACAAGCTGCCAGTGTTTTTACCTATTAAATTTTCTTTGAAAACTCTGTGAATTTCCTATAATAATAGTAATAGTAATATTTGCTCACTCAGCCATGTACAACTGTTCGTGACCCCATGGACTATAGCCCACTAGGCTCCTCTGTCCATGGTATTTTCCTGGCACTACCAAATTATTCTTGCCCTGCTGGGCTTTAGATTTGTTTTAGATCAGTGACTCTTTTATTCCTTCTAGCATCTCCCTTTTGAATTGGAATTCTGTCCTATGCCTGTTCCACCATTATATCTTAGAAGCAGATAACTTGTTTTGTAATCGCACAGGTCTACAGATGGAGAGAAATTTTGCCCATGAATGGGTTACTTTGCAGGATGGTATGTCTCAGACCAGTTTTGATGTGGACAGGAATTAACTTGATGGAATATTTAATGAGACTACCATGGTAAGTGCCTTGTTAGAGGTACATTAGGGTGCCAGAGTCTCATTTATATACCTTATTTAGATGATTTAGATGATGAGATTTGGAACATTTTGAGTTGATGATATTTAGATGAGATTTTGAGTTTAGCATTAATACTGGAATCCATTAGGAGTTTGGTGATGTTGGAATGGGGTGAGTGTATTTTGCATCTGGGATGGACATGAATTTTCAAGGGGCCAGATGGTGAACTATACTCAATTGATTAGTGTCCTTGAAAAATTCATGTTCAGCCAGAATCTTAGAATGTGACTTTATTTGGAAATAGAATCTCTGCAGATGTGCTTAATGAAGAGGAAGTTATACTGGATTGTAGTGTATCCTAAACCCGAAGACTGGTGTTCTTCTAAGAAGAAGAAGAACACACAGAGATACACACAGAGGAAAGAAGTCCATTTAAAAGTGGAAGCAGACGGAGGGAAGGATGGGGAGGAGGGGGAGGTAGGGAGTTTGAGATTGTGTAGACACAGCTGTATTTAAAATGGGTAACCAGCAAGGACCTAATCTATAGCACAGGGAACTCTGCTCAATGTTATGTGGCAGCCTGGACGGGAGGGGAGTTGGAGGGAGAATGGATACATGTGTATGTATGGCTGAGACCCTTCTTCGCTTGCATGAAACTATCACAACAATGTTTGCTTTTTTTTTTTTTCCCCAAGTGTGGGTTTTTCACAAGAGAAAACAATGCCTTCCCATATATAAGTATTTAGAAAACACAACTGAACTGATTCACCAACCTACAATGCTGTTAATCAGCTATATCGTAATAGAAAATTAAAAGTTTAAATATAAAAAAAATGAAACAAAGTGAAAGCAGAGATGAGTGACCTATCTACAAACCAAGAAACACCAAGGATTGCCAACAGTCGCCAGAAGGTAGGAAGAAGCATAGAGCGGTCCTCTTCTAGGACTTTCGGAGGAGGAAGGCTCTTTTGAAAACCTTGCTCTTGGACTTCTAGTCTCTAGATTTGTAAGATAATACATTTTTTTTTATTGTTTGAAGCCACAAAGTTTGTGGTCATTTGTTATGGCCACTCATAGGAGGCTCATACATGGGTAAGTGCCCTCACAGCTCTAAGGATTATGCAGAGTCTCTGACTAGAATGACCTTGCCTGTCCCCTTGTCATCTATCCATCCAAACTCTAGCTTTGCTTGGCTCTAGTGAAGCCACCTAGGAATGTGGCTTTCATCTGGCCCTCTCATCTCTCTCCCGTCAGTCATCTCTGGTTGAAAAACCATCCCCTTCTGGAATGCCCTTTCTTCTGTTTGTTTTGCTAAGTGCCCTTCTGTTTATGACTCAGCAAAGTAGATCCTTCTAAGAAAGTCTTCACTGACTCCTGCTCTCCAGGCTGTGTTAGGACCCTGGCTCTGCACTTGGGGCAGTCTCTCCTATGATCCCTGTGAAACTGCACTACAGATGTCTAGCCACCTGCCTCCCCTCCACCACTTTTAGCTTGAGAACATCTGGGGAGGACTGAAAACTCTTGTGCACCTTCTTATCTCCAACACTTGCTCAGGAGTCTGGTCCATTGCGGGTGCTAAATAATAATTGCAATATTATTCAGACATATGTTCAGGAATGATGAGCAGCAAGAAGGAGGAAAAAAAAAGGAAGAAAGGGAAGAATAAAAGAACAAAAAACGAGAAGGAAAAATAGGACAAAGAAAGACAACACAGAAGAAACTTATAAAAACGAAAAAGAAGGAGAAGCATCCTTAGAGAAATGTGGATTGTCTGACACGGCAGTAGGAAAAGATGAAATATCAGTGTCAAAGTGTATTACAGAGAAATGGAGAGGGTGGTTTGCTGTGTGCGCACAGAGTGTGAGGCATGATTGTAGAACTGGGGGTTTTGGAGACAAGAGATACTTCCTCACTCTTCCCCAAGAGCCCACAGATTCTAGTAGAATCAAATAAGGAAAACTGAACCATGTCTTTTTTTTTTTTTAATTCCTTTTTTGCAGTTCAGACTGATATAACAGGATATCCTAGAGAGTGTGCTTATAAATGAAATATAGGCTGGAAAGTCCAAGATCAAGGCGTGGGCAGATTCAGTGTCTAGTGAGGGCTCACTTCCTGGTTCACTGTCTTGCTGTGTCCTCACAGGCCAGAGGCGGGAGCTTTCTGGGTCCTTTTTTAAGAGTACTAATCCCATTCACATGGACTCTAGCTTCACCTGACCCTCATTGTCTGATCACCTCCCTAAGACCCCACTTTCAGATACCATCACACTGGGGATTAGGTTTCTGCGTATGGACTCTGAGGGGACATAGACTTCCGTCTAAAGCAGCTTTGATAAAAGCATTGTACATAATGTGATTAAAAGCCGTGCTTACAAGAAATAACAGCACTATTGACCTGTGGAGGATGGAACATAAAGGAATGTTTTGCTGAACCCAAGACAGCAAGGGGATGCCTTCAGATCAAGGTGAAAATCTTGTTAAGCCTGAATGGATAAGTAGGAGTTAATTAAGTAAAGGACAGGGTATAGCAACATATGGGAGACAATAGTAAATACAAAGTATATTAAAAAAAGAGAGACCTGTAATGGGAAAGTAGAAAAGTCTGTATGATTGAAGGGTGGTGTTAGCCCGACCCCAGATACCTAAGGGGGTCCTGCCCTAAAGGAAGTGTGGCCACTGGAAGAATTTGGGAATCATGGAAAGATTTTAAAATGGAAAGTAGACTGGGTTTATGCTTTAGACAAATCATTCAGACAATATTTTGAAGGCTAGAATGATCAAGATGACAGAAAGTAGAACAGGTTAAGAGACTTAAAATAATCAGATAAGCAACAGTGATTTGAGGTGAGATCAATAATTATTTTTTGTATTACTTTTAAGCGACATGAAAAGCACTTACATACTGAAATAAATTTCATCTGAACACTGACACTGCAATCGGAAAACAGTCAGTTCTCATACAAGATCACTGTTCTAGCGTATCACACATGACCAGTTCAGGTAAGAAGGCAGCATTACAAAGATGACACCTAGGGTTGCACATTGTCAGTTCTCAGAAATGTTTGTTGGCTTGTGTAGTGTTTGAGAGTGTGGGCCCTGGAATCAGACATACCTTCTTCTACCTCCTAACATCCAACTTCAGAAAATATCCTTAACTTTTCTCGTGATATCACCACAATATGAAGGCAATAATAGTATCTACCCTACAGCACTCTTGTGAGGATTAAATAATTTACTATATGTAAAGCATTTAGCACAATGCCTGGCAGATGGTAAATATTCCATAAATGTTAGATGCTTTATAATAAATGGATACATTGATGAATTAATAATTCTGGAGAGGGCTAGGAACATGTAGCCATGTGGTACAGTATTTTGGAACAAATTTGAAGAGTTGAGGTGAGTGAAATGAGGTTGGTCCATATGCCCCTTGGGGTAAATTGCCCAGAATGGATGCACAAGTATCTAAACGGTGACTGGTCAGGAGATAGCAGTGAATTTGCAAATGAAAATCGCCACACACCTGCACATGGAAGCTGGCTCCATTCCAAAAGAGAAGTTGCAAATCACTTGTTTTTCAAGGTGAAGGTAACACTTCTGTCCATTTTGTTGAATTCTGGGTCTTCTGAAAAGAAGGATTTGTGTGTAATATATGAAGCAACAGGCTCCAGGTGTTCAATGGTCTGACGTAAGGTGACAGCTCAATTGAAGCACTGTTCTCCACAGCAAATTTGGCTTCAGCTCTGGCGCTTGGAGCAGTGGAAATAGGTCAACCCCAGCTTACAGCATTGCAGACACCCACACCCGCCTTAGTAAAAAGGGGCTGAATCCTCCAGAGTTTGTTGGCCGCTGACTCCCTTTCACTACTGGCAAAGCTTGATTTTTTTTGCAAATATCTCTGAGCATCTTCTATGTAGCAAGTAGTACACTAGTTGTGAGGACTGCAAAATAAATGATTTATATGCTTTCTTCCCTTAAAGAACTCATAAGCTAGAAATGGAGACAACCATAAGTCCAACTGGCTTTATTGGGAGAAATGCCTTAAGAAGGTGTAAATATTGATGCTCACTGGGGCAGAAGAAAGGAAGAGGTCTGCTGTCAGTTTCACAAAAGGGGTTTAAAGGTTTTAAAACTCAATTGCTGAGGGTCTGGGCTGTGATAAATCTCACACCTTGTTGGGGGGATTAGGCATGGGCAGACTTCAGAGAATGAATCGGTGGCATGAATCATGAGATTCAAACATATGTGCACTTGGATGCCAGCTTTCTTCTTTTAAGCAACTATACCTGTTGTGGACACACATGTACACAGAGATACGCACAACTACTTCTCTACAAAGAACTTGATTCTAGTGATTAAAAAAAAAAGCTAAAGGTAATATAAATCTAATAGATATTTATTACTAAATTACAGAACAGATTAAAGTGATCTATTATGCAGCAGATGCAGGTTTGATCCCTGGGTCTGGGAGATCCCCTGAGGAAATGGTAATCCACTACAGTATTCTTGCCTGAGAAATCCCATCAATGGAAGAGCCTGGCGGGCTACAGTGCATGGGGTCACAAGGAGTCAGACATGACTGAGTGACTAACACACACACAATAGAATAAATGAGGGCTCAGCGGTAAAGAATCTGCCTGCAATGCAGGAGACGCCGTTTCAACCCCTGGTTTGGGAAGATCCCCTGGAGGAGGGCATGGCAAGCCACTCCAGTATTACTGCCTGGAGAATGTTATGGGCAGAGGAGCCTGGTGGGCTATAGTCCGTGGGGTCACAAGAGTCAGACATGATTGAAGCAACTGGGCACACAAACACACACAATAGAATAAATGAAACCATCAGACAATGCTCATCTATGTTGACAAGTGATTAAAAGGAACATTGCTGCTGCTGCTGCTGCTAAGTCTCTTCAGTCGTGTCTGACTCTGTGTGACCGCATAGATGGCAACCCTCCAGGCTCCCCCGTCCCTGGGAACATTACGAAGCAGTAAACAGAGGGCAATCTAATGTTCAGAAGACATTTTTCTCCTAGATGAAAATATACCAAAATTTTGTATAGGACAGAAGGAAGGAGGTTAGGAAAGGAACTAAAGGTTGGCCAAGTTTCACTTAGGTTTTGAAGGGTGTTTGGGATTTGAAGCATATCTGGACGTTGAAGGGTATTTGGGGTTTGAAAATGAAGAATTGACGAAGCTCAAGATGTGGGACACAAGCTCCTGATTTTTAATACCAAGATATTCAGTGACTTTGGGGTGATGGCTAGGGAATCAGGAAAAAGTTAAGTTGGAGTTCCAGCAGGGACCTTCAGTTGCTGTGTCATTTGGGAAAGTCATTTCAACTCTTCGCGCTTTCAGATCAGGCATACGCTGTTTATCTCTGATGTCTGGTGTGACCAGATGTCAGAGTTCATATAGAGTCCATCATAATAGTTATTAGCATAGAACAGTGGGTAGAAGTACAGGCCATGGGGCCTGAATGTCTCGTGCAGTTTCTGACTTCTCAGTTTACTAGCTGTGACCTTGGCGCAGTCCGCTAACCTCAGTGTCTTTGTCTGTAAAATGGAGATAATAAATAACATCTAAATCTATTTAGTTGTTCAGAAATAAACTGAAATGATGCAGGTAAATGCCCAGAACGTGGCACTAATGAGTGCTTCATCTGCACATTGTATGCAACGCATAGTGCAGACTCACTGTGTTCCTTTCCTTTGATTTGAATGAAAAAAGGGTAATGATAACCCTGTATGCGAGACAGCAAGAGACACAGATGTAAAGAATAGACTTTTGGACTCTGAGGGAGAGGGAGAGGGTAGGATGATTTGGGAGAATGGCATTGAAACATGTATACTATCATGTAAGAAACGAATCGCTAGTCTAGGTTCAATACAGGATACAGGATGCTTGGGGCTGGTGCCCTGGGATGACCCAGAGAGATGATATGGGGAGAGTGGTGGGAGGGGGGTTCAGGGTTGGGAACTCATGTACACCTGTGGTAGATTCATGTCAATGTATGGCAAAACCAATACAGTATTGTAAAATAAAAAAATAAAATAAAATAAAAAGCTAAACTTAAAAAAAATAGATACTATGTGGTTTGTATATGAATGAGAAAAATAAACAAAATGAATATCTTGCATGGCTAATAGTGTGGTTCTATTACAATCACAGAATAGGGGATCTTTAACTGTTGCCCTATTTGATAATGTATTGCTTTTATATTAATCTATTTTATATTATTTATATTAATGGTAAAATTTAATTTAAAATTCATAAAATCATCTTGTTTGTGCAAAATTATTTAACTTTGTCAAAATATTATTTTAGGAACTTTCCTGGAGGTCCAGTGATTAAGACTTCACCCTCCAGTGCAGGGGGTACACATGTTTCACAACCAAAAAAAAAGAAAAAACATAAAGCGAAAACAATATTATAACAAATTCAGTAGAGACTTAAAAAATGGTCTACATCAAAAAAATCATTATTTCTATTTTTTAAATTTATCTAATTACTCAGAAAACTTGTGCTGATGTCTGTTATGTTCCCTGCTCCAGAGAATTGAAAAGAGAAGGTAAAGAAGTGAGCACCACCCCAGAACTCTGCCTCACACACAGTAGGTGCTGATGAACACTTGCTGAATGATCAACTGAGTGAATTAATTAATGGTGGACACTTGTCCCTTTCAATGTTCAAAAGACGTGGAATTAAATGACACGTCTGATGTCTGCTTCATGGTGGAGCTGGGTAAAATTCTACATTCCTAAGAATACTCTCAGTTTTCTTTGCACACCATTATGCTGCTTGCTCATGCAAATACAAGCAAGTAGAGACTCTATAAATGCTATTTATCAAAGCTAGGAAACAATGGGAAGGCCTTCGCAGCAGATGGGCGTCTTGATGTAGAGATTTCAAGCAGACCTCTGATGGGATTGGAGTCAGTGATGCTGAGAGAAGCACCGTGCAAGAGGACACATGGCATCAATCAATGACGCAACCTTTCCTTAGTATCCAGATACCAACTGCAAGCCATCCTTGCAAAGACAGGGCATAAGTTTTCTAAAGGTTCCTGGCAGGGAGGGGTACTGAGCAGCACCTGGGCAGAGCAAGGACCTGGGTCAGATCCCCTGGGTTCAGCTCTCAGACCTGCTACTTACTGATGATACAGCTCAGGCAATCCTGTTTCTCTGTAGGGGTCCCAGGCCCATGGATGTCCCTGTGAATTAGTTACTACAGCACCCTGTGCTTTGAGTACTTTCCCTGTGTGGAACTGGCTGTCCTTTTCACCTCTGTCTTCATCCATTCTAAAGGGCTTTGGGAAAGTTGCAAATAAAAATGGATCATTCAGAGAGTCAGGAACTCAACTCTACCAGTTTGTCTGAAATAAGAGTAAGGGGAGCCTTAGAGGTATTGAAAGGGACCAAGTGTGGGTCTCACACTGGGCTTCCTCTGTGTGAGGTGCTAGAGGCATGACTTCTGCCCTGATGTTGAAAGAATTTAATCAGAGTGTGGTTGGTTGCCAATGTCGTGTTAGTTTCAGGTGTACAGCAAAGTGAACCACACGCGCGCGCACACACACACACACACACACCCACACAGACGTGTGTGTGCTCAGCTGCTCAATCATGTCTGACTCTTTGTGACCCCATGGACTGTATTGCAGCCTACTAGGCTTCTCTGTCCATGGAATTTTCCAGGCAAGAATATTGGAGTGAGTTGCCATTTCCTACTCCAGGGGATCTTTCCAACCCAAGTATCAAACCCATGTCTCCTGTGCCTTGTGCATTGGCAGACAGATTACCTCTGACTCATCTGGGAAGCCTATATATATACATATACACACACACACACCCACGTCAATCAAGTAGAGTTCTTCCCAGGTTGGTTATAAACCTAACAGATTTTTTCCCTTTTGTGGATTAGTCAAATAGTTCAAAGAAGTCAACAAAAATAACCCTAAACATATAAACAATGAATAAGACATTAAAACAAAAGTTGGCAACACTGCACAGAACTTTATCTTATTAGTTAAGGGTACTCTTAAGTTTTCAAACCTTTTCAAAAATGACAAAAGAAGACCATTTAGAACTATGAGAGTTACTGAGGAAGCATGAAAATTAGTATAGCTAAAGAATGTCCAAGAGCCGAAGTTTCTGGCACACACCTTCTAGTGATTTAGTATCTGTGTGCCTCAGAGTGAGACATCGAGGTCTAGTTCTGTGTTCACTTACAAGGGGCAATATCGTTAGCTCAAAGCTGGTTGAACCCCATTCATTTCCACAGAGTAAGTAAGAAGACTTTTATGTTGCACATTCTTGAGAAAGAAATGAAGTCTCTCTCTTTTAACATCTGCTTCCTTCCCATAAATTATCCGCCCTGCTCTCAGGCCCAGTGTTAGCAGGTAACCAGCTGCGGTGCTCTGCAGTAATTCATTCCCTTGGAAGTGTTTCTGGAGATGGTGGGATTTACATGTTGTTGAAGTTTCCTGTAAGACAGAGAAGAATGCAGTTGATTAATGGTGGTTTCCTTCCAAGTTTCGAGGGTCTGAGAACACAGAGTGCATTTAACCTGTGCTCCATCCCAGAGTGCAGACTAGGTGCTCAGTTCTTGTTAATAGATTGGGGAATGGAATGCTCTTCCTCTTCTTCACTTGCTCTGTGTTTCTCATTCTATTCCACTGAATACAGAGCTTTGGTCTTTTCCAGCATGTCTTCCTGACTCCTGAAACATTAGGTAAGTTCCCCACTCAGTTTAGTTCAGTTCAGTCGCTCAGTCGTGTCTGACTTTTTGCAACCCCATGGACTACAGCATGCCAGACCTCCCTGTCCATCACCAACTCCCAGAGCTTACTCAAACTCATCTCCATTGAGTCAATGATGCCATCCAACCATCTCCTCCTCTGTCATTCCCTTCTCCTCCTGCCTTCAATCTTTCTCAGCATCAGGGTCTCTTCAAATAAGTCAGTTCTTCATAGCAGGTGGCCAAAGTATTGGAGTTTCAGCATCAGTCCTTCCAATGATTATTCAGGACTGATTTCCTTTAAGATGAACTGGTTGGATCTCCTTACAGTCCAAGGGACTCTCAAGAGTCTTATCCAACACCATAGTTCAAAAGCATCAATTCTTCAGTGGTCAACTTTGTTTATAGTCCAACTCTTACATCAATACATGACTACTGGAAAAATCATAGCTTTGACTAGACAGACCTTTGTTGGCAAAATTTCCCACTAGTTCCCCACTAGTCCCTGCTGAATCAAATGTAACTTCCCCAGTCTCTGCTTCCTTCACTAACTCTCAGATCTAGCACACTGATGGTCATGTAACCTCTACCAATTCAGATAACCACGTATGCTAGATGACTAGAACATGGTGCTCAGCTTTCTCATCTATCGTATGGGTTATTCTGAATATCTGGTGAATCATATGTCAGTATTTCACTTGAGAAATATGTTATGTGCCTAACAGTCAAAGCCCCAACTGGATACAGGAAATATAAGACTAACAAAGGCACAAGGGGCTTAAAGTCTGGTAGACCACTGTCATTATGAGAAGACAACGTGGTTTCACAATTAGCCTATGTTTTCAGAAGACTTCGAACCAAAACTTGCTTGTGTCTGCAGAACTTCTAGTTAAGTTTCAGAAGAGTGAATCATAACCAAGTTCCAAGAAACAGCGGGGCTGGTTGCCATAAACAACCTCATGTGTGAAACTGGGAATGGATATTCCCTGATATTTTTCAAATGTCGAGGTGAGAAATGAAGATGGCAGTTCTGAATGTGGGGGCTGATCCAGAGAAATGAAAGACTGAAATGAAAAGTAAAACCAAAACACCTTTTTTTTCTTGAGGTAGAATTGACTGTGTGGCTGAGTTTTTCCGCAAAAAGGTGACAGTAATGAAGAAATGAGTGTCATTTCTCTTCCAGATTTTCATGGTGCAAAATCACAAATGTATAGAACTTTTTCAATTTTTTAGAATTTAAACTTTGTAATAATTACCACTATTTTGAGTGCCTATTCTACATATGCATATATGGATATGTCTGTTATTTCTGGGCATCTTTCCCTGTTTAATAATGATCATTTAAAATAAGGAAACTGACGTTCAGAGACTAAAAATGGAGAGCAATTGCCTTGCCTTCATTTAGCATATCTTATCATTTCTGAGCTGATTAGAATAATATGTTAGAAGAGATGCCTACGACCCAAGGGGAGATAATAAGCCTGAACCATCTTTAGAGAGCGAAGAAGAATTGGTGATGAATGCTGTTTTGTTAATAGCACAGCTCGTGGGCTCCACAGAGGTGGTGGAAGATGAGTGTGACAACACGGCTAGAATAAAGCTCTTGTCTGTAATTACAGTGAGGTCACATTTTCTGTGCATTAAACCGTTGACTTACTGAAGTAGGTTGGAAGGAAACACTGGTGTCCTTTCCTCTTTCTTTCCTTCTTTATCCATTAAGACTGATGCTCCTTGGGAGCCAGGCATCTAAGACACTGAAGGGAAACTTCCAGCAAGAATCTGAGATGTAGCTCAGCATTCAAGGCTTCATATGCTTAGCTTCCTGCTTGACTCTCTCTGCCACGTGCTCAACTGTTTTTCAGCATCGAGACTCTGCCGTGGTTTTCCCTGGGTGCCATGCCGTTGCTAGCTTCATGGGTTTACTCATGCTGTGCTCCCCTCCTGGAATATCTTTGAGTGAGGTTCATTAGCTCACTGGGCTTCCCTAGCTGTAGAGAATCTGCCTGACAATGCAGGAGACCCAGGTTCCATCCTTGGGTTGGGAAGATCCCCTGGAGAAGAGAATGGTAACCCACTCCAGTATTCTTGCCTGGAGAATCCCATGGACAGAGGAGCCTGGCGGGCTACAGTCCGTGGGGTCACAAAGAGTCAAACAAGGCTGAGCATCAAACACTTTCATTTTGTTGGATCAAAACCTAATTATCCCTGCAGACTCAGACACTTGAGGTCACCCTCTTCATTACCTTTGGCATGCCATTTCAGACCTGAGAGAGCCACTTAGGTTTTCCAATCTGCTTATGATTGTCTCCTAAAGTCCTCTGTCACGCCAACAAGATCCTAACTCCTTGAACACGGACTTTGCCTTATTCATCTCTTTATCTCCAGCATCTGGCATATAAAGCACTTTCAGGAAAGATGTCCTGAATGAACAAGTATTGTGTAATGTTTTTCCTTTAAAATCGATACTTTGATTCTTTTAGTAACATCTCTGTCAGTTGCTTTCTAGTCTCTCATAGATACTCCACACTGATTGATAACGCACCAATATCAGAGCTCCCCCACTTCCTCTTTGTTGTGGTTTACTTTTTCCTCGTTGTTACTGGCACATCTTGGAAGGTAGGATGTACTCATGAAGAGTACATAGGTCTCCAAATTATAAAATCTAAGACATCATTCTGTGGACCTTCTACCTACTTATCTAGGCTTGAATGTGTGATAAGTAGCTTTAGTCATGTCTGACTCTATGGACTGTAGCCTGCCAGGCTCCTCTGTCCATGAGATTCTGTAGGAGAAAATACTGGAGAGGGTTGTGATTTCCTCCTCCAGGAGATCTTCCCAACCCAGGATTGAATCCGTGTCTCTTGTATCTCTTGCACTGTAAGCTGATTCTTTACCACTAGATATGGCTCTAGTCATAGCTTTACCTTTTAGATATGACTAATCTCTAGTTCTGTGATATTAAAGTCACTTCATCCATTTGGCAGTGTTTTTGTAAAAGGATCAAGTAAGGAAATATATTTAAAAGAATTACCTAAGTTATAAAACTATTTTTCAGTTATGAATTATAATTTTCATGATATATTTTGTTCCCTGGAGTCAGACAGGATGAAGTACCATTTTAGGTGGACTCAATTTATTTTTAAAATCATGTTAGATATTGTGCCAGAAAAGATACCTAATGAGGTGAATCATTAATGCTCTCAGTACTTTTTGTTTGATGATTTTGAAAAATTAATGTTGTCTAATTGGCTAGTAGAGTAATACTTGTAAGATATGATTGTCTTGCTTGTGCCTTGATAGTAATGATAATGAGGACTAACGTTTATGAGGCTCTGGTCAGCAAAGTACATCTGGATTAATTACAAAAACAGCAGCCACACGTGAGCACTTGTAAGTGCCATGCACTGTTAGGTTGTTTATGTACAGAATCTCAGATCTTCACAACAAGTATTGTAAGTGTTCACTACAAGTCTCCTTTCACACATATAGAGACTGAGGATCAAAAAGATCTGATGCTTGGGCACACATGTTGCAGGAAGCTCCTGACATAGTATTTTAAACCCCTGTGGATGGCACTGCCCTTCTGATCTGGAGCATTTGCAACCACAGTTAACAGGGTCTCATCTGATCCTGACAATGACTGTGGGAATGAGGCTTTATCAGGTTTCCACTTACAGGGTCATGGAGATCCAGCAATATTAATAAGTTATTTAAGAGCCCAAAGCTAGGCAGATTAAAAAAAAAACAACTTTCAATAGCCATTAGTCAATTTCTAAGCATCTTTCAACCAGAGCTATGGGGCTGGTTCAAATTCAGCTGATGTGGTAGCCATAGAGAGAGGCATGTCTTCTGTAACAAGACCACTGACACAGGGTGATCTTATCATCACTCTATACATAGTGACATCCTTTCAGTTCAGTGCAGTTGCTCAGTAGTGTCTGACTCTTTGCGACCCCATGGACTGCAGCATGCCACACTTCCATGTCCATCACCAACTCCCTAAGCTTGCTCAAACTCATGTCCATTGAATCAGTGATGCCATCCAACCATCTCATCCTCTGTCATCCCCTTCTCCTCCTGCCTTCAATCTTTCCCAGCATCAAGGTCTTTTCCAGTGAGTCAGCTCTTCGCATCAGGTGGCCAAAGTATTGGAGTTTCAGCTTCAGCATCAGTCCTTCCAATGAATATTTAGGACTGATTTCCTTTCAGATTGACTGGTTGGATCTCCTTGCAGTCCAAGGGACTTTCAAGAGTCTTCTCCAACACCACAGTTCGAAAGCATCAATTTTTTAATCCTTTAATCTCTCATTATTTTAAACAACAAAATTCATTATTTTCTTGCCATACCACATAGGGCAAAAATAGCGACAGACTCTTCAAGTGTCCCTTGCATCCTGATCCCCTCAGTGTAGCCCCAACCACACTTCATTTTCAAAAGAGCATTACATTAGGAACCTGAGATTTTTGTTTGGTCAGAATCAGTTCTTTCCAAATGCTTTTTACAAATGGTAGATGATGTGATGTCCTCTAAGGCAAGGGTGCCAATCAGAGAACTACGTGGCATTTTGCAAGATATGATGAGTGTCAGAAAAGTAGGATTTGTAGGTCCAATTTCTTCCTTTGACAACCAGTGACCTCTCTAAACCCAAGGCACATGGAGTGGTGACATGGAAATGGTAATATTACCTATCTCCCAGGGCTGCAGAGAATGGTACATTAGAGTGTGTGAAATCCCTTGCATGCAAACGTTGAGTCCTCTTTATTTTTTCAGTTTTGTCCAAAGTTAGTTTGTAGAGTGTTTTTGCTGTTATTTGTTTGTTTGATTTATTTTTGAGAGATCCTATGAATCTTTGGATTTAATTCACTTATTTGTTGAAATTTCATTTAGGTCAAGTTGGCTGATGGGTAAAGGTCATCAGTGTGTACACATTAAGAGAAAACTCAAGGGGTTTCCTCTGTGGCCCAGTGGTTAAGAATCTGCCTTGAAATGCGGGGGACACAGTTTCCATCTCTGGTCGGGGAACTAAGATCCCAAATGCTGCAGAGCAACTAAGCCCAGGTGCTGCAATTACTGAGCCCATGCAGTGCAATGAAAAATCCCACCCGCCACAGCTAGGAAATGACTCAGCCAACTAAATAAATTAAAAAAGAGAAAATTCAAGTCCTTGAGTCGTGTTTACCTGCATTCCTAATCTAGCTTCACCCTCCCATATCTCTGAGATATCCACCATCCTTGACATGGTCCCTCCCATCTCTGTGCTGGGCCCCATGTGGATGCTCCTATATGACCAGTTGTGTCAGAAAGAGGGAAGGAAGACATCTGGGTTGATATTGAAGTTTCTGACTCAGCTGAGACAGCTCAATGTTCTCTGCATTGAGAATATGGAGGAGGAATGTATTTGGGGAAAAAGTTTTAGGGGCTTATGGCATGTGACTGCTTGCTAAACAAGACTGATGCCAAGACTCAGCTCCCCCAGAAACCTCCTCTGATCCCTACACACACGTCAGCCCCAGGCTACATGATGTACGCTCTGCTCCGCTTTTGCACCATTTTTTAAAGATTTTTTTTAAATGTGACCATTTTATTTATTTTTTCCTTTATCTATTTTTAATTGAAGCATAATTGTTTTACAGTATTGTGTTTGTTTCTGCCATACATCAACTTGAATCAACCATAGATATAAAAAATTGTTACTTCTTGGAAGAAAAGCTATGGCAAACCTAGACAGCATATTGAAAAGCAGAGACATCAATTTGCCAACAGGTCCATATTGTCAAAGCTATGGTTTTTCCAGTAGTCATGTACAGATGTGAGAGCTGGACCATAAAGAAGGCTGAGCACCGAAGAATTGATGCTTTCGAACTGTGGTGCTGGAGAAGACTCTCAAGAGTCCCTTGGACAGCAAGATCAAACCAGTCAATCCCAAAGGAAATCAACCCTGAATATTCATTGGAAGATCTGATGCTGAAGCTCCAATACTTTGGCCACCTGATGTGAGGAGCCAACTCATTGGAAAAGAAGCAACCCTGATGCTGGGAAAGATTGTGGGCAGGAGGAGAAGAGGACAACAGAGGATGGGATGGTTGGATGGCATCACTGACTCAGTGGACCTGAGTTTGAGGAAATTCTGGGAGATAGTGAAGGACAGGGAAGCCTGGTGTGCTACAGTTCATGGGGTCAGACACGACTTAACAACTGAACAACAACATGTACGTCCCCTCTCTCTTGAGCCTCTCCTGCTTCCCACTCCACCCCATCCCACTAGGTTGTCATAGAGCCACAGTTTGTGTTCCCTGAGTCATACAGCAAATTCCCACTGGCTGTCTATTTTGCGTATGGGATTTTATATGTTTCGTGCTACTCTCTAATGTGGACCATTTTACTAAAAAAAAATTTTATTTATTTATTTTTAATATAAATTTATTTATTTTAATTGGAGGTTAATTACTTTACAATATTGTATTGGTTTTGCCATACATCAACATGAATCCGCAGTCATTATTGAACTTGTTATTGCTTCTGTTTTATGTTCTGGTTTGTTGGCCTCAGGGCCTGTGAGATCTTAGCTCTCTGACTGGGGATCCAATCTGCTCCCTCTGAATTGAAAGGTGAAGGCTTAACCCCTGGACCACAGAGAAGTTGCTTTTATACCATTCTGACCTCCTTAAATGATTATACCTCTTAAGATATATTCAAGAAGTATGTTTTAGAATTTGTTTCCCGAGGAACTCTGAATCTTGTTCACCATGGACCTAGTTAATTTATGCCGTGCTTGCACTACAATGCCTGTGCATATTAAGCCCTCAATAAAGGTTTGGTGAATGCATAAAATAATTAATGAATCCATTGCTTACGTCATCAAGGTTATTGTGCTTATAAAGGTAGCACCATCTTTCAAGCTGCCCCTACTTCCTGCCAGGCTCCATCTACTATGATTAATTCCACAGAGAAAAATCCCATGCTCAGTCACGGAGGTGTGGGTATGGGGTTGCATGTTTGGTGAATCAGAGCAAAGGGCCCCAGCACAGCTGTGGGTGTCTCGCCCACATTACTTTTGCAGTTGCCTCCAGCTCACCTCCCCCTCCCGCTCTCCCACCCTCTCAGCACTGTCCAGACACCCAGCATCCTTTCCCAGCCTCATCTTTGATGCCAAATTGACAGCCGGAGAAACCCTCAGCTCCTGGCTGTATTTTTCCAGTTGTGTTATTCTGTTTCTATCTTCATTTTATGATTTCTCACCTCGAGGGAAAAACAGAAAGAGCTATTTTTTCCCCCCCTCTGCCCTGCAGGGGGTTGAGCAGATTCTGAACAGTATGAAATGATCTTGCCAGGGGCTGAAGGCGTTCTCAGGTCCTAACCATCTCTCTGTGCATTTGGGGGCTGGTGGGTTAAGTATTTAATTTCCTGTCAGCAGAATCCTGTCTTATTTAGGTTCCATGGGAGAAGGAAAAAAAGAAAATATAAAATATCAGAAATGAGGGGAAGGTATATGTCCAAGGATCATTTTTTTTGCAGTCATTCAAAACACTGACGCATACTTTCCTGACCAGAGCTGTGCATAGTTGAAGAATTCCTTTGACCTCGCTCCACTTTTCTCTTATAATAGATCCTTCTATTTGCATAATCCTTTTCATTTTGCACAGTGGTGCTGCGTCTGTCAGCTCATCTTACTCTTTAAAGAAATTCGTAGGGTAAAAATGATCTCCAAGGTTAACCCTTGAGGAAATGGAGGCTGGTAGAAGACACCGTGCTTCAAAGATTGACCACGGGCTCATCACCAGTGGATAACAACCTGGACAGAGACCTTTGTTTTGCCCAAACCCTCCCCTCTGTTCCTTCTCCCTGCAACGTATGACCTTCTCAAGTGCACAACTAACAGAGACTTTGTCTATGTGAATCATTTATTTGATTGTAATTAAGAGAACAAATATTATCCAAAACACATTTTTTATTTCCTGACTTTAAAATTCACTTTATTTTTAACATTTAAGTTCTCTTTTCTAAAGGACTATAAAGTGGACCATTTCATTCTTGATGAGAATTATGAGAATTAATCTTCAGGATTAAGAACTTCCAGTTGTTCCTTACTATCTTCAGTGGGTCATCATGCTGCCGTCTCTGAAGCTTGACTTTCACTGAGTTCCAGTTCCATTTCAGTCGCTCAGTTGTGTCCGACTCTTGGCAGCCCCATGAACCACAGCATGCTAGGCCTCCCTGTCCATCACCAACTCCCAGAGTCTACCCAAACCCATGTCCATCGAGTCAGTGATGCCATCCAATCATCTCATCCTCTGTTGTCCCCTTCTCCTCCTGCCTTCAATCTTTACCAGCATCAGGGTCTTTTCCAATGAGTCAGCTCTTCCCATCAGGTGGCCAAAGTATTGGAGTTTCAGCTTCAACATCAGTCCTTCCAATGAACTCCCAGGACTGATCTCCTTTAGGATGGACTGGTTGGATCTCCTTGCAGTCCAAGGGACTCTCAAGAATCTTCTCCAACACCACAGTTCAAAAGCATCAATTCTTTGGTGCTCAGCTTTCTTTATAGTCCAACTCTCACAACCATACATGACTACTGGAAAAACCATAGCCTTGACTAGACAGATCTTTGTTGATGTAATGTCCCTGCATTTTAATATGCTGTCTAGGTTGGTCATAACTTTCCTTCAAAGGAGTAAGCTTATTTTAATTTCATGGCTGCAATCACCATCTGCAGTGATTTTGGAGCCCAGAAAAATAAAGTCAGCCACTGTTTCCACTGTTTTCCAATCTATTTGCCATGAAGTGATGGAACTAGATGCCATGATCTTAGTTTCTGAATGTTGAGCTTTAAGCCAACTTTTTCACTTTCCTCTTTGGCTTTAATCAAGAGGCTCTTTAGTCCTTCACTTTCTACCATAAGAGTTGTGTCATCTGCATATCTGAAGTTATTGATATTTCTCCTGGCAATCGGGATTCCAGATTGTGCTTCCTCCAGCCCAGCGTTTCTCATGATGTACTCTGCTTATAAGATAAATAAGCAGGGTGACAATATACAGCCTTGACGTACTCCTTTTCCTATTTGGAACCAGTCTGTTGTTCCATGTCCAGTTCTAACTGTTGCTTCCTGACCTGCATGTAGGTTTCTCTAGAGGCAGGTCAGGTGGTCTTATATTCCCATCTCTTTCAGAATTTTCCACAGTTTATTGTGATCCACATAGTCAATATAGTTACTGTTTCCAAATTTCAAAGTTAAGAGTTTGAAAAAAACTTTTAATCCATGGAATATCAGGAAGAGGACCTCAAATCTTTGTCTTAGTACAAAATTAGGGTGCAAAGTTAGCCCTAGACTCAATGATGTTCTTGTCTACAATCAAAGGCTTTGGCATAGTCAGTAAAGCAGAAATAGATGTTTTTCTGGAACTCTCTTGCTTTTTTAATGATCCAGCAGATGTTGGCAATTTGATTTCTGGTTCCCCTGCCTTTTCTAAAACCAGCTTGAACATCTAGAAGTTCCCGGTTCACGTATTGCTGAAGCCTGGGTTGGAGAATTTTGAACATTACTTTACTAGCGTGTGAGATGAGTGCAATTGTGCCGTAGTTTGAACATTCTTTAACATTGCCTTTCTTTGGATTGGAATGAAACCTGACCTTTGTCAGTTTTGTGGCCACTGCTGAGTTTTCACTGAGTGCCTTCTCATTATTCACATCCAGACACATCTTGAAAATATGTTTATAACATGCCTACCACTGAACTTCCCAGATGGTTCAGTGATAAAGAATCTGCCTGCCAATGCAGGAGATGTGGATTTGATGCCTGGGTCAGGAAGATCCCCTGGAGAAGGAAATGGCAATCCACTCCAATATTTTTGCCTGGAAAATTCCACGTGCAGAGGAGCCTGGCGAGCTACAGTCCATGGGGTCACAAAGAGTCAGACAAGACTTAGCGACTAAACAGCAAGAACCATATGTTGCTGCTGCTGCTGCTAAGTCGCTTCAGTCGTGTCTACTCTGTGCGACCTCATAGACGGCAGCCCACCAGGCTCCCCCGTCCCTGGGATTCTCCAGGCAAGAACACTGGAGTGGGTTGCCATTTCCTTCTCCAGTGCATGAAAGTGAAAAGTGAAAGTGAAGTCGTTCAGTTGTATCTGACTCTTCGTGACCCCATGGACTGCAGCCTACCAGGCTCCTCCATCCTTGGGATTTTCCAGGCAAGCATATTGGAGTGGGGTGCCATTTCCTTCTCCAACCATATGTTAAGTTTATATATACCAGTATGTAAGAATCTGATGTTTATTGCACTAGGGATAATAATAGTAGCATCACTTAGAGAGCATCCAAGAGTCCCAACATCCTCATGGGTACATTGGGAAATGCAGCAAAGGACACTTGAAACTAACCTTGATCTCATGGCAGACAGCAGTGGTGAGGTTCTGAATGCTGGTGGAAGGACAGGAGGGTGGGAGTCCTATCAGGTACATGGAGCTCAGGCAATTACACTTGACCCTTGTCCAGAGAAGTATTAAGAAGCTGTGTTAGGGATTCCATGGTGGCTCAGTGGTAAAGAATTTGCCTGCCAATGCAGAAGACATGGGTTCAATTCCTGATCAGGGAAGATCCCATATGTCGCAGAACAGCTAAGCCCATGCTCCACAACTGCCGAGCCTATGCTCTAGAGCCCACGCTCCATAACAGGAGAAGACACTGCACTTAGAAACGTGCCCTGCAACGAGAACGTAGCCCATGCTCTTCACAACTGGAGAAAGTCAGAGCAGCAACCAAGATCCAGGACAGACAGAAAAAAAAAAACCTGTGTTAACTGGAGCAGAGTATACAGTATCTCTGAACTCACGGAAAACAGTGATAGAGGTCTTTTCTCAGCATCATCACTATTAGCATCCTCATTAGTTTTATTAACCCCATTAATTGAAGCGTGCACTGCACTTGACCCACAATACTGGAGTGGCTAGCCTTTCCCTTCTCCAGGGGATCTTCCCAACCCAGGGATTGAACCCAGGTCTCCCGCATTGCAGGCGGATTCTTAACCAGCTGAGCCACCAGGGAAGCCTGACCCAGACTTCCCATATTTCAGAATTCACTTCTTCCAAAATAAAAATATGGATATCTGGGGAAACCTAAGTTATAAAACTCATTGTTGTGCTTTGGAAGAGCAACCTCTCCCACATCAAAGAATATCTTTCGAATGAGAATGAATATAGCATAGAAAACCCAAACCATGAAGGTGATTGTAATCCAGAAAGCTGTGTAATCAATGCACTATAACAAACAATTAAAAAAAAAATAGGAGGAGGAGAGCAAGAAATCACAGACTCTAGAAAAGTGGGAAAATGCCAAAGAAAAATCACTCACCAGTGGGTATTCAGCACCATCCATAGGTTTGCTCCTGTTTCCTGGCTCCAGCTCACTTTCATTGCTCTGAACCCAGGCTCCTGGCCAAACGACCTTATGATGACCCCGTAGTTTTATTCATAGGCAATCCGACAGGGCAGAAGAAACTGATCAGCTTGTGTAGCAGTCCTGTGGGCCTGCTGCCATTTTTTTTAAAATTTATAAAAAAACCTGCTGTCATTTTTATTTTTCAGTTTAAACACTAAACTGACATCTGATTTCTCCTTCTGTTGCATGTAAATTTGGTCACTGCGAGTCAGTCTTCCTGAGACTAATCGCCTTTGCATGTTTTTAAAAATGGAGATTGAATACCCACAGAGCCAAAGGGAAAACTTCAGAACCAGTAGGATTTAGCTGAAGTGGTTTTGAAAGAGAGGCTTCCTCCTACATTTGACAATGTCTGTGAACGTTCTAGGTTGTCACGACTAGGGAGGTGCTACTGGCGGCTAGCAGATAAGGACAAGGGATGATGCTAAGCTTAAAATCAAGGTGAAATTCTTATGATCTTAATCCTGCAATGGACAGGACACCCCCACCCCGTCCCCATCAAAGAATCATCTGGTCCGAAATGTCAATAACACCAAGATTCACAAAGTCTGAGCTACAGCAATGCCATCCTTGGGTCTTGGTATGAACCACTCCAGGCCATTTTCTCTGAATTCACTTTGACACTAATACAAACAAGAGCTCTTGTGTGTTCTGATTTATTTTATCTTCACTGGCATCTGGTGTATAAGAAACACTTGCCATCTCCATTTCGCAGATGTATCAACCTTGGAAGAGATGCTGTAGAGTTTGTTAATACTTCTTGTAGAGATTAATAATTGCTTCACAGACTAGAACTCAATTTTTAGTTCCCCTAATCTGTTATTTTGCTTTGCTGCTTGGCACCTTGAAACAGTAACCCTTGACTTTTTGTTCTAGAGTTATATCTGAATGAACTATCTAGTTTTTGGTGACTGTACTGATTAAACACATTATTATTTGTAAAACACGTCAAATGTTTACTGTCAATGCCATACATGGCAAAGGAAAAACAAACAAAAAAGGAACAATTCACTTTATGTCTCAGAATATACAGCAGTTTATGTGAGCTGAAGTCCCATTTGCATATAATTTGATACTTATCTTGTGGTGCAAAAATGTTAGTCTCTTAGATCTGCAATGATACAGCTGAGGAGTCTGAGCCATCTGCTGAAAAATTCCCTTGTTTTCTTCTTTTGCCTCTGATTTATTTAATGTGAAAGAGGCAATGCTGCCAGTTGGATGGAGGGTGAGGGAACACCAGTGGAAATGTCAGATGTACAAATCACAGGGAAATGTGGGATGCTCTTCCCTAATGCAAAATGAAGATAGCTTATCAGCCTGTGGATCTGAAGTACAGAGGTGAGATTCCTAGTCTCAGTAACAATTCTTCCTGAATGCATACCACTCACAGAGCTGAACTTCGGAATCAGTCATACGGCTAATAATTGCTGGAGCTGGGAATAAAACAAGAATCCTCTCTACCAGACTCATAATTACAGAACATTAGAGATGGGAAGTTTTTAAAGGATTATCTGGGATGTGGAAACATTTGTAAACATGATCCAAATTATTTTCTGAATGAATGAATGGGCACATGGTAAAAAGTTTGTGAAACCTGATGCAGGAAGAAATTATAATCCTAAAGGGATGCTTAGAGCAGGAGGAAGAATGAAGAATTCCATTAGAGATGTGATCTCAGAGTTGATATGTGTGTGTCCGGGCCTGTGATGAGGCAGGAAATTTGTACGCAGAGGGTTGAGATCTAGTTAGAAGGAAAGTTTTTTGTAATAAATATAAAAGATATAGAAAGAATATAAAGAGGCAAATATGTCAGATGGCTGGAAGGCGGGAGAGTTGAGAGAGATGGACTAGGGCCTCAAACAGTTTTTGGTGCCATTGGGCACTCTCTATGGCACCCAGCATGAGTATCAGCTCTGATGACAGAGGGACTCTTGAATAGCAGTTTCAAAGAACTGTGATGAATCAGAGTTGGGACAGTTTATTACTTGACATTATGAGTATGCCTCAGTTCCTTAACAAAAGAAAAATAGGAACACATATTTATTAGTTGTTTTTTTTTTATTTTAATTTGTCTCTGGGAGGATAAACATGTACTGATCCATGATACATTTGCAATAATGAATAGCTATTACTTTTATCTGTTGTTAATAAAGTACAAGGGATAAGATTAAACAGGAAATACTGAGAAGATAATGCATTTTCAATGGCCTTAAACATAGTAGGAAGTCAGTAAAGCTTTCTTCCTTCCGTGTGCACATGAATTTGAGCGAACTCCGGGAGACAGCGAAGGACAGGGAAGCCTGGTGTGATATGCTGCAGTCTATGGGGTTGCAAAGAGGTGGACGTGACTGAACAACAACGGTTTTGTGATTTACATGGTAATTGTTTGGTGCACACCAGCTTTCCCAATGGCTTGAAATTCTTGGGGGAGGATACACAGAAGTCCTCCGAGCAGGTCTATCCCTTAGCTGGTCCCACGCATACTCAGTGTTTTCCCTTCTGCCTTCTCTCTCTCTGCTTAAAGCAAAAATATGTGCAAAATGAGGGCCAGGGAAGACAAGGGAATTATGATCGTGGTGATGGTAATCGAATGCCTTTCTTGTTAAATGTTCATTATTCAAGCCCGTGGGCATCTTCTTGGGAGGCTCTGGGTACAGTTTAATTTTTATTTGAGACTCTCCTGGTTGAGAACTCCTGGGGTAAAGTCCAGCCAGCAATGGGTCTCATTAACATATCCATCCCCACATGCAAATATCTACAGCTCCCTTGTGTTGGACTCCAAAGGGAATCTTTATTACTGGGATGAGCTATATCGAGGGTGACAATCTTTCTAGTGTCATTAGGGTAAATGAGGTGGTAATGGAAGTGCAGATTATAGCGACTTCAATCATTTATTTCACACTCCCCCATCAGGGTAGCTTTTACAAACAGCCAGCGTCCTTAATTGAAATGTAAATGAATGGTAAATTATAAAAAAAATGTATTATGAAAAGGAAAACATGGCCCAAATAAAAGATCAGAAATAAAAGGTTTTATCAAGTTGAGAAAATGAGTCTGAAATGTTAATTGCTTGGCAGGGAATAGTTCACAGGGTCAGGGCATGGGAGAAGGAGGGAAGAGGAACATCTCCACGTCCTTGTCTTCTCTGGAGGATGTTTGTGCAGCTGGAGCCCTGCCGACTTCCCCTGCTGGAGACAGAGGTCAAGGAAAGAAAAGGAAGGAGAATTAATGTCAAAGGAGGCTATTGGAGGAGTCGGTGAGGGTGCTGCTAAGCCTTCCGGGACATGGTGTCCTCTTTTTATGATCAATCCTTTGGATGAATAAAATTACCTAGAACTAGAACAGTAGCCAGCAGCACATTTGAAAGTTTGATTGACCCAAGTTGTCCACTTCATCATAGACTGTAGAAATTGTCTTTGTCCAAACATGAGTTAGAAAGCAGTGCACAGTGTGTAAAAGATGACGTGCCATCATATTGCACAGTGATCTCTTGAACCTGTAACCCAGCAAGACTCAGGGGCCTTCCCAGACAGCCCTCCCCAACAGCCTCTGCTCCAGCCCCTCTCTGAAGGACCCACATTTCCTGAGCAGTTGAGTTGTTCTCAGATGTGAAAACCCCCCACCAAATGAAATACTTTAACGACTTAATACCTTGAGCACACAGCCCCAGGCCTCCTGGAGCCTAATGACCGATAGGGTAACCCAGGACACCACCCCCTGTGACCCTCCTTTCTCACTTGGCTTTAAAAAGAGCTTTGCCAAGGCTTCAGGATCTAGGGGCTTTTTAGGACATGAGCCACCTGTCTTCTTGCACAGCTCTGCAATGAATCTTTCTCTACTCCAAATTCCAACATCTCAGTTTGTTTGGCCTCACTGTGTGTTGGGCCCATGAACTTGTGTTAACAGTCCCGTCTCTTTCCTCCATTCCAGGAGGGGCTCCACATAAGGGAAGGGATGGAGCTGGGTTCTGTGCTGTGATGGAGTTGGTGTTACTCCACTTGGAATCCCATGGTTTACAACTCCTGCATTAGGGACACCAGTGGCTTTGATAAGAAAGTGCATTATCTTCCTTTGCTGCTATAACAAATTCCTACCAGCTTAGTGACTGAACACATAGTCACTGAACCACAAAAATGTATTATCGTAGAATTCTGGAGGTCATCTGTCCAGAATCAGTCTGAGGGAGCTGAAGTTAATTCATCAACAAGGCTGATTTCCCCTCAAGGTCTAGAAGACAATCTGGTTCCTTGCCTTTTTCACCTTCTTGAGGCTCTGTGCTTATGGCCCCTTTCTCAGATCCCAACACCCAAAGGTGTTTTCATCTTTGCATCCCTTCTCTCTGACCCTAACCTTCCTGCTTCTCTCTTATAAGCAGCTTTCTGACTATCTGCGGTTACCAGGATAATTCAGGATAGTATGAATCTCAATATCCTTAACTTAATCACATTCACAAAGTTCCTTTTAACATCTCAACTGACACAGTCACTGTTTCTAGGAGTTAGGACACGAACATCATTGGGTGTCTTTGTTTAGCCTACCATAGGAAGCTATTTAGATATTACTCATCAGTGGGACTGACTTTTAGGGAGATGCTAAAGTAGCTGTGTTTATCTCAAACAATTGCCTGACGTGGAGTAAAAGGAAAGGAAGGTAATTATGCAAAAACACACCATTCCAGACCTCTCCGAGATCATGGCCCAGGAGAGGATTCTAAAGTGCGTGTTTGTCTGAGTCATGCAAACTGAACATCAACAGCAGATATCTGCAGGTTCTTTTCTTCTCTGAATGTGAACCAGGAAATAAAGAGATGAGTCAGAATGGTCCCTTCCTTCAAGAAACTTAATGTCAAGTGAAGTTAGAGATTAAATCAATGCCTTCAGTGTTTCATGACAAGTGTTAATATATTATTAATATATATCTGTGAAGAGGAGCCTGAGGCCAGATCAACTGTGTCTCTTCCTGGAAGGGTTGGTGGGGAGGTCAAAAAAGATCCAGAGTAATGATGGTTTCATCTCAGTGGAAATGGAAGAGTTTGCCAGCCAGCAATGAAGGGGAAGAATGTTAAAAAGTTGCTTACTGTCTACTCCACAAACCTCCCTCTAAAGATTTCAATGGACACACATTACATTTGGTCTCCATGGTATAGTCCACCTGAGTAAGAAACAGGTGGTATTCATTAAGCAGAATGTCCAAGAAAAGAATTATGGTCAGGTCTGTGTTCTTTGCTGAGTCTGTTGGTTTTTAATTCCACATGGTCCACATGGAGATATTCCTCACCTTGCTTCACAGCTCTTTGTTACTAAATGCAGAAATAAAGGCTTAAATTCCGATCCCTATATTCTAAGGCTGGATCACTTGGGTTTCTGATGAAGTTGTTGCCAGTAAACAAGATGTTCTTGATAATTTAAAAAAATACAATAATTTGGAGGCAGGTGATGGCTGATTTCCTTGCTGTGAAATGGAATTATTTGGAGGAGAACATAGTACTGAGACTAATTTTCACATACAGTAAACCACAAAATGGGCTTCCCAGGTGGTGCTAGTGGTAAAGAACCCACCTGCCAATGCTGGAGGTGTAAGAGAAACAGGTTTGATCCCTGGGTGGGGATTGTTGCAAGAACTATGTGCTTTTGAGATCCAATAAAAACAAAACAATGACTGAGCAAAATTAGAGAATGACAGACTTCCGGCAGGATAGAAGTACAAAACCTTGATGAAGAGCCTGGAGGTGTCTGTTATTACGGAGACTGATACACCGAACAGGACCTTCCTATTGGGTTCCTGGGCACAAAACCCTTTCTGTATCACACATTTCTTGATTACAGGAAATAGGTGCCATGCAGCCTCTATGACCTTCCCTGAGTTCCACCAGGCAACTTCAAAGAGTTGTTAAGTAGGGAAGTGAGGGGATGCATAGACAAGGGAGGAGCAGTTAAAAAAAACAACAACAGTGCATCATTAGGGCACAGTCCTGGTTCCCCCTTATGGGATACACATAACAATACCTTTGAGCTGTTTTGCAGATATTGAAACCCCCACCAGAAAGAAGTTAACACTATGCTACCTACAAGCACAGAGACCCCAGACTTTGGAATCAGAAAGTTCATGATGTTGACCTCCATTTACCTAACAATCAACCAATCAGAAGAATGTCCACAAACTGATCACACCCTTTTTGAACCATTACTATAAAATTCCTCATTACCCTCTTCAAGTGGAGACACGTATTTGTGAGGGTGTTAGCCTGGTATAGCCCCCATTGCCTCAGTTCAGTTCAGTTCATTCGCTCAGTCATGTCCGATTCTTTGTGACCCCATGGACTACAGCACACCAGGCTTCCCTGTCCATCACCAACTCCCAGAGCTTGCTCAAATTCATGCCCATCCAAAAAAAAAAAAAAAAAGACACTTCAACCCAAAAAAAAGAAAAGAAAAAAAAAGGCAAAAAAAAGCTAAGGTTTGTTTCCAAGTCATCAGATTTTAGAGTCATTTCTTACAGCATTCTGTAAGGATCATAGTGATTCAATAGAGAGTCGGAGAGACTGCAAAAGGTCATTCATTCCAGTAAAAGGAAGCAGCCTGTCCAGACTGCCTGGGGCCAAGAGGCAAGGCATGGAGAAAGGGCACTGAAGGAAAATGGAGATAAGAAGCAGATGGAGAGACATGAAACACATATCCTGGTTAGAACTGGAAGGACCGTGGGTACCACGTGGAGGAGTTTGGTTTTCTACCTCAGTCATCAAAAAGTAAATTCAGAAAGGAGAAGGGTCCATGTTTAGTCACCATGGTGATTTTTCAGTGTCTGGGTATTTGCCATTCAGTCTCATACTCTGGACACTGTAGTTCAGCCTCCTTTGCCTTCCAGGTTGACTGGACTAAGCTGTGCGGTGATCTACTGTTGTTGCTTGTATTTCTTTCGTATTTCCTTGTGTTCTCATTGATAAACTAAGGTTACTTAAAGTTACCCTTTTGCAGCAATGGCCATATTCTTACTGACAGTCTGCTTCTGTCTTGCTTGCATCATCTTATTCACAAATAACTTTTCTTGGGACACATTTTTCCAGTCAGAAATTTAACATTTAGAAAAATGCCACGGGTCATGAGTTGGAAGTGGTATTGAAACATCCATTAGGCATCTGAACACAGTCATCTCGCAGGTGAAAAACAAAACAAAACAGCACAGTAAGAAACAAATAAAAAAGCTGGTGATGACTCTTGAGTAGGCAGGAGCCCAACCAGGATGTGACCTATTTTAAGCATTCAAAAGTCAGTAGAAGAATAGCTTCCTTAAGGAAAATTGTTCAAGTTCCCAGGGAGACAAAAAAAAAATACAAGAGTAAAAATTACCCACCAAGTATTTGTTAGTGGAAGGCTGTCCTCTTTTGAAAACATTGAAAGCCAGTGTAATGTAAAATATGTCTAGTCATGCTATTCAGAACAGTAGCCTGATTGCTGGGATGCCCTCTTTCTGGAATTTCCAAGCTTATGGGAACCATGCTTCAATTACTGTCTCCTTTCCTAACATGTGACTCTAAATTCAAAGATGAGTACATGAAGAATTGAAGGAGGTTATATATCCAATGGTGATCAAAGTTGGTTCTGCTTTACTATGATCGAGGTCAGAAGAACTGTTTGGGCAAATTATGTTTTATAAAACCCTCCCTTGAGTCAAAAAGTTATGAAGGAATAATTATCCCTGGCAAAGGATGAGGGCTTCCCTGATAGCTCAGTTGGTAAAGAACCTGCCTGCAATGCAGGAGACCTCAGTTTGATTCCTGGGTCAGGAAGATCCCCTGGAGAAGGGATAGGCTACCCATTCCAGTATTCATGGGCTTTCCTTGTGGCTCAGCTGGTAAAGAATCCACCTGCAAAGAGGGAGACTTGGGTTCAATCCCTGGGTTGGGAAAATACCCACTCCAGTATTCTGGCCTAGAGAATTCCAAGGACTACATAGTCTATGGAGTCATAAAGGATAAACAGAGGGCAGAGGAAGGAAGGGACATCGATTAAGCTGGTGGGTCCTTTATCAAACCAGCAGAGAGCTTTGTAGCCATGTGTAAGTCACTTTTTCCCGCAGAGCCTCTGTTTACTTTTGGAAGCCAGGGACTAATAGTATTTTGCATTGTTGTCAGGATTTGGTGGTGGGGAGCGGGAGTATATAAAATGTTGATTAATGCTGAGTGCTGAGTAGATGTTTTTATAATGTGAATGTTTACCATGTGTGTAAAAGAGGGAAATGAAATCCATTGGTCGCGGTTGTGGATATTCTGTAAGAGGATTCTATAAAACATAATTCTATCAGATATGGAAAAGCTTTGTGAGCTGGAAAATCCAATTTCCATGTCAGGGAAGTGTTTATGGGTTGAACTGTGTCCCCTAAAAGTTGAAGTCCAAATCCTTAGTCACTCAGAATGGGAGCTTACTGAGGAACAGCTTCTCTGCAGATATAATCAACTTCAAATGAGGTCATGAGGGTGAATGCTATGCTGTATGACTGGTGTTCTTATAAGGAGAAGAGGGTACTAGTATTCTTATTTGCTATTCAAATGAGGAAATATAAATAGTTGCTTAATGCATATTAACAGTGCCTGCCTCCAGTCAGATTGTTAGAGCGTACTTAGTGATCCAAGAATTCTTCCCCAGATGTTTCTGACTCCAAAGCCTGCACTCTTTTTACCGTTTGAAGGAGAGTCACCTGGTACCAAGAGATGTACATAGAAATGAGAGGAGAACACGAAGAATAACTTGACCATGTCTTCTCCGCTCTTCAGATGATGCTAATAGGTGCACCAAACTAAAGCGACGTATCTTCCATCTTCCTTTCCAATCAGTCTCGGATCAAGGCTGCCTTCTTGTATGAATATCATTTATCTTTGTCATTTTCTCTGGAGTAATTATTATGATTTGTCTCCTCAAAAAAAAAGCTATTAATGTCAGTCTATCGCAAAAAAAAAAAAAAAATTAAATAGAAACATTTCAAAGAAATGTCACAACTGATTATAGTTCTAATTGTGCCTGTTCCCAAGTACGACACTGCATATTACCGGGTAGAAACAAACCATAAATTATTGTATTTATGGCATGCATTGCAGCACAGAATTGCAAGACAAATTCTTATGACAGGCATAAAAGAATTATTCAGAAATACTTCTCTGTTTGGTGCCAAATTTAGTCATAATTTATAGCTGTCTGAATTTCTACACCTGCTGCAAATTCCTTCAGATCCTCAACTTTGAGTGATTCCCCAGTGGTGGAATTTGAAGAGCCTTTTTTTTTTTTAACCTATGGGGAAATTGTGACTCTTGCTGTGTACTTGAGTACAAAAATCTAGAAATCTTGCCAAGACTTGCCTATGGCTGGGCCAAAATAACTCCTGTTATCCTACATTCTAGCAGGCAGCTGAGGTACCTGGTCTGAAGGCCAGCTTCCTCACTCTATTACGGTAGAGGGTAGTTTAAAGGAAAACAGGGATGCACAAAGAGAAACTTGGGATCCAGTCTGTACCTGAGTGGACACAACCAGTGTTCTTACAGAGATGGATTTAGTTAAAAATAATATGGCCATTTATTTATTATTATTATAAGAATGCTGGTTATGAGGCAGAGTAAGAGAAATATCATATAATATTGCTTATCTGCAGAATCTAAAAAGAAATGATACAAACGAACTTGTTTACAAAACAGAAACAGACTCACAGACTTAGAGAATGAACTTAGGGTACCAAGAAGAAGAAGGGGGAAGGGATAGTTAGGGAGTTTGGGATGGACACATATACACTGCTATATTTAAAATAGATAATCAACAAGGTCCTACTGTATAGCACAGGGAACTCTGCTCAATATTATGTAGCAACCTAAATGGGAAAATTTTTTGAAAAAGAATAGATACATGTATTTATATAACTGAACCTCTTTGCTGTACACTTGAAACTATCACAGCATTGTTAATTAACTATATTCCAATAGAGAATAAAAAGTTAAAATAAAGAAGCTATTTATCCATAAACTCAGTAATTGGGATCTTTGATTTCTCATTTATAATATAATTATACTTATGATGAGAATCTGAGCTTCCCTGGTGGCCCATTGATAAAGAATTCACCTGTGACGCAGGAGACAGGGGTTCAAACCCTGGGTCGGGAAGATCCCCTGGAGGAGGGTGCTACCCTCTCTAGTATTCTTCCCTAGAGAATCCCATGGATTGAGGGGCCTGGTGGGCTACAGTCCATGGGATTCCAGAGAGCCAGACATGACTGAAGTGACTGAGCATGCATGCACATTATGACAATAATTCATTTTTTCTATAAAACTTACCACTAATTTCTGTAATATGCACCTACTCCATTACAGACTTTTTTCTAGTACATCTAATACCATCATTGCCATTCGGGGATCTGGTAGCACTGGTTACATTATAAGGAGGGGAAAACCAAAGCTCAGTAAGATTATGAAGGCCCATGGATGATGAAAAAAAGCTAACACTGAGTGCCCTCAATATGTCAGGCTGACTCTAAGCATCCAAAGTTTAGGCATCCTTTCCTCAGTCTCAGAGATAATTACTGTCATTCCCCTGTTTTACAAACAAGAGTCCTGGGGCATATAATAGTAACAGGAATTATCACAAACTTCACAGGTGTGAGTCCGTATCTTTGGGAGTTGTCTCATAAGACCTTATATTAATCTTTAATATTTTTGCATGAATTGGAAGCTACAACATACAGAGAATACCACTTTGTCCTGCCCAGCCTTCAGGACCATGGTGTTGAATGTCAGCTCTCTGATTTTCCTTTGAGAGGACGTGCCTCTGGCCTTGTAAAGCAGTATTGGCAAGTTGGCCAGGCAAGGGGTCCCATCCTGCCCCTCGAGGATGTGGAATCATAATCTAAGCTGAGGCAGAGCTGCCTTAGAGTTTGTATCTTGATTCAGGTAACACAAAGACAGAGGGTGATTACAATGCTTGCATCCAAATTGTGGTGACACAGATAAAACCTTCTATAACCTCTGCTCTGCCAAGAGACTTATAGCTGCCTGGACTCCAGTCTTTCATTATTATTCAGTTCAGTTCAGTTTAGTTCAGTTGCTCAGTCATGTCTGACTCTTTGCAACCCCATGAATCCCAGCATGCCAGGCCTCCCTGTCCATCACTGACTCCTGGAGTTTACCCAAACTCATGTCCATTGCGTCAGTGACACCATCCAGCCATCTCATCCTCTGTTGTCCCTTTTTCCTCCTTCCCTCAATCCCTCCCAGCATCAGGGTCTATTCCAGTGAGTCAATTCTTCACATGAGGTGAAAGTACTGGAGTTTCAGCTTTAGCATCAGTCCTTCCAATGAACACCCAGGACTGATCTCCTTTAGGATGGACTGGTTGGATCTCCTTGCAGTCCAAGGGACTCTCAAGAGTCTTCTCCAACACCACAGTTCAAAAGCTTCAATTCTTCAGCACTCAACTTTCTTCACAGTCCTACTCCCACATCCATACATGACCACTGGAAAAACCATAGCCTTGACTAGATGACTTTTGTTGGCAAAGTAATGTCTCTGCTTTTTAATATGCTATCTGAGTTGGTCATAACTTTCCTGCCAAGGAGTAAGCATCTTTTAATTTCATGGCTGCAGTCACCATCTGCAGTGATTCTGGAGCCCCCCAAAATAATGTCTGACACTGTTTCCACTGTTTTCCATGAAGTGATGGGACCAGATGCCATGATCTTAGTTTTCTGAATGTTGAGCTTTAAGCCAACTATTTCACTCTCCTCTTTCACTTTCATCAAGAGGCTCTTTAGTTCTTCTTCGCTTTCTGCCATAAGGGTGGTGTCACCTGCATATCTGAGGTGACTGATATTTCTCCCGGCAATCTTGATTCCAGCCTGCGCTTCTTCCAGCCCAGGGTTTCTCATGATGTAATCTGCATATAAGTTAAATAAGCATTATTATTATTATTATTTATTAAAACTTCTGTAGTGCAGACCATTTGTCAGACACTATTTGAAATGGTATACATATGCAAACTCATTTAATCCTCATGTCATGTATTCCTTTCTGAGGTCTGCCTTCAATTTTTGAACTCACCCTTCTCCTCCCAGTAGTGCCCCCATAAACTTTTTTCCCTTACATTTGCCAGATTTGGTCTTTGTTACTAGACCCTAAAGATTCCTGCTTCAAAGTAAAATAAGCAAATAGGCAAATTAAACAATAGAAACTGATTAATGAGTGTTAGTGTCCCTTTCTTTATTCCTACCACTCAAAGAGCCATGGAACATAAACACAAAGAATACAAAGAAAATGAGATGGTGCCAAAATAGGAGAATCACAGGTTTCTGGAGCTGGCCAAGGGTTCAAAGCCCACCTGAGCACACTCTGCATTTTACGTCAGGGTTGGGTCTAGATAGAAGAAATGAGCACACCACAGTTACTACCTTATTCCAGGGGGTGCAATGGGTCTGTATGGGGTGTGGAGCATAGATCTGATTAGTTATAGTTGGTGCTTCATGTAGTTTGATTAAATTCTGCTCAGATGGGGTTGGGGAGTGGGGCTCAGCTAAATGAGATCATTAATGGGATGAAACTTTGGTTTGAGGGTGTGCATGACAGTGGAAAGAGGATTGAACTAGTCCTGGACCTCGGTTCTGACTCTAGGACTAACTTGTGAGCTGATTCGAGGTAAGTCACTTCATCTTGCATTTCAGTTCTTTTATATCCAAAATGAAAAATATTTGGCCTGATCATCTCTGAGAGATCTCACCCTCTAATCTCTAATATTATGACTTCATGGTTTTTATTTCAAGAAGTAGCAGGCACATCCGAGAAATGGGGATCATGGTGATTCACTGTGAATCTGGCAATTCATATAGCATCATGCATTTTACAAATCCCTCCTACATAAACCTCATTATTAGAGCCATATTACCCTTGTGAGTTTTATCCTTTCCCTTTTAAAGGGATATGGAGTGAATTTAATAAGAGCCCACCAAGTGCTATCCAATCAACACAGGATTTGAGTCAGATCTTTTCGGCTCTCGTCTTAGCTCAGGCAGTTCACCACTTTGCTCTCAACTTTCCCTTTGGGATCTGCAGTAAACAGGGTGATCACACACGTGGCAAAGGGTTGTTGAGAGTGTATGGAAGAGGCATGAGTTCATCTAGCACAGGGCCTGTCACACGTGTTCACCCTGCGAGTACATGTTTATCATTCTTGTCTTTAAACAAGGTGATTGCTGTCTATGAAGTCATAGACCTTTATAAAGCTTCAGGGTTGGTATATTTGCTTTTAAATATACAGTATCTAAGAGAAAAAAAGGAGGTCTGGGGAAGAAGAGTGTAGTAGTAGGGCATAAAGAGTGGGCGCCGAGTGTGTGCACCTGTATCTTTCACACTGACGCCCACCGGGAGCCTGTGGCATAGAAGAGGCACCAGAACATCTAGCGGGTGGGAGGAGTTGGCCACCTCTGCCCTTAGCAAGCCCAGGCCTTATGTAGGGCTCGTACATGAGTAGCCATGGTGTCAGGAACGAACACTGTGCAACCATCAGCCTGGGTGTCGTCTTGCTACTGCTGATCTACCTACATCTGCTAATAAATTATTCATCTGTCAGAAAGAGATCAGTGCTGATCCCAAGATATGGTACAATCACTACAAAAGATTAATAACCTGTGTGGATCACAAGAAACTGTGGAAAATTCTGAAAGAGGTAGGAATACCAGAACACCTGACCTGCCTCTTGAGAAATCTGTATGAAGGTCAGGAAGCAACAGTTAGAACTGGACATGGAACAACAGACTGGTTCCAAATTGGAAAAGAAGTACATCAAGGCTGTATATTGTCACCCTGCTTATTTAACTTATATGCAGAGTACATCATGAGAAACGCTGGTCAGGATGAAGCACAAGCTGGAATCAAGATTGCCAGGAGAAATATCAATAATCTCAGATATGCAGGTGACACCACCCTTATGGCAGAAAGTGAAGAAGAACTAAAGAGCCTTTTGATGAAAATGAAAGAGGAGAGTGAAATAGTTGGCTTAAAGCTCAACATTCAGAAAACTAAGATCATGGCATCTGGTCCCATCACTTCGTGGCAAATAGATGGGGAAACAGTGTCAGACTTTATTTTTGGGGGCTCCAAAATCACTGCAGATGGTGACTGCAGCCATGAAATTAAAAGACGCTTACTCCTTGGAAGAAAAGTTATGACCAACCTAGATAGCATATTCAAAAGCAGAAACATTGCTTTGCCGACTAAGGTCTGTCTAGTCAAGGCTATGGTTTTTCCAGTAGTCATATATGGATGTGAGAGTTGGACTGTGAAGAAAGCTGAGTGCTGATGAATTGATGCTTTTGAACTGTGGTTTTGGAGAAGACTCTTGAGAGTCCCTTGGACTGCAAGGAGATCCAAACAGTTCATCCTAAAGGAGATCAGTCCTGGGTGTTCATTGGAAGGACTGATGTTGAAGCTGAAACTTTAATACTTTGGCCACCTGATGGGAAGAGCTGACTCGTTTGAAAAGACTCTGATGCTGGGAAAGATTGAAGATGGGAGAAGAAGGGGATGACAGAGGATGAGATGGTTGGATGGCATCACCGACTCAATGGAGATGAGTTTGAGTAAACTCCAGGAGTTGGTGAAGGATAGGGAGGCCTGGTGTGCTGCAGTCCATGGGGTCTCTAAGAGTCGGACATGACTGAGCGACTGAACTGAACTGAACTGAGCAAGCTGGTTACATAGGTCTTATAGACCATTACAAAAAGTTTACTCTATATAGAGTAAAATAAGCCTTTGGAGGTTTGTAGCAGAGAGGCATAATAATCTAACATAGGTTTTACAACAATGACTTCTAGGTTTGGTGGATATAGACAATAAAGAATATGTTTGAATAAACAAAAATGGTGAAAATATCATTGAAATAATTTCGGTAGAGATATGGACTAGGATTTTTATATAGGATTTTTATAGTGGAAATAATGAGAAATGTTCATATTCTGGATATATTTTTAAGGTAATAGGTGTGTGTTGATGGTTTAGCATTACAATTTGAGAGTAAGAGATAAATTTGAACGATCCAAATATTTTCATTTGTTTCCAGGCAGTAGAAGACTTAAAAAAAAAAAAAAGAAGAAGAAGAAGAAGAAGAAGAAGGCAAAGGAAAAAAGTTATCATGGTAAAGATCATCTCAGTGTGTGGTTGTAAAAACCATTGTAAAGATTTCAGAAAAAATTATGGAAACTTTTAACAGTGCCCCCTGAACTATGCAAAAATGGCTTTTAAGAAAGTTAAGGCTATTTTTCTTACAGAATCTTGATTCTGATTTAAAGCCAAGGAGAGAATTATCTCAAAAAGAGCTGTTTGTATAACTGTTTTCTAATATTAAAAGATGCTTGCTTCTTGGAAGAAAAGTTATGACCAACCTAGATAGCATATTCAAAAGCAGAGACATTACTTTGCCGACTAAGGTCCGTCTAGTCAAGGCTATGGTTTTTCCTGTGGTCATGTATGGATGTGAGAGGTGGACTGTGAAGAAGGCTGAGCGCCAAAGAATTGATGCTTTTGAACTGTGGTGTTGGAGAAGACTCTCGAGAGTCCCTTGGACTGCAAGGAGATCTAACCAGTCCATTCTGAGGGAGATCAGCCCTGGGATTTCTTTGGAAGGACTGATGCTAAAGCTGAAACTCCAGTACTTTGGCCACCTCATGCGAAGAGCTGACTCATTGGAAAAGACTCTGATGCTGGGAGGGATTGAGGGCAGGAGGAGAAGGGGACGACAGAGGATGAGATGGCTGGATGGCATCACCAACTCGACGGACGTGAGTTTGAGTGAACTCCGGGAGTTGGTGATGGACAGGGAGGCCTGGCGTGCTGTGATTCATGGGGTCGCAAAGAGTCAGACACGACTGAGCGACTGAACTGAACTGAAACCTCAGTAAAATACATTACAAACACATAATATGCACAAGACATTGATTTAGTTAGTTATTGTCACTATTATAATTGTTTTATCAGAAACATTGTCTGCTTGGACCAAAACATACAGAAACAGTTCAAAATGGAAAGGATCCTCTTAAAAGTGGACCTCAGGCATCTTCTGGGCAAGGAGCAGGCAGAGGCGACTATAAGGAGGCTCCTTCTTGTGAGAACTGGATGGATGACTCAGACAGGGGACAAGAACCACTGAGAACCAGCAACCCACGGTGCAGGGCTGGTCTCGAGTCAAATCCCTGGGAACAAAAGCCCGAATGGATTTCAGAATCACTAGAGACGAGTAATTTCTGTGTGCTTCCAATTTTCATCCTTTTAACAGGAATGTCTACTGAAGTCATTCTTCTCCCTAATGTATATTTGATGGGTGTAGAGTGGATGATTTGATCTTTAGCTCACAATCCCGCAGATGGAGATAAACTGTACTCAAGATGCTGATTCAAAGAATTGCTCCTTGGAAAACCTCCATGTCTGGATCTGATTTAGCTGATGAGAGTCTGGCTTTGAGCTGATGCTATCCTAGGGTGAGTTGAGCTCCTGGATTCCTCGGGGGCATGGTAAGCACCATTTGCAAGTGGGAGATATGTGAATCGCTGTAGAAGATTGTGTGGTCTCAATATGGCTCAGCAACACCTTCCATCCACTTCCCCTTCTGCTCTGTGGCCGTGCCAGCCTCCTGTTGGGAGGTAAAGCTGACCCCTCCACTCTGTTGAATCTGGCGTTATGACTGGCGCCATGACGCCTTTGACCAATACAATTATGTGCAAATACTTTGCCTGTGTTAGTCATTGTCTTTATTCAGCCCAGGAGCTTCTATTTTTTCTCTCACAGAGTGCTCACTCTCGGGACGAGATCTCTCCAAACCCAGACATCATGGGTTCAGAGAGACCCCTTGGGTCTGGAGAAGTACACGCCACATCCAGGGACCACGCATGGACACCCTGCTGATGGCTCCATCTGAGCTCTGCAACACCCGGCACCAATCTTGGAACTCAGCCTAGGGCACTCGTTCCACGGCTACTGTCTCTCTGCACCCGCATCACCCATAGCTGAGCCCGGTCAACTCAGATAATGGTAACGATCGCCTTCATTCTGTCTCAGTGATGGCTAATGAACCAGCAGTGTAAAACAGCTAGCACAATACTTTGACACTAGCAGGCAATTAATACTTGTTCTTTCCTTTTCGGTTCATATAAAGTTGACATAAAACCGAGTATGATGTTGGCAGCACCTGAAATTACTCACATGTCTTAGTATCTAGCTGCTGCCTGTGGCCAAGTGAAACTTCCTTCCCCAAACTAGAATATAATTCCCCAACTTTCCTTCAAATTGTAATGCCACATGATTCTGTGATTCAGTCGTGGGATCACTGTCACTTATGAGTGGCTCCTTAATAAGGTTTTCAGAGAGCATACTATTAGAGCAACTTTCAGGACACATGGCAGCAAATGTCATCACCAAAGGCAAAAAAGAAACACTGAGACAAAATGAAACATACTTTATAGCACAAAGGCGATTTTTCAGTCCTGCGAAATATATTTAGCAGTTTGGATTGAGTTTTCACTCTCTTGTTGTAAGAAGGGTTTATTTATGGAATATAAAGGTCTACTGAACCCTGTATGACAACTCAGCATGAATTTCAAATTCAAATTTCAATTCCCTTCAGCGGAGTAGCAACACACTTTTGACACCACAACACTCAATACACAATTTACCATCCCTACAATCATCAGAAGAGCAAAATGCAAGTTCTAAAAGCAAGAGTCTGAAGAATAGAATTCCCTTTGATTTCTAATTCTTTCTTGGTCAAGCCTAGAAAATAGAACCCTCAGTGTACACGCTAAAGCTGAAACTTATTTGAATCAGGTTCTATGTATAAGGAAATCCTCAGTACTTCCCGAGTCAAACTCAGTGCCCCGCACCTTCCCTGCAATGATGCCTGAAGTTACCATGTTGCAGAAACCCTGCAGTGAAAGGACAGAAGCTTCCCTCTCTCTGTGAATGACTGCATTTGCAGATTGAATGCCCAAGTCGGGTTATTCGGATGCTCCCTGGCAAATGGTGCCACAAGGGGGCAGCAGAGGGCTGTGTTCCTGAACCCGGGCGGCCTGTCCGTGGGTCCTTCAGCGTCTCGCCTGTCTGAGTCCCTCCGGACCTCTGACTGGAAAATTCACTTGTCTGACGCAGTCCAGAGAGCCGTCTTGATTCTACTCCTTGATTCCATTTCCAGTTAGTCCATTTTCTCGGGGGCTTGATGAGTGTTACTTGTGCTTTCCTACACATATTCGCTCCATCCTCCATCAGACCCTTGGCTTCTCTTTTCTGGGCACTGTTCTGATCGCTGAGCCTACAAAACACAGCTGACCGTTTAGCCAAGACCTTTTCCTCCTGGGAGTCCTGCCAGCCTGGTGGGGGCAGAGTGACTCGGTGGAAATGGCACCCGTCGAGGACCAAAGCTACCTGGGTCCAGCCCTGCCTGCCCGCCCCACTTGCTCAGCTGCAAACCTCCCCTGAGTTCTCGGAGCCCCCGGGCTCATCTGCTTCCTCACTCCCCGCTGCCATCACACCTGCATTTCCTCTGCTCAGAGGCGGTAACCATGACCCCTGTCAAGTTTCTGAAACCATCACGAGGTGAGGGGGTTTGAGTGTTTACTGTGCTCCGTTACTTAGTGTAAGAGCTCAGTCCATGCCTTTAATCAGCAGGCATGGGGATCCATTTTAATTCCTTTCTCCATTCGTTCTTCCGTTTCTTTATTTTATTAATTTTTCTTACAATATAGTTACTTTACAAGGTTGCATTAACTTCTACTTCATAGCAAAATGAATCAGCCGTGGGTAGAGCAGGTATTTTTTTCAGTACCTTTGTGTGCTGGATACAGACCTTGATGGAGAAGCTGGAATCAGGCAGACAGAGGACCCGCCCTGATGGTAATTATGCCCTAGGATGAGGTGGGGAGCAAGTCGACAAATACCATAAGTACAGAATTTGTCACATGGTGACTTGTGCTAAGCATGGGGAGTGAAGATGAGCCAGGCAGAGAGAAGGAAAATCATTACCGTTGTTGTTATGGCTGTAATACAGCTTTGGGAGGTTATCGACATAATCAATTGCAATCAATAGAAGTGGGAGATGCGGACTTCCCTGGGAGCCCTAAAATCAGAGTGACTGTGGGATTCTCCCCAGGCCAGAAGACAGCATTCAGGTGGGCCGGCGGTGTCGACATAGGGTTTGAACTTGCCCTTGAAGCAATGAATGGGAATTAGCTATCCAGGAAATGAAGCAGAGGCTCGAGTCTGAGACAAGAAAATAGCAGGTGGGAAGAAGGGGAGGGGAGCGAGGTGGGTGTGCAGAGCTGTGAGCACTGGCTAAGGTCAGCTGAGGCGTGGATGAGCCACTCAGGGAGAGGTCACGGCTGGTCCCAGGATCTTGGGCTCCCAGTGCCCACGGGCACTGTGCTGGGTGAGTTTCATGCATCGACACATTGAAGGCTCACCCTGGTGTAACAAGGTGGGTATTGATAGCCTTATTTTTAGGCAGATTTGACCTTTGGCCTATATACAATAAAAGTAAAAGCTAGCATGTGTACACAATGCCTCCTTTTTAAAAAAAAAATATTTATTTATTTGGTTGCACTGGGCTCCTCCTTGTGGCGTGCCAGCTTCTCTAGTTGTGCTGCACAGGCTCTCTAGTTGCAGTGTGTGGACTTAATTGCCCTGGGGCATTTGGAATCGGAGTTTCCTGATTGGGGATTGAACCTATGCCCCCTGTGTTAGAAGGTGGATTCTTAATCACTCATCATCAGGAAAGTCCCCACAATGCCTCCTTAGTAGGAAAATATATTTGTGTGCGTGGTTATGTTTGCAGGGCACCCAGTCTGTCCAAAGCAACACATGGTGCCCAGCTAATGGCTCCCTGTGTGGCCTGGCTGATGTTCCTAGAGGAATTCCTAGAGGGCTTGTGCCAGCTGGTGTTGATGGCCTCTTAGATCAGGCTGGGGCACAGTTTCATTAATTTCCAGCCAGGCCTTCTTGGTACCGTGGCAGACTCCTCTGGGAAGTCCAGGGACTCACTCCTGCCTTGCTTGCACCTGATCTTCAAAGCAGCTTGTGATGCTGTGATGGCAAAGAGAATTTTAAGCAAGGAGCAGCCTTGGTCTTCTCGCGTAGGGTGGGGGTGGGGGAGGGGGAGGATGCTTTCATGGGAACCACAAGAGGACAGCCCATGGGACAAGGAGTGGGGGAAGAAGAGCATCCTGCCACCGGGACTGGACACGGGAAATTGGGAGAGGCTGGGCTACACCATGTTGCGAATGGTTCATTGATTCTTGATCCATTTGTTTACTTGCTCATGTGTGCACTCTTCTATTAAGTATTATTTGTCTTAGGCCCAGGGACACTGAGAAAAAGAGACACGTTTTTTCCAAGACTTCAGAGTCTACTAGAAAAACAGATGGGTAAACAGTAATATTTGCTTGAGAACAATTTTTGCTAAATTTAACTGTACTTCCCAGGTGGTTCAGTGGTAAATAATCCGCCTGCCAGCGCAGGAGACGCAGGAGACTCGGGTTCCATCCCTGGGTCAGGAAGATCCCCTGGAGTAGGAAATGGCAACCCACTCCAGCATTGATGCCTGGAAAATTCCACAGGGAGTGGAGCCTGGTGGGGGTCACAAAAGTGTCGGACATGACTCAGTGACTGAGCATGCATGCAACCTTTATAAATTTAACATCTTTGTGCCTCCACAAAATAGGGGTGAATAATAGTGGGTATCTCAATGATCTATTATGAATACTAAACAAGATAATACAAAGGGAGCATTGGGCTTATTTGTGACGAAGAATATAGGCTACAATAATTATAGTTATTATTATTGTTCATTGACACAGCAAAGAATAGAATCAGAGAAGAAATTAAATACAGTGACTTCATGAAATCCATTTCCTCTAAGGGTGGAGGAAGGGAAATAGACTTGGGGAAGGATACAAAGAAATAATATACCTGTAATATTGATTTATCAAATGCATTTATTTTAAAAAATCTGGAGCAAATGAGACAGAATATTAACATCTGTTAATTCGGCATGCTGTGCACGAGGATGTTTATTGAATTGTTACATCTTTACTCTTTTGTATGTTTGACATTTTTTAAGTTAAAAAAAAAGACTTAAAAAACAGTGAGAAGAGGATGCTGTAAATGGAGTGATGCATGGATGTGTCAGCCTGGGTTAAAGCAGGATTGGGGGTTTGGAACCAGGATCCAACTGGGAAAACCTCCCAGAAGTGTGCAGATATAGGGAATTTGGGGTCTGGAAGAGGAATAAATCACGTGTTAAAACTCCTACTCTGTGCTAAGCACTGCACTAGATTCTCTTTGGTTTGAATTCACTTTAAGGGGAAATGTAGCAACTGTGCAGAATTCCAAGGGGCTCTACTGCGGTCTTGTTGCCACTGACATCACAGTTCAACTTCTGCTTCCCTCCATTCCTCCCTCCAAGTTAGGGCTCCCAAGAGCAACTTCCTTCCTTCAAATACTGTCACTTGGGAAACTTGCAAGAGATCATGGAAGCAGATGGGAAAATGGGCATTTGGAACTGGTCACCGTCTGTGGCTGGCAACACACCTCCTGTCTCTGGGGAGTAAGGCAGCCCCAGGAGGTTGCACAGCTTCTGTCCGTGGTGGCCTGGTGGGGACATAGTGCAGCAGATGGGGGATCCCAGGCTTTGGAGAGATTCATGGGATAGGATGATGAGGGGATTCTAGAACTGAATAATTAAATGTATGTGGCTTAAGGCAAAAAGGCAATCAAGGCAAAAAGGCAATCAAGGGCTGGGGATGATGAATCACTGATTGAAATTCAACTTTGAAAGTCAGAAGGCCTCCTTGGAAAAATGCACAGACACTTTCACCTGCTCCAAGCCAAAGGTTGAAAAAGGAAAGAACCCAGGAATTAACTGTACAGGTCTCTGTCTTCCAAAGGCAGTTGAATTATGAATTTCAGCAAATTGGCTAGGTCAAAGTCAGAGCCCCAAATGAGAATGAGAAGGACTCTGAGACTTGGAGTTAGGACCTTTGAATCAACACAAGAAAAACAGGTGGATCCTCAGATTTCAGGGAACTCTCATCCTACAGACATAGCGCTCTCTCTGTTAAAAAACTAGTTCTTCCTTCTTGAGGCGATGTAAAAGCTCTGACTTAAAGACAGCATGTACCTCACAGGATATAGTTCCATCTCCTTAGAGTCCAGACCAGAGCAGGAGGTGAGGCATAACACAACCCACCTAGGAAAGGGCTGCCTGCAGTAGGAGGTGAAAGAGACGAAGAGCTGCAGGACAGAACCAGCATGTCCTGGTGATTGGACCCTGGCTAGGCTGGACAGAGTGGGGAAGAACCCAAGGTCTGACCAGGGAGGCTTCGGTAATATGGGGACATTCTCTATGGTACAGAATCCTCATTGCCCGCAAGGAACCACAGAGAGTCCCAAGAAATGTCAAAGCTGCCGCAACAGAGATGCCTGTTGAACTCTTAGCGTGGTACCCTGCTTTGAGGACACCAACCAGCCAGAAGCAAGCTGATTTCACTGAACTCATCCATTTTCAAAGGTGTTCTGGTTGCCATCTCTGGGAAGCAGATACTCAGCCAGATTTGGAAGGGCAACAGGTTTATTGTGTAACAGTGGAAGGAAAAGGGTAAGAGCAGGTCGGGGAGGGACAGCCATCCGAGGGACACCACTGATGCAGGGACAGCTGCTGGGATTGCTGGCTGCTACGCACTCTCAAATGGGAATCCCAGAACACCTGACCTGCCTCTTGAGAAATCTGTATGCAGGTCAGGAAGCAACAGTTAGAACTGGACATGGAACAACAGACTGGTCCCAAATAGGAAAAGGAGTGTGTCAAGGCTGTATATTGTCACCCTGCTTATTTAATTTATATGCAGAGTACATCATGAGAAATGCTGGTCAGGATGAAGCACAAGCTGGAATCCAGATTGCTGGGAGAAATATCAATAATCTCAGGTATGCAGATAACACTACCCTTATGGCAGAAAGTGAAGAAGAACTAAAGAGCCTCTTGATGAAAATGAAAGAAGAGAGTGAAAAAGTTGGCTTAAAACTCAACATTCAGAAAACTAAGATCATGGCATCTGGTCCCATCACGTCATGGCTAATAGATCGGAAAACAGTGAAAACAGTGAGAGACTTTATTTTGGGGGGGCTCCAAAATCACTGCAGATAGTGACTGCAGCCATGAAATGAAAAGACCCTTGCTCCTTGGAAGAAAAGTTATGACCACCCTAGACAGCATATTAAAAAGCAGAGACATTACTTTGCCAACAAAGGTCCATCTAGTCAAGGCTATGGTTTTTCCAGTTGTCATATATGGATATGAGAGTCAGACTGTAAAGAAAGCTGAGTGCCAAAGAACTGATGCTTTTGAAGTGTGGTGTTGGTGAAGATTCTTGAGAGTTCCTTGGACTGCAAGGAGATCCAACCAGTCCATCCTAAAGGAGATCAGTCCTGGATGTTCACTGGAAGGACTGATGTTGAAGCTGAAACTCCAATACTTTGGCCACCTGATGTGAAGAGCTGACTCATTTGAAAAGACTCTGATGCTGGGAAAGATTGAGGGCAGGAGGAGAAGGGGACGACAGAAGATGAGATGGTTGGATGGCATCACTGACTCAATGGACATGAGTTTGAGTAGGCTCAAGGAGTTGGTGTTGGACAGGGCAGCCTGGGGTGCTGTAGTCCATGGAGTCGCAAAGAGTCAGACACATCTGAGTGACTAAGCTGAGCTGAACGGAACCCTCTCTCAGCTGAAGGATTCCTGGGCATGGCCTCAGCTGAAGGACACTGAGTCAGGCTGAGTCTTCTTTAGAGCACTTGAACTCAAGGACTGATCACTCAGTACAATAAATCCCAGTACAGAGGAGCCTAGAGGGCTCCAGTCCATGGTGTCACAAGAGTCAAACAGGACGCAGTGACTAAACCACCAACCATGGATCCTTAGGTTTCCTTTTCTCAACTTGGGATGACTTGGAAGAGGGATCCCAGCTCCCAAGCTCCCCAGGGGATCTGCTAAAGATTTTTGGTGATTAAATCTCAGCTGGACATTTCCTTTCACCCAACTTTGCTTCCTTGAGTCCTTGATGGGTATTGATCTTGAAAGCGCTTCCCAAGTTTCCTACTGCACATCAGCCTCCACTGCAGAGAAGCTGACCTAGATGTGTGGTTAAGCATGTAGAGTCCAGATCAGCCTGCCTGGGTCCAAATTCACCTCTATCACTGATTAGCTGCATGATCTTGGGTGAGTTATTTAAGCTCCGATGCCTCCTTTTCCTCATCGGCTACATGGAGATGATAACACCTATTGTGTTGTCGTGTGAAAATTAAATAGGATGAAAGTGAAGGAGCTAGCACCCTGTCTGCTACACTCTAAGGACTATGGAGTTCTCCATTATTACCATGGTGGTTATGGCTGTAGAGTATGTTTGTTAAGAATGGAGTGATGCAGACTGACTGGGTTTGACTGTGGGTTTTTCTACATATGAGCTTTGTGATCTTGACTCTATCTGTCTGTGTCTGAATTGCCTTCACTGCAAAGTGAAGGTAACAATGGTGCTCATAGAATACAGTTGTTATGGTGACAATTCATTGAGTAGTTGTCACAGAAAAAAAAATCACTTAGCTCACTGCCTCATCCATACTAAGTCCTCAGTAAGTAGTGGTTATAATCAGGGAACAGGTGAAAACTAACATACATGAAAAAGTTATTGTATGTCAAGCACTACGCATTTCACTGAATTCCATAACATTATTTGACAAATAATTTGTCCCAAACTTTTAAAGTTGCATGGATGAGATTAAAACCCAGAGAGTGTCAAAACAATTGCATAATTAGTGCTATAATATCCCACTTTTAGGAATTCTCCTTTGATAGACGCCTCCTGTCCCCACCAACTCCCCAGCATATAGTAGAATAAGTTTCATCCATGACACCTGTACTACCCAAGTCATTAGCCTTCTCACTCTTAATTTTCATTGGGTTTTTAAAATATAAATTTATTTATTTTAATTGGAGGCTAATTACTTTACAATATTGTATTGGCTTTGCCATACATTAGCATGAATCTGCCACAGGTATACACATGTTCCCCATCCTGAAACCCCTCCCACCTCCCTCCCCATACCATCCCTCTGGGTCATCCCGGTGCACCAGCCCCGAGCATCCTGTATCCTGCATCGAACCTGGACTGGCGATTCATTCCACATATGATAATATACATGTTTCAATGCCATTCTCCCAAATCACCCCACCCTCCCCCTCTCTCTCAGAGTCCAAAACACTGTTCTATACATCTGTGTCTCTTTTGCTGTCTCGCATACAGGGTTATCACTATCATCTTTCTAAATTCCATATATATGAGTTAGTGTACTATATTGGTGTTTTTCTTTCTGGCTTACTTCACTCTGTATAATAGGCTCCAGTTTCATCCACCTCATTAGAACTGATTCAAATGTATTCTTTTTAATGGCTGAGTAATATTCCATTGTGTATATGTACCACAGCTTTCATCTGCTGATGGACATCTAGGTTGCTTCCATGCCCTGGCTATTATAAACATTGCTGTGATGAACATTGGGGTACACATGTCTCTTTCAATTCTGGTTTCCTCGGTGTGTATGACCAGCAGTGGGATTGCTGGGTCATAAGGCAGTTCTATTTCCAGTTTTTTAAGGAATCTCCACATTGTTTTCCATAGTGGCTGTACTAGTTTGCATCCCCACCAACAGTATAAGAGGGTTCCCTTTTCTCCATACCCTCTCCAGCATTTATTGCTTGTAGACTTTTTGATAGCAGGCATTCTGACTGGCATGAAATGGTACCTCATTGTGGTTTGATTTTTGTTTCTCTGATAATGAGTGATGTTGAGCATCTTTTATATGTTTTTTAGCCATCTGTATGTCTTCTTTGGAGAAATGTCTATTTAGTTCTTTGGCCCATTTTTTGATTAGGTCGTTTATTTTTCTGGAATTGAGCTGTAGGAGTTGCTTGTATATTTTTGAGATTAATTCTTTGTCAGTTGCTTCATATTTTCTCCCAATCTGAAGGCTGTCTTTTCATCTTGCTTATAGTTTCCTTTGTTGTGCAGAAGCTTTTAATTTTAATTAGGTCCCATTTGTTTATTTTTGCTTTTATTTCCAGTATTCTGGGAGGTGGATAATAGAGGATCCTGCTGTGATTTATGTCAGAGAGTGTTTTGCCTATGTTCTCCTCTAGGAGTTTTATAACTTCTGGTCTTACATTTAGATCTTTAATCCATTTTGAGTTTATTTTTGTGTAAGGTGTTACAAAGTGTTCTAGTTTCATTCTTTTATAAGTGGTTGGCCAGTTTTCCCAGCACCACTTGTTAAAGAGATTGTCTTTAATCCATTGTATATTCTTGCCTCCTTTGTCAAAGATAAGGTGTCCATAGGTGCATGGATTTATCTCTGGGTTTTCTACTTTGTTCCATTGATCTATATTTCTGTCTTTGTGCCAGTACCATACTGTCTTGATGACTGTGGCTTTGTAGCAGAGCCTGAAGTCAGGCAAGTTGATTCCTCCAGTACCATTCTTCTTTCTCAAGATTTCTTTGGCTATTCAAGGTTTTTCTGTATTTCCATACAAATTGTGAAATTATTTGTTTTAGCTTTGTGAAAAATACCATTGGTAGCTTGATAGGGTTTGCATTGAATCTATAGATTGCTTTGGGTATTATACTCATTTTCACTATATTGATTCTTCCAATCCATGAACATGGTATATTTCTCCATCTATTGGTGTCCTCTTTGATTTCTTTCACCGTGTTTTATAGTTTTCTATATATAGGTCTTTTGTTTCTTTAGGTAAATATATTCCTAAGTATTTTATTCTTTTCGTTGCAATAGTGAATTAAGTTGTTTCCTTAATTTCTCTTTCTATTTTCTCATTATTAGTGTATAGGAATGCAAGGGATTTCTGTGTGTTGATTTTATATCCTGCAACTTTACTATATTCATTGATTAGTAATTTTCTGGTGGAGTCTTTAGGGTTTTCTATGTAGAGGATCAAGTCATCTGCAAACAGTGAGAGTTTTACTTCTTCTTTTCCAATTTGGATTCCTTTTATTTCTTTTTCTGCTCTGATTGCTGTGGCCACATCCTCCAAAACTACGTTGTGGATTCTGATTGCTAGAATTCTGTTAAGCATTTTTGCATCTATGTTCATCAGTGACATTGGCCTGCAGTTTTCTTTTTTTGTGGCATCTTTGTCAGGTTTTGGTATTAGGGTGATGGTGGCCTCATAGAATGAGTTTGGAAGTTTACTTTCCTCTGCAATTTTCTGGAAGAGTTTGAGTAGGATAAGTGTTAGCTCTTCGATAAATTTTTGGTAGAATTCATCTGTGAAGCCCTGTGGACCTGGGCTTTTGTTTGTTGGAAGATTTCTGATTACAGTTTCAATTTCCATGCTTGTGATGGGTCTGTTAAGATTTTCTTTTTCTTCCTAGTTCAGTTTTGGAAAGTTGTACTTTTCTAAGAATTTGTCCATTTCTTCCAAGTTGTCCATTTTATTGGCATATAATTGCTGATAGTAGTCTCTTATGATCCTTTGTATTTCCGTGTTTTCTGTTGTGATCTCTCCATTTTCGTTTCTAATTTTACTGATATGATTTTTCTCCCTTTGTTTCTTGATGAGTCTGGCTAATGGTTTGTCAATTTTTTTTTTAAATCCTCTCAAAGAACCAGCTTTTGACTGTGTTGATTTTTGCTATGGTCTCTTTTCTTTTTCACTTATTTCTGCCCTAGTTTTTAAGATTTCTTTCCTTCTGGTAACCCTGCGGTTCTCCAATTCTTTCTTTCCTAGTTGCTTTAGGTGTAGAGTCAGGTTATTTATTTGACTTTTTTCTTGTTTCTTGAGGTATGCCTGTATTGCTATGAACCTTTCCTTTAACACTGCTTTTACAGTGTCCCACAGGTTTTGGGTTGTTATGTTTTCATTTTCATTCATTTCTATGCATATTTTTATTTCTTTTTTGATTTCTTCTGTTATTTGTTGGTTATTCAGCAACGTGTTGTTCAGCCTCCATATTTTGGAATTTTTAATAGTTTCTCTCCTGTAATTGAGATCTAATCTCACTGCATTGTGGTCAGAAAAGATGCTTGGAATGATTTCAATTTTTTTGAATTTACCAAGGCTAGATTTATGGCCCAGGATGTGATCTATCCTGGAAAAGGTTCTGTGTGCGCTTGAGAAAAAGGTGAAATTCATTGTTTTGGGGTGAAATGTACTATAGAAATCAATTAGGTCTAACTGGTCTATTGTATCATTTAAAGTTTGTGTTTCCTTGTTAATTTTCTATTTAGTTGATCTATCCATAGGTGTGAGTGGGGTATTAAAGTCTCCCACTATTATTGTGTTATTGTTAATTTCCCCTTTCATACTTGTTAGCATTTGTCTTACATACTGCGATGCTCCTCCATATATACTTATAACTGTTATATCTTATTCTTGGATTGATCCTTTGATCATTATGTAGTGTCCTTCTTTGTCTCTTTTCACAGCCTTTGTTTTAAACTCTATTTTATCTGATATGAGTATTGCCACCCCTGCTTTCTTTTGGTCTCTATTTGTGTGGAATATCTTTTTCCAGCCCTTCACTTTCAGTCTGTGTCCCTTGTTTCAAGGTGGGTCTCTTGTAGACAACATATATAGGGGTCTTGTTTTTGTATCCATTCAGCCAGTCTTTGTCTTTTGGTTGGGGCATTCAACCCATTTACATTTAAGGTAATTATTGATAAGCATGATCACATTGCCATTTACTTTATCGTTTTGAGTTCAAACACATCCTTTCTGTGTTTCCTGTCTAGAGAAGATTAGCATTTGTTGGAGAGCTGGTTTTGTGGTGCTGAATTCTCTCAGCTTTTGCTTGTCTGTAGAACTTTTGATTTTTCCTTCATATTTGAATGAGATCCTTGCTGGGTATAGGATCCTTGCTGGCTGTAGGTTATTTTCTTTCACCACTTTAACTATGTCCTGCCATTCCTTCCTGGCCTGAAGAGTTTCTATTGAAAGATCAGCTGTTATCCTTATGAGAATCCCCTTGTGTGTTATTTTTTGTTTTTCCCTTGCTGCTTTTAATATTTGTTCTTTGTGTTTGATCTTTGTTAAATTGATTAATATGTGTCTTGGGGTGTTTTGCCTTGGGTTTATCCTGTTTGGGACTCTCTGGGTTTCTTGGACTTGGGTGATTATTTCCTTCCCCTTTTAGGGAAATTTTCAACTATTATCTCCTCAAGTATTTTCTCATGGTCTTTCTTTTTGTCTTCTTCTGCTGGGACTCCTATGATTCGAATGTTGGGGCATTTAGCATTGTCCCAGAGGTCTCTGAGATTGCCCTCACTTCTTTCAATTCATTTTTCTTTTTTCCTCTCTGTTTCATTTATTTCTACCATTCTATCTTCTACCTCACTTATCCTATCTTCTGCCTCCGTTATTCTACTGTTGATTCCCTCCAGAGTGTTTTTGATCTCTTTTATTGCATTATTCATTACATATTGACTCTTTTTTATTTCTTCTAGGTACTTGTTAAACCTTTCTTGCATCTTCTCAATCCTTGTCTCCAGGATATTTATCTGTATTTCCATTTTGTTTTCAAGATTTTGGATCATTTTCATTATCATTATTTGGAATTCTTTGTCAGGTAGATTCCCTATCTCTTCCTCTTTTGTTTGATTTTTGTGGGCATTTATCCTGTTCCTTTACCTGCTGGGTATTTCTCTGTCTCTTCGTCTTATTTATATTGCTGTGTTTGGGGCGGCCTTTCTGTATTCTGACAGTTTGTGAATTTCTCTTTATTGTGGAATTTCCTCGCTGTGGGTGGGGTTGTACAGGTGGCTTGTCAAGGTTTCCTGGTTAGGGAAGTTTGTGTCAGTGTTCTGGTGGGTGGAGCTGGATTTCTTCTCTCTGGAGGGCAATGAAGTGTCCAGTAGTGAGTTATGAGATGTCAGTAGGTTTGGAGTGACTTTGGGCAGCCTGTATATTGAAGCTCAGGGCTATGTTCCTGTGCTGCTGGAGAATTTGTGTGGTATGTCTTGCTCTGGAACTTGTTGGCCCTTGTGTGGTGCTTGGTTTCAGTGTAGGTATGGAGGTGTTTGATAAGCTCCTATCGATTAATGTTCCCTGGAGTCAGGAGTTCTCTGGTGTTCTCAGGATTTGGACTTAAGCCTCCTGCCTCTGGTTTTCAGTCTTATTCTTACAGTAGCCTCAATACTTCTCCATCTATACAGCACCAGTGATAAAACATCTAGGTTAAAGATGAAAAGTTTCTCCACAGTGAGGGACACCCAGAGAAGTTCACAGAGTTACATGGAGAAGAGATGAGGGAGGAGGGCGATAGAAGTAACCAGGAGGAGAAGAGGGGGAATCAAAAGAGGAGAGAGCAATCTAGCCAGTAATCACTTCCTTATGTGCGCTCCACAGTTGGGACCGCTCAGAGATGTTCACAGAGTTACACAGAGAAGAGAAGAGGGAGGAAGGAGACAGAGGTGTCCAGGAGAATAAAGGGGGGAATCAAAAGGAGAGAGACTGATCCAGCCAGTAATCAGTTCCCTACATGTTCTCCACCATCCAGAACACACAAAGAGATTCACAGAGTTGGGTAGAGAAGAGAAAGGGGAGGGAGGAGATAGAAGTGACCTGGTGGAGAAAAAGGAGAGTCCAAAGGGGGAGAGAGCAGTTAAGCCAGTAATCTTGCTCCCAAGTAAAAATGGGTACTGAAGATTGGGTTCTTAAAGGTACAAAATTGATAACCAATACCAAAAAGCAAAGATTAAAAATCTAGAGTAGAGGTTGGATTCTCAAAAATACAGTATTAAAGAAAAAAAAACAAAGTCACAAAAATTAAAAAAAAAAAATATATATATGAAGTTTGCTTTAAAAAATAGGGTCTTTTTTTGCAAAGTAGCTTATAAAAATGAAAATTAAAGGAGTAATAGAGGACTTAAAAAATTTTTAATTAAAGAATGATAATAGTAAAAATATATCTAGGACTTTCTCTGGTGTTGTTGTGGACAGTGTGGGGTCAGTTAATATTCAGATAGTTCCTTGATCCAGCTTATACTTCTCAAGGTGTATAGGCCCCTTCCTATGTAGTCGGTGCTAACTACAGGGTTTTAATCTATTGCACCTGTCACTTCCAAGGTGGTTCCCTCTGTTTTAGCTTCTGTTTGCTGGTCTCTTCAGTGTCTAATTTCTGCCCTGACACAAGGGGGCGGTGGTGGACACTTTTTTAGGTTCACTTGTTCAGTTGCACTGTGGGGAGGGAGGGACGCTGCAAACAAATAACACTGGTGTGTGCTTGCAGTGTCTCAGCCACACTGGGCCTGCCCCCACTCACGGCGTGTGTGCTTTCTCTGTCTACGCTGCATGGGCTGTAGGTTGCTCTGCTGAGAACTGCCCAAGGCCAGCCCTGAGCTGCATGCACCTCCCAGGTCTAAGCCACTCAGGTTCAGGCACTCAGGTGGCCCTCAGAGGCACAGACTCGGTTGGACCTGCGTCTTGTGCCCTTCCTAGGTCTGAGCAGCTCAGGTGACCAGGTGTTTGGCGAGCACGGTCGCTGCGACTTATCGCCTCCCCTGTCCCTGACGCTTAGTTTTCTGGGTGTACAACCAGCACATCTTCTCAGGCAGATGTTGACCGTCCAGAATCCCAAGAAGTCTTGGTTAGCAACAAAGCCTGCTTGCAGTTTGGTAGATGATGCCTCTCTGGGGCCCCAATTGCCACCTTCCAGCTCTGGCTTCCCTCACCTGCCTGTCACTGGAGGGGGATGGTCTGCAGTGGGCTAGCTCTGCTTAGTCCTTTGTTCTGTGAGTGGGCCTGGTGGTGTCTTAGGTTAGGTTTGCTACACACAGTCTGGTTTACTATCTCAAGTTAGTTCCCTCAGATTGCCCTCAGGGCATTCAGGCCGGTCCTTACTCAAGCAATGCAGCCAGTACCTCCCACTCAGCCCCTGCTTGCTAGTGGCGGATGCAGGCATCTGTGCTGTTTCTCTGCTGGGAGTTAACCGTTGGGCACATAATCTGTGGGGTTTAATTATTTATTTATTTTTCTTCCCGGTTATGTTGCCCTCTGAGGTTCCAAGCCTCGCCACAGACTTGCCAGTGAGAGTGTTTCCTGGTGTTTGGAAAGTTCTCTCTTTTTTAAGACTCCCTTCCTGGGACGGATCTCCATCCCTCTCTCTTTTTTATCTCTTTTTATCTTTTATATTGTTCCTACCTCCTTTAGAAGATAATGGGCTGCTTTTCTGGGTGCCTGATGTTCTCTGCTGGCATTCAGAAGTTGTTCTGTGGAATTTACTCAGCGTTCAAATGTTCTTTTGATGAATTTGTGAGGGAGAAAGTGGTCTGCCCATCCTATTCCTCTGCCATCTTAGGACCACCCCCTTCACTGGGTTTTTAATCTCAGTTGTCTTGCTGAGGGCAGGAATTCTGTCTTTACTGCTGACTCCCCAGTTCTAGGTCTAGCCCCTGATGCAGAGCCAACATTTTACAAAATTTGTCAACCAACAATGAATTCGGTGAAATTACATATTGTCACCCACATGTAAACTTATTTCATGTTCTGGGTGCACTTTGGGGTTCTCTCTCCAGTGCCCTGTTGAGTTTTCTTCCTTGTTGGAGTTTCACTCATGGCGACACTCTCTCCTCCCTTGTTATTAGCTATTAAGATTCCTAAAACAGACGTTAAGAGGCTAGGATCCCTGTCCAGCCCCTTCCCCACCCAACACCTAACTCAAAAGCATGTCCTTTGAATTTGGGAGACAGACTGTCTCCAATGCACCTTCCAGGAGGGTTTCCATAGCAACCGCTGCCACTTCAAAGGTGCCAGAACATCTCCATCTTACATCTAACTTTCTCCCTCCCTGTGCGTGTGCTGTTCAGGTAACACCAGGCGGTTGAAATGAGCCTCAGGTCACCTTACCAAATGTTTCACAGCTGGCAGGAGCAGGTGTACCTATTAAATAAATTACATGAGGCTGGGGCGTCATCTTCCTGCCACTCCAGAGAGAAGGCTGCTTTCATCAGATCTGCTGTCGGTCAGAATCCCTGGTCTTAAAGGGCTCAGTGTCTCAGTGCTCTGCGATGATCTAGATGGTGGGGTGGGTTGGGGGTGGGGGGAAGTGTATATGTATACACGTGGCTCATTCTCTTCATTGTACAGCACAAACTAACACAACATTGTGGAGCAATTACACTACAGTTAAAAAAAAGTGACTCAGTGTAGTTTTTTTCTTCTTTTTCCCATTACTCATGCTTGCTTTTGAATGTTCCCCATCCTTGTTTTGGAAGTCAAATGAAGGGGAAGGCAGCAATAGTAACATATTTTGAGGGCATAAGGCTTCAGACCGGGTGTCTCATTTTTGTCAGGAAGCCACTCACACCTAGAATCCTCACTCTTCTAATAAGAAGATTTGGGGTTGTGTTCCCAGGGTCTACCCAAACTCAGCTGTGCACAGCACTCTTCAGTAACATGGCTTATGTTTACTTATTTATTACTTGATTTAGCAAATATTGGCTGGGTTTACATGTAATCACAAATCCTTTCAGAGTCAAGAAAATTTTATTTATTTAGAAATCATTCTTGTATAGTTTGTAATGTGACATTTATATTATGATGCATGACGCTTCATGTTTAATTTTCTTTCCTTTTTATTTCACTGAGCTGGGGAGGGTGTGGCTGGGAATGTGATTATCTGATGCTTATAATATGCTTATGAAAAGGCTTCTAGCTGTTGAATTCACCCCATGGCAAAGCTTGTGTTATAAGGGGAAGTGTACCAGGAAGAGAAAGATGGAAAAAAAAAAAAAAGAAACCAGAGTATCATAAGAAGTGTTTGCTGATCTTTATGTGAATAGAATTCTGCATATAAAATAGAAAATATATCTATTTCACAAAATGTATTTGGATGAATTTTGGGACATATGTACATAAAAAATGCACACAACCTGTTACTTAAACCACGAGATGTAGACTATCCTCTGCTGTATCAGCGTGTGTAGAGCTAATGGATAGAATATGTAATAGTTACATCACCTTAGAAATGCAACATTTCCAGTTAAAATTGATGATTTGATACTGATTTCTAATATCATTCTATACATCACGTCATTGATGCCCAACATTGATGCCCAGTGTCAAGACTGCTGATTTTGAAGAGCCAGGAGTCTTATAGTGTGGTTACCTGGCTTAGAGAGGACTTTGAAGTGTCACGTTTTCATAGGCGGCTTCAATCAAAACAGAAATTCTTATTAAGGTAATGACGTATCTCGTTTGTTACAAATCCTAATTTCAACTCAGATAGTATATGATTTAGAGAAAGAATTGTGTGCATGCTCAGTCATGTCTGATTGTGACCTCATGGACTGTAGCCTGTCAGGCTCCTCTGTCCCTGGGATTTCCAGGCAAGAATATTGGAGTGGGTTGCCATTTCCTTCTCCAGGGGATCTTCCTGACCCAGGGATCAGACCCACATCTCCTGCCTTGGCAGGCAGATTCTCTACCACTGAGTCATCTGGGAAAGTAAATAATAAAATACCTAGACTCTTCTCTCATGAAACATTCTAATTCTAATCTAACTCTATTTTTCTCCAAATTAATTCTACCTTGAATCTTTTAACTTGGAGGTAGAGTGTTCCAACCCATCAAGCCATTTCCACAGGGACTTGAGAAATTAAAGCTCCCTTCCCTGGTGGCTCAGATGGTAAAGAATCCACCTGAGATTCAGGGGACCTGGGTTGGATCCCTGGGTTGGGAAGATCCCCTGGAGGAGGGAACAGCTACCCACTCCAGTATTCTTGCCTGGAGAATCCCATGGACAGAGGAGCCTGGCAGGTTACAGTCCATGGGGTTGCACAGACTCGGACTGAGTGACTAAGCACAGCATAGGTTATTGTGTTAAGGGAAAGTCAGGATTCAGAAAATAAGCCTGTGTGTCCCAGGATCATCTGTATAGCAGGGTAATTTCTTCTTTTTGCAGTAAACTTGTTTCTACTCATGGAAATACAATAGAATGATTAACAAGATGTTTTCTGAAATCTTGGGTACAAAAACATCTGTTTTGTTTTATGACCTTTGAAGCCTCTAAAGCTAGGTCTCTCCCCTAACTTTCCATCTCTGTTAGCTCATTATATTTGTTTTATTCATGTAATTTTTGTTTGTTAGAACAAAGGTACAGCTGGTTTGATGGAATATATTTTTGAGAAAGTAGCTTGCCTATAAATTCATTTGCTTCACAATAATTAATTTGAACAAACTCCAAAAATATGCTTTAATAACTTCTCAGATCCCAATTAGGGCCAAATTAATGGCTTCCATTTATGGCAGGGCCAATCTGATTAGGTCTCTTGTTTGGTTGTGCTGCAAGCATTATCCACCCTGAGGGGCACCAAGCTAAATCCAAATCTTCAGATTGATTTAACCACAAATGTGTATTTATAAATTGCAACTGACTTTTCTAATTAATTTTGCATCATGCTAATGATTTTTCTTTGTAACCACTGATTATATCAGGAGGGATCCCAGCCAGATCTGGAGCCATTTGCAGTCACTGTTAGTGTGGAGAGAAATGAGAGGAAGCAATAAAGAAAGCAGCTTCCAGGGACCTAACTCCTGGAAGGTAATTATTGATTTCACCAAATGTCTAGAGAAGCAATGCAATCAACAGCATCAGTTAGTACTGCTACTGCTGCTGCTAAGTCACTTCAGTCATGTCTGACTCTGTGCAACCCCTTAGATGGCAGCCCACCAGGCTCCCCCGTCCCTGGGATTCTCCAGGCAAGAACACTGGAGTGGGTTGCCATTTCCTTCTCAATGCATGAAAGTGAAAAGTAAAGTGAAGTCTTTCAGTTGTATCTGACTCTTCACAACCCCACGGACTGCAGCCTACCAGGCTCCTCCATCCATGGGATTTTCCAGGCAAGAGTACTGAAGTGGGGTACCATTGCCTTCTCTGGCATCAGTTAGTAAGACCCACCCTATTATCCATTTTACAGCTAGGTTTACTTGTAACTGAATTTTTTGTCTTTTTTTTTTTTTTTGCTGAAGAAAATGTTTAAATGATTATTGAAAAGTCTCTGTCAAGGTTAGACATCAAAGAATATGAAATGGCTTCCAGTTATGGGAAGGAAAAGTCATGAGGACAGATTAACCAGAAATATAAGGTGTCAGGACAGGGCTCTAGACTAAGGAGGAGGAGACCTGGATATTAGGGTCTTTTGCTTCTTAATAAGAGTCATTTCCAGTTGGCCAGCTGGTGGTATTGATATGAGTACAAGAAAAAACAGTGACATGGGGCTGGCATGAGAGAATAGAATATGCCAGATGGAAGAAGTGTGGTTGAGCCTTAGCAAAGCTAAAACAAACTAAACAGAGCTGAGTCAAAACACAACTATCAGGAACTATCACAACATTGTAAATCAAGTATATTTAAATTAAAAAAAAAAACAAAGAAAATAATGGTAATAAATTTAAGTCCTACTGGAAATAAGGGGGTAGAGATATGAATGGAGAAGGATGAAGCAATTCAGAGTGTACTGTTAGAGTCTTGGGCTTCCAGGTGGCTCAAGTGGTAAAGAATCCAACTGCCAAATAGAAGCCTCAGGGGACTCAGGTTCAGTCCCTGGGTCAGGAAGACCCACTGCAGTAGGAAATGGCAACCATCTCAATATTCTCACTGGGGTAATCCCATAGACAGAGGGGCTTGGTGAACTCCATGGAGTTGCAAAGAGTTGGATTTGACTGAGCACACACCTGCACACATATTAGGGTCTACTAGAACCTACTAGCTTTGTTTGTAGTGATGCTTTCTAAGGCCCACTTGACTTCACATTCCAGGATGTCTGGCTCTAGATGAGTGATCACAGCATCGTGATTATCTGGGTTGTGAAGATCTTTTTTGTACAGTTCTTCTGTGTATTCTTGCCACCTGTTCTTAATATCTTCTGCTTCTGTGAGGTCCATACCATTTCTGTCCTTTATCGAGCCCCTCTTTGCATGAAATGTTCCCTTGGTGTCTCTAATTTTCTTAAAGAGTTCTCTAGTCTTTCCCATTCTGTTCTTTACCTCTATTTCTTTGCATTGATTGCTGAAGAAGGCTTTCTTATCTCTTCTTGCTATTCTTTGGAACTCTGCATTCAGATGCTTATATCTTTCCTTTTCTCCTTTGTTTTTCACCTCTCTTCTTTTCACAGCTATTTGTAAGGCCTCCCCAGACAGCCATTTTGCTTTTTTGCATTTCTTTTCCATGGGGATGGTCTTGATTCCTGTCTCCTGTACAATGTCATGAACCTCATTCCATAGTTCATCAGGCACTCTATCTATCAGATCTAGCCCTTAAATCTGTTTCTCACTTCCACTGTATAGTCATAAGGGATTTGATATAGGTCATACCTGAATGGTCTAGCGGTTTTCCCTACTTTCTTCAATTTAAGTCTGAATTTGGTAATAAGGAGTTCATGATCTGAGCCATAATCAGCTCCTGGTCTTGTTTTTGTTGACTGTATAGAGCTTCTCCTTCTTTGGCTGCAAAGAATATATTCAATCTGATTTCGGTGTTGACCATCTGGTGATGTCCATGTGTAGAGTCTTCTCTTGTGTTGTTAGGAGAGGATGTTTGCTATGACCAGTGCATTTTCTTGGCAAAACTCTATTAGTCTTTGCCCTGCTTCATTCCACATTCCAAGGCTAAATTTGCCTGTTACTCCAGGTGTTTCTTGACTTCCTACTTTTGCATTCAAGTCCCCTATAATGAAAAGGACATCTTTTTTGGTGTTAGTTCTAAAAGGTCTTGTAGGTCTTCATAGAACCATTCAACTTCAGCTTCTTCAGCATTACTGGTTGGGGCATAGACTTGGATTACTGTGATATTGAATGGTTTGCCTTGGAGAGGAACAGAGGTCATTCTGTTGTTTTTGAGATTGCATCCAAGTACTCTATTTTGGACTCTTTTGTTGACCATGATGGCTACTCCATTTCTTCTGAGGGATTCCTGCCTGCAGCAGTAGATATAATGGTCATCTGAGTTAAATTCACCCATTCCAGTCCATTTTAGTTCCCGATTCCTGGAATTGCCAGGCTTCAGCAATAGGTGAACCGTGAACTTCCTGATGTTCAAGCTGGATTTAGAAAAGGCAAAGGAGCCAGAAATCAAATTGCCAACATCTGCTGGATCATGGAAAAAGCAAGAGAGTTCCAGAAAAACATCTATTTCTGCTTTATTGACTATGCCAAAGCCTTTGACTGTGTGGATCACAATAAACTGTGGAAAATTCTTCAAGAGATGGGAATACCAGACCACTTGACCTTTCTCTTGATAAATCTGTATGCAGGTCAGGAAGCAACAGTTAGAACTGGACATGGAGCAACAGACTGGTTCCAAATCGGGAAAGGAGTACATCAAGGCTGTATACTGTCATCCTGCTTATTTAACTTATATGCAGAGTACATCATGAGAAATGCTGGACTGGAAGAAACACAAGCTGGAATCTAGATTGCCAGGAGAAATATCAATAACCTCAGATATGCAGATGACACCACCCTTAATGCAGAAAGTGAAGAGGAGCTAAAAAGCCTCTTGATGAAAGTGAAAGAGGAGAGTGAAAAAGTTGGCTTAAAGCTCAACATTCAGAAAACGAAGATCATGGCATCTGGTCCCATCACTTCATGGGAAATAGATGGGGAAACAGTGGAAACAATATCAGACTTCATTTTTTTGGGCTCCAAAATCACTGCAGATGGTGATTGCAGGCATGAAATTAAAAGATTCTTTCTCTTTGGAAGAAAAGTTATGACCAAACTAGATAGCATATTCAAAAGCAGAGACATTACTTTGCTGACTAAGGTCCGTCTAGTCAAGACTATGGTTTTCCCAGTGGTCATGTATGGATGTGAGAGTTGGACTGTGAAGAAGGCTGAGCACCAAAGAATTGATGCTTTTGAAGTGTGGTGTTGGAGAAGACTCTTGAGAGTCCCTTGGACTGCAAGAAGATCCAACCAGTCCACTCTGATGGAGATCAGTCCTGGGATTTCTTTGGAAGGAATGATGCTAAAGCTGAAACTCCAGTACTTTGGCCACCTCATGGGAAGAGTTGACTCATTGGAAAAGACTCTGATGCTGGGAGGGATCGTGGGCAGGAGGAGAAAGGGACGACAGAGGATGAGATGGCTGGATGGCATCACTGACTCGATGGATGTGAGTCTGAGTGAACTCCGGGGGTTGGTGATGGACAGGGAGGCCAGGGAGGCTGCGATTCATGAGGTCGCAAAGAGTCGGACATGACTGAGTGACTGAACTGACTGACTGAGAACCTACTAGGAGGTAAATAAGTGGTACGCTAAGTGCTTCTGGCTGAAAACCTCTACTCGTCTTCACATATCCATAGCTAAGACAATGCAAGGATCTGGAGCTCATAGAGAGTATTCTTGGACCATGTTTCCTTTCAGTTGATGTAGGTCATTCTATCAGTAACGCTTCCATTGTTTTATTAATCTACAAAACACATGGGATAGTCTAAATAGAAATACATCTTGACTGGTCAGTGAACATGAAAGATTTTAGTCTCAAGTTATGTTTGCAAAATTTCTCTATCCAAATGTTGGCACCTGGGAAGAGAAAAAATTGGACTATTTCTCTAGAGGATTTGCAATTTTTTCTATTATTTTCTATTTTTTCCCACCTATTTTTCTAGAATATTGAGCAGAGCTCCCTGTGCTATACACTAGGTCCTCGTTGGTTATTTATTTTAAATAGCCAGTGTGTACTCCTGTTAAATTGGATTTGGTGAGTGTATATGTTCATATTTCTTGTGTTTATGCTTTAGTAACCCACTTCATTTTGTTTAGGAAATATAGGGTATAGATTCCAAGCATAAAATGATGCCTCACAAGACCCAAAGGCAGGATTGTAGCTGAGTTTGCCACATGAACCAAGGTTGTCTCCCTCAGGAGTCTTTTCTGTCAGATCAGCAGGTCCTCTGCCATTTCTTTCCAGTCAGCATGGCAGAAAGTAGCTTCCAGTCAGTCACCAACTGCTATTAATAATAAGTCGACTCAAGAGAGCAACTGGATTGGTTGAAGTCTTCCAGTCCTCATTTCTGATTGGTTGGATGAGGACCAGTCATTCCGGGGACATTAAGTGTATGGAGTGGAGGGGCGGCAAGGCCACCGGGAGTTTTCTCCTGTGGTTCCTTTCACCGCAGCCGCGTAGACTGGGACTGAAGGAGAGTGAGAATTTCTGGAGGAAGTCATGGCGAGGGTGTCCTCTCTGGTGGCCAATAGCACTGAAGAGGTGCTTAGTAGCCAGAAAAATAGGTAGCAAGACACAGGGCATAACTACCAGTATTGCAAGAAAGAAAAAAAAAAAAAAAACAATTTGACACAAAAACAGACGAGCCCCATCAGCAAGAGTGAGTGGTAGGGTTCAAACAACCAGACTCTCTGGTCACTGCCACCTCCCCAGAATTTAACAAAGTTCCAGCTGGGACCCTTGGATGAAAATATATGGAATGATGACCTGAGTTATTGGAAAGGGGGGAGATAACTTGAGGCTGCTTTCATTTTTTTTTTTAATTTAAAAAATTTTTTTATTTTTACTTTATTTTACTTTACAATACTGTATTGGTTTTGCCATACATTGACATGAATCCACCATGGGTGTACATGCGATTGAGGCTGCTTTTAAAAGGAAAATCCTTTCAAAGGAAGGGTAACTAGTCAATTTGTGGAGGCATATTTCAGGAGGGCTTAGAATGGAGCTTCCATTGGTAAACACTCTTTACCTTGACTCATGTGCCTGAAGAGAGAATTGGCAGCCCATCCCACTGCAACTGAAGAAGTTGAGTTTCATTGTCAAATTAGCAGACCCAGCCTGTAACACATTTCATTTCCTTCTCCAATATGTGTCCTCAGCATTGAATTACTTCTTTAGTTAAGCATATTTTCCCAACACGTGATTTTGTTTGGTCAGATCAACAAATTTCGCATCACATCAATCATTTGCAATTACCATCTGGTGATCCCTAAAATTGCTGTGTGTAAAATTTGCTTATTTTTTAAAACTGTTTCGTGTGTCTTTATCTTGGTCAGTATGCACAGATACTGCCTCTTTGCTTGTGTGCTCAGTTGCTAAGTTGTGTTCAACTCTGCAACCCCATGAACTGTAGCCAACCAGGCTCCTCCATGGAATTCTCCAGGCAAGAATACTGGAGTGGGTTGCCATCCCCTTCTCCAGGGGATCCCTTCCCAAACTAGGGATTGAACCCTCATCCCCTGCATTGCAGGGGGATTCTTCACCATTGAGCCACCTGGGAAGCCCATTGCAGCCTTAGAAGGGATATAAATTATTAGGGACCATTCTGATTGCAAACCATACTGCTTGATATCAAGGAGGCAGGACTAGGGGTGGGGATGGACATGAATAGGGTGACTAATATGAAATTTCTTGAGATCTCATTCTTTCCACTTATAGCTATTAGTTGATTCATGGTTGAGTGGGACTACCATACTACTGCACAATTGCACTCATCTCACACACTAGCAAAGTAATGCTCAGAATTCTCCAAGCCAGGCTTCAGCAATACGTGAACTGTGAACTTTCAAATGTTAAAGCTGGTTTTTGAAAAGGCAGAGGAACCAGAGATCAAATTGCCAACATCCACTGGATCATCAAAAAAGCAGGAGAGTTCCAGAAAAACACCTACTTCTGCTTTATTGACTATGCCAAAGCCTTGGCTGTGTGGATCACAATAAACTGTGAAAATTCTTCTAGGGATGGGAATACCAGACCACCTGACCTGCCTCCTGAGAAATCTGTATGCAGGTCAGGAAGCAACAGTTAGAACTGGACATGGAACAACAGACTGGTTCCAGATCGGGAAAGGAGTATGTCAAGGCTGTATACTGTCATCCTGCTTATTTAACTTATATGCAGAGTACATCATGAGAAATGCTGGACTGAATGAAGCACAAGCTGGAATCAAGATTCCTGGGAGAAATGTCAATAACCTCAGATATGCAGATGACATCACCCTTATGCAGAAAGCAAAGGAGAACTAAAGAGCCTCTTGATTAAAGTGAAAGAGGAGAGTGAAAAAGTTGACTTAGAGCTCAACATTCAGAAAACTAAGATCATGGCATCCAGTCCCATCACTTCATGATAAATAGATGGGGAAACTGGAATTTGTGGCTGGCTTTATTTTTTTGGGCTCCAAAATCACTGCAGATGGTCACTGCAGCCATGAAATTAAAAGACACTTGCTCCTTGGAAGGAAGGTTATCACCAACCTAGACAGCATATTAGAAAGCAGAGACATTACTTTGCCAGCAAAGGTCCATCTAGTCAAGGCTTTGGTTTTTCCAGTAGTCATGTATGGATGTGAGAGTTGGACTGTAAAGAAAGCTGAGCACTGAAGAATTGATGCTTTTGAAGAGTGATGTTGAAGAAGAATCTTGAGAGTCCCTTGGACTGCAAGGAGATCCAACTAGTCCATCCTGAAGGAAATCAGTCCTGGGTGTTCATTGGAAGGACTGATGTTGAAGCTGAAACTCCATAACTTTGGCCACCTGATGTGAAGAGCAAACTCATTTGAAAAGACCCTGATTCTGGGAAAGATTGAAGACAAGAGGAGAAGAGGACGACAGGTGATGAGATGGTTGGATGGCATCATCGACTCAATGGACATGAGTTTAGGTAAACTCTGGCAGTTGGTGATGGACAGGGAGGCCTGGTGTGCTGCAGTTCATAGGGTCGCAAAGAGTTGGACACGACTGAGCGATTGAACTGAACTGAGTGACACATCTTTCTTTCAAGTTGTTTTAAGTTCTATTTTAAATTTTCAAGCATTTAATAAATGTCCATTTTGAATATCTAGTAGATACCAATCACCAACTATTATCATGTGAAATTCACCCTGGGGGTTTTGAAAGCATTGTGAATATTACTGTCTTCCCTTGGTAGATGAACAAGTGGAAACTCAGGGAGGGTAATGTAACTTATGCAGGATTATCAAGCTAGTAGCAGGAAATGTTGTTAACCTAAATTATCCAAAATAATCCTATTTAATTCTATTTGTATGCTCTAGATTAGTGCTTTAGCTGAGTATATACCTTCCACAAGGTGATACCCAGACCTAGTCTTATCCTGGAATCTTCTTTTTGCAGAATGGTTCCTTCACCTTCTTGCTCTAACTGTTATGGGGCCATCTCTGAGTTGAACTTTCTGTCACAGCATCTCAAGTAGATGCTGTTTCCTTCTTTTACATCCCAGGTACATCCAGGCTGAAAGGGAACATCTGTGTCCTCCTTCCTCTCCGTGGCTATTTTTAATGATTTTCTCCCTCCCTAGAACAAAACAAAACAATCAATCAAAGAAACAAGCAAAAAAGAAGTAAAAATTAAAACGACACTCTTCAGAACGCAATGTTGATGAATTAAGTTGTCTCTAGAATTAAGTTGTCAAATTTGTTGACCTGAGTTAAGCATTTACCAGGGATTACCACAGTATTAGCTAATATTAGTATTAGAATTGCTATTATCAACTATATATCTTAAAAATAAAGCAACCTATAAATACGGTCATATCACAAAACCCACAGTCCTTCCTTTATGGAAAATAAAACAGTTGCTTAAATGTGCATCATGCATTTGGAATAATTCTTATTCAGGGAAGCTGGTTTTATATTCATGACAAGCATTTTCAATTTTAATATGTTTGCTTACATGAGATGCAGATTGTAATTTAATGGCAGACTGTTTAATTATGCCTTCATTTGTATAAATTGTAATGTTGCTGCTGCATAAATGAAGTAAAAATCTCTTTAATTTCCTCCTCAATATTTAATTTAAATCAATGATAAACAGCAGTTGTCTCTTTGAAACAATGTTAATTAATATTCAGAAGACTAAATTTGTTTTTGAATGTATGGCATGTGTGGCATGTTGGTTTCATAATTGAACTGGAAATAAGATTGATAGAATTAAATAAACCCCAAAAGGAGAAAGTGCCATGCAGTTCATCTCAGTGCATCTCTGCCGCTAGGAAGATGTACAATATGGGCTTTACATTGTGAAATTGTCCCTATAATCATTGTCCAATATGTAACTCAGGGATTAGCCTCAAAATATTTTATTCATATACTACAAAATTATTCAAATGATTGAAGCATCATTTTTTTCTTTCAAGCTAATCCAGTCTGTTTTTACATCCAATTAAAGAATTAATAAGATAAAGAGGGGAGTGAGAAGAGTAATTTTGCTAAACCTCTGTAGGCCAGATGACATACCTTGTACCAGGGATATAAATGAATAATACAAGATGGCACCTCTTAAGGGATTTATAATGTAATGCAGTCCAGAAAAATGGAGAGTTCTAATACATACAAAATTGTAAGTGCTTTTATAGAGAATAATGCAATATTCGTGGCAGGAGGAGAAGCAAGGCGCAGTTAACTTTACCTAAATTAGCAACCACGGGGTTATAAAAAGTCAGACATGACTGAGTGACTGAGCTGAGCCGAACTGAAATTAGCATCACCTGTGCGATCAGCACCATGACTTTCATTACTAATAATGGAGTACTGAGTCTCTGTTATACATAAGACAATGTTCTAGGTGATTTGTTTTTGTATATTTAATCCTTATGATATCTCTGCAGGTCCAGAGATGTTCAACAATTTGTCCAAGAAGACACAGCTTATAAACAGCACAAATAAACCATAAAATTTGAACACACCAAAAATCATCAAGGTATCAGAAGAATTTGTCCATTTTGAGAGTGGCCCTCACTGCTAGGTCAAAAACAGAGGAATCAGAGCCCCCCATGGGGCGGTAGTAGTGTAGTGGCAGTTATTCAGTTGTGTCCGACTCTTTGCAACCCCATGGACTGTAGCCCGCCAGGCTTCTCTGTCCATGGAATTCTCTAGGCAAGAATACTGCAGTGGGTTGCCATTTCCTACTCCAGGGGATCTTCCCAACCCAGGGATCAAATCTGTGTCTCCGGCATTGCAAGCAGACTCTTTACTATCTGAGCCACCAAGGAAGCCCAAATATAATGTAGGTGCTGTGTAAACTGTTGAAGATGAGTGGCAAATTCAAGTGCTGTTTTTTTGTGAAATATCACAGAATTTTTTTTTCAACTATTTTCCACCCTTTTTTCAGTTGAATCCCTGGATATGCAGATACGTAAGGAGAGGAGCTGGCATAAGCCCAGTCATTGAGAGACTTTGACTTCACAAGGACATCATCCATTCAAGAACTGAAACTCAAACTTGAAACCAAGCAGAGAGAAAGAGGTGCCTTTCTCTAGCTCCTTGTTTAAAGCAATCTCCCCTTCCCTACTAATTGTCAGTTTCCCATCTCTTGAATTGAGTCTTCCCTCTCTTAAAAAAAAAAAAGCTTATTTACTTGATTGCATTCAGATTCCGGTTGCAGCAAGTGGCATCTTTCAGTTGCAGCATGAGACCTCTTAGTTGTGGCATGTAGGATCTAGTTCTCTGGCTGGGGTTCAAACTTAGGCCTCCTGCATTGGGAGCACAGTGTTTTAGCCACTGGACCACTAGTGGCTGCTGATCTCAGCTGCTCTTTCATTGTCCACTATTATTTTTTGCCTGGATCACTGCTGCTGGGAGAAGGCAATGGCAACCCACTCCAGTACTCTTGCCTGGAAAGTCCCATGGATGGGGGAGCCTGGTGGGCTGCAGTCCATGGGGTTGTGAAGAGTCGGACATGACTGAGTGACTTTGCTTTCACTTTTCACTTTCACCCAGTGGAGAAGGAAATGGCAACCCACTCCGGTGTTCTTGTCTGGAGAATCCCAGGGACGGGGAAGCCTGGTGGGCTGCCGTCTATGGGTCGCACAGAGTCGGACATGACTGAAGTGACTTAGCAGTAGCAGCTGCTGCTGCTTCCTAACTGCTTTTTCTGTCTTTTGCCTCACCTCATATTAATATACCCTACAGTTTGATGCATGATCAATCATTCAGAATTTTAAAAAGCATCACTACACTCCACGGTTTAAACTCTGTAATGACTCTGTACCCTAGAGATTAAGGCCAATTACATGTGGCACCATTCATAGACCCCCACGTCAGCTAGTGCCCACCTACAGATCTCAACACGTCTCCTCCCCCAGCCTGTGTAGACCATCTGACCCACAAAAGTGTTTATCTATGCAGAGTCAACCTTCATAGCTATATATTTTGTTGTACATATTTCCTCTTGAGCAATTTTTGTCCCCACAGAGGGTTTCCCAGGTGGCGCAATGGTAAAGAATCTACCTGCCAATACAGGAGATGCAAGAGACACGGGTTCAATTCCTGCATCGGGAAGATCCCCTGGAAGTGGAAAGGGCAACCCACTTCAGTATTCTTGCCTGGAGAGTCCCATGGCCAGAGGAGCCTGGCAGGCTACAGTCTACAGATTTGCAGATTTGGACGTGACTGAGAGTCAGACATGACTGAGCGAATGAACTGAACTGAACTGAACTGACCATTGAGCTGAGCTGAGAGTGCTAATACTTATATCTTCCTTATAAAATTTTCTGAGGATTTAAGTGATAACATGCCTGACACACAGAAGGCACCCAACGATTCCTGTTTCCTTTCTCATCATTGTGTCTGACCCAACCATGTATCTTCCCCATCGTTGATGTTCATTATATTTGTAGATCTGTTGTTGAAACAATCAAAACCTCCATATCATTCTGGAAGCAATCACCATAAATTAGCTTTATAATTCTCAAAATAGCTAAATGTCAACAGCAAGTTTATTCTATTTTTTTTCCTCTAATTACTTCTTAACCCCCTTCTATTTTGAGAGCAAATTCCTCCATTTTTCTCCTTCTTGGAATACTGGAGTTTGCTGCATTTCCCAAGGCTGGCCCCTGGGTTCTCTTTCTCATCCTCCTTCTCCCTCCTTCCTCCATTTTTTACCTCCTGAAGTATAAGTCACTAATGATCTTGTGTGCTAAGTCACTTCAGTCCTGTCCGACTCTCTGTGACCCCATGGGCTGTAGCCTGCCAAGCTCCTCTGTCCGTAGGATTATACAGGCAAAATACTGGAGTGAGTTACCATGAATTCCTCCAAGGGACCTTCCAAACCCAGGGATGAAACCCAGGTCTCCCACATTGCAGACGGGTTCTTTCCAATCTGAGCCACCAGGAATCTTATAGACCATCAAATATCACTCTCACCCAGAGCAAGGGTGCCCCTTGTGAGTCATGGCCTTGCAGCCTTCTGAACACAGCCTCATTTAATTTTACAAGCACTTGTGCAAGGCCCCAAATAACCAGGCACTGAGCTAAGAGCTTTGTGTGAAGGGATGAGCGGTGAGATGTTTGACACCTGAAGGATCTGGTCTTACCCTGAGGCTTTGTTCCTGTCACTTACCCCCTCATGGAGGGCTTCATGAACTACATGAATAATTCTGGACTCTCCTCTTTTTTCCTTTAAGATCGATCGAACACCGGAAGATCCAACTGAATTGCCAGTCGTGTTGGATGCCACAGGGCCGTCTCAGCAGACCATGCCCTGTATCCCATCACTCCCCTCCTT